>NC_061112.1:128688782-128842507 GCF_002878395.1 Capsicum annuum | reverse complement strand
CCAAATTAGTTCCTGCCAACTAGCTGACACAGAAAAAAGATTCTTGAACAACAATTGTTTCTATGTGACTCTTCCTAACCTATCTAGGCCACATAAGCACCACTTTGGATATAAATGACATGTGGTATAGATTTATAAATATGGCTTGGCTGAGTCTAAGGTGGCTCTTGTTACTTAGTTATCAGATAATACTTAGTTATTCAACTAACTAGGGATATTGAGTGAGCCATATTTGTTCAAACATACAACTCAACTTGCTGAACTTTAGCCTGTTATTTTAACTATTACGGCATGTGTAACCTTAAGGCCTACTCGTGTTTCTTGAAAATAATTATTTTGATATAAGTATAAAGCGTACTAAGAGTTTTCTTTAGCATTACACTTACCGCAAACAATAATCATTATATATTTAGTAATATGAAAATATTTCCTGATTTGATCTAAGATATATTTATTATATCTTATTATACTGTATGCGTATGTGTGTGAGAGTTTACTTTGAACTCGAACTCGAGTTCAAGGTTCTTAATTCGCTTGTTACTGTATTGAGTCGTGCTTGAACTTGTCTGCATATATTTGAATTAGCTGTACTGCAATTTGAAGCTAGTTTGATAATTTAGCTTGAGTTTGAACTCAACTTTATAATACTAGCTCAAGGATGCCCAGCTTGATTAAACTACACCTGTGATATCTATCATTGATTCCCATTCCCTTGGTGATTATGCCATGAAAGATTACCTTTTAGTAAAATCTTTACAACTAAGATTATGTATGACACACTTCCCAGTTTGGTAAAGATACATCTTGCTGGTTGAAGTAAGAAAAGGATGAACATATGGCAGCTTATGAAGAAGATCCACCCAAGAAAGTATGCAGCAGAGGCATTCAGTAAAGTTCTTAAAAGAGAACTTTAATACAATGCACTTTCCCTTTGCACTTTTATCTTTTCGTTTTTGAAAATGATACTTTGTATGTGCAGTTAATTTCCATTAACTTACTGACCAAGATTTAGTTATTGTGTTTTCTTAGTTCTAGTTCCAGTTTCATTTTGAAGTTCAATTCATTATCAACTGGAAATTGTCGCAGCAAAAGACACTAGACAAACTAACATGGAAGGTGTATGAAGTAAACAATCTTTAAGACTTAGATTCAGCAAAATAATCCGTGACGAGTTCTCTTTGTTGCATGTTCTCTTCAGATAATCACCATAAAGTTCTTGCAGTGATCATATAGATGAAATTTTAAATACTTTTTAACGATAGCCTGTACAATGTGCCCAAGTAGCTCAGAGTTGAGGCCTAGTTGTTGGTAATATATTGTACAATTTCCATCAGGTTAGTAGATCTGTGGGCATTTCTATGCACTTTTTGATCTCCTTATATTAAATATGTGGCATTTTTAAGCACTTCTAGATCTCCTTTTATTTCTTTTTAAAATTTTAACTTTCCTTTTGATCTTCTTTTTGCATTGTACCTACAGGGAACAACCGATATCTCCAACAAGCATCTCATCAAGGATGGCCATCTGTTGTGAGTACCTCGAACTTTTGCATCAATAGATATGTTTAATCCATTATGGTGTTTAGGTTCGGGTTGAGTTTTAGTTACTTCATTCTTTTCATATTCAACCCAGTTTTTGATAACTACATCCTATCCTCAACAGGATGTTTTACCAAATGTAGCAGTTCAAACATTGGATGAGCTTGGATTTTCTGCCTCTGCAAGTTCTAGTGATTTCTTTCGTATGCTCACTGAAGCGGACTCAAGTGTAAAAGATGCAGGAGTAAGTTGAATATCCAAGTAACCATTTCTCTCCTAAGGATTGTAGTGTAATTATTTTAGCCGTGCAATAGACCACAAATTGGTTTTCATATTTTTCGTGGTCTTTGAAATCTCTTTGTAAAACCTTGTACATTGTGTTATTAATAGTCAAAATAAGTCCCGTAACTTGAAACCCAACTTTAAAAGGAGAAACCTTTGTAGCAGAAAGAAAAAAGAGAAAATTTCAAAGTATTTGCATAGTCCAACAATCAACATATTTATGGACAAAATATTGGTTATCCTACTATACTGATGTGATCGAGATCTTTTTCCTGCCTTACACTTTTTTCTTTTTTTCTTCTTCTGGTGTTGAACAGATGCTTGGTGATGCAAATAAAGGAGCCCTGGAGAACTTACCAGCTGAACAGCAAATAATAGCTCCAATGGGTGGAATTATGAGAAGTTCTGGAAAGCAACCTGCAGTGGAAGAACAAATAAACCAGCTGGGAGTGCAGTTTTTAAAAAAGGTTGGTCTTAAATCATAAAGGCTGTCGCAAGTTACTGGCTTTATTTGAACGTCTTCAAATTTCATCAATATTTTAGCAGTACCAAAATTGAGGAAGCATGTGTCCCTATTTGGCTTCTAATTACTTTACATGTGTTTTGTATCAGAGAGGCAGAAAGAGGAAAACTCCATTGAGTTCTCTGGCACCTGTAAGAGCATTTTTCATCTACTTCTTAAGCCCTTCATGTGCTTGTGATTTCATTTCATTCTGTCGCTGACAGACATCATCGTTTTGGGGGATTGGACTTCCCTATCTTAGTTTATTCTTGTCTCTGTCACCTTATAGTCACTTGGATGAATGCGTACGAAATGTCTATATAAGAATGGAAAACGGGGCAGGGCGGGGCGATTGCGCGGCAAACCCACGAAGACTCCAACCCGCCCGTATAACAAAAAATTCTATTTTCAATCCGCCCCGCTAATACCCGCCCACATAATAATTTTTTATAAAGTTCCTTTTTAGGTGAGTTTGATACTAAAAATAAAATTGATGAAATTCTTTTTCATTTTTCCGGTAAGTAGTATTGATTTGATACTGTAACTTTTTCTCTCTTTTTATTTTGTTAAGCTATTCTTCAAGTCAGATACTTCTCACTCGAACCCTATTTTATTATAAATTGTGTGGTACAATCAATTCTTTATTTCTCATGTATGTTCCCAAATTAATCATTTATCACATACAGAACATTTGGAGTCTTGAAAACCATTTGTTATTTTTCTACTGCATGAAAATTTTAAATAGAAGAGATTTCAAATTTACCTTAGAAGTACTTGATATGTTTATATTTGTCCTTCGTGTATCTTATGATTTAAAAATTTAGTTTTTATTTTGTTAAACCCGCAAAAACCTGCAGCCCGCCCCGCATAACCTTAAACCTACATCTGCCCCTATGTCTATGTGTTCTTCATCTACTTTATTCTTGCTCATTTAATGTATTCCTGAGCTGTAGGCTGGGAAAGAGAAAGCTACTGTCGCTGGATTTTCTGCGCTTGCACATGCTCAAGCTGGTTTTGCTGCATTTGCCCACACTCAAGCTGAACGGAAAGGTGAGTAACAACAAGCTTAAGGGTTCCTAAGAATATGATATTAAAAAGGTTGCAATCTCTATAATTGACAGAAATAGTTAATCCGCCATAAGGACTGCACATAACTGGTGTCAACTTTTGCTAGGTTCTATACTCAACCTGCCCTGCTAAGTTGTGCATCTAATGCTAATATGTTGAAGAAATAACATTACCCCTAGAGAACCCTATCGTGCAGGTTTTATTAGCATTATACCCTGCTTCATTCTTCCAGATGCCAGTAGTGTTTTAGGGACTAATACTGAAAGCTTCATTCCACACATATGAAGGTGTATGGTTGACCTTTGATATATGATATTGAACTTTGTCATGAACCTCTTTTCTTCAAAGCATGTAGTGTGTGGCAGCTTCTCGTGGAGGCAAATAGAGGTATCATCTGTAAGTTTCTCTAATAAAAATTTGCTAACCCTTTCCTTGATTAGTATAACTTTAAAATGAAGAGAAGAAGAAAAGAATGTGTTGTCACTTCTAGGTTTTAAGATTAAACACTGTAGCTTCTGACTTTATCAGGCTCTTACCCTGATGGATAAACTGCTAGTTATCAGCACGAATGATAATTGACTTCATATTGCTTTGCAGACAACTTTAAAGAGGTTAGTAGCCTTCACACAAATTATAACAAGCTCCTATGTTGCCACATTAATTCAAAAGGAGAGTTGTTGGCTACTGCTGGACACGACGGGAAGGTTAGTCTTATTAATTACTCAACAGGATGTTAGTTGGTCAAATGGAAAAGTGCTTATCTCAACTTCTCCTGTTAACAAATTTGTACTGTGATTTATGTTTAGGTTCTGATTTGGGAGTTGGAAAATAACAATGTTTATAGTGGAGAAGGTCATGCTCATCATGTCACAGATATCCGTTTTAGACCAAACTCAACATTGTTTGCGACTTCTTCCTTTGACCGAACTGTGAAGATATGGGATGCAGCCAAGGTACTACCTCTATTTGCCATTGCAGATACTTGGTTGAATGAATCTTTCAGTTAGTCTTCTCTTAGGTTGTAACGGCTCAAAAGTAGCAATTAGCACAGACTCAAATCACCAAGATATACATTCATTAGTTCTATGATTCTTTGTTCTTGGCTCGCATTATTTCTTCTGTTTTTTGTGCTAATATTATCCTTATTCTTTTGTTTGTACTTATACTAGAACATATATATTTTCTTAGCTCCTCAGACAATTGTCAGTGTGAGATTTATTTCCACATTCTTTATCTCTGTAGCGAGGATACTCAAAAGATTTATCGCAATTATATCAAGTATCACCATCATCATGTTAGGCTGTCTATAATACATTTCATTTGAGTCAATATGTGAGGAACTTGCTGTTACCAAAACATGTTATGAAGTCTTAGACATTCAGAGTCTCTTTTCTATTCTTATGGTTATCAGGATTTCTCATAATGATAACTGACTAATCTCTTGAATTGCTTCCTTTTGATCTGTGTCTATTACAACCATGGTAATATACATATCTCACCATTTTGTCATTATCCAGCCAAGCAACCCTTTCCAAAACCTTGTCGGGCATATTGAGCATGTGATGTCAGTAGATTTTCATCCGAGAAATGCAGGTCTCCTCAGTTCTTGTGATAGCAACGATGACATTATACTGTGGGATGTCACTAAGGGTGATCGCAAACTCATTTTTAAGGTTGGTGTTTTATTTCCTTCCCTTTTTTTAGATATTGATAAATAGGTAGCTTTATTTGATATACAAATGCTCCATAATTTGATAGATACCTTCTTTTTTTGTTTCCATTCAATTTTGAGATTACTTAATTACTTGATTCTGAATCATCGTTGAATCTTTTATTTTCATGACTTCCTACATTTGATTGTGGGAAATGTTTTTCTCACTATTCTTTCTTCATTCCGAAAAATTTCAAAGTTTTCGAGATCAGTAGTTGGTCATCATGAGAATACACAAGCAAATAAATAGTTTAGGAAATAAAAGGATTTCTCAGTATTATTTAAACCAACATTCATATCACATTCAGCAACGCATCATTCGGTGTTCTAAACACAGAGAGTGGTTTATAAAAAATTTGCTATCATTCATTCACTAAATCTTGGTATAAATGCAGGGAGGGAGTAGACAAGTTAGATTTCAGCCTCGACATGGGGACTTTTTGGCAAGTTCCATCGGAAATATGATAAATATCTTTGATGTTGAGACTAACAACATCCAAAAACAGTTACAAGTAAGATGCTTATTTTTGATCACTGATCAAGCTTATTTCAAAAAATTTCATCTGTTGCACTACTGTATCTTATCAACGTGGTTTCATTTCTTTGATTTATAGGGCCACATCAAAGACGTCCGCTCAATCTGTTGGGATGGAAGTGGGAATTACCTGGCATCCGTGAGTGAAGATAGTGCACGGATATGGTCTGTTAGTGAAGGAAAGTGTCTACATGAATTGTGCTCTAGTGGCAATAAGTTCCAGTCGTGCACTTTCCACCCTGGATACGCTCAAGTGTTGGTGATTGGTTCCTTTGAGGTATGCTTAACACAATGTGGACATCTTCTGTTGAAGCTTTGAACTCATAGATAGGTTCTTTCTAGACTTGGATGGATTAATATCTCTATATATTTTCAAGACAACAAATTTAACTTAAGATGCTTAGATATTGAACCATCCCGAGAAAGAAAGAAAAGAAACAAAGATATGAACTCGAAAAGGAATAATAGGAGTGAAAGAATATGTGTCGTCTGCAATTTTAAGTTCTGGTGTCATAATAATGTCTCAGAATGCAAATTTTTGAATGAGTTTTGCGTCCGAGAGTATCATTGTTATTCCTGCTATTTTTTCATGTCAGGAAAGAAAATGATGATTGCATATTGATTTCATCTGAACATGTTGCTTTCCTATTCGTGTTTGATCATTCCGCGGTGCTTAATGACTTCTTATTTGAGGGAAATTTAGGAATGTTATATCACCAAACTGAGTAGTTTGGCATTTTAGATGAAATCGTTTCATGTTTGAAGCTTATTCACATTTATACTCCGTCATTTTTCTTTCTGCTTTTCCCTCTTCTTCTGATGCCCATCGAATGTCGTTGCAGTTCCTGGAGCTGTGGAATCCGTTCTTCCAGAGCAACATAACTCGGCCATATAGTGCACATGCTGGTATAATTTCTTCATTAGCAGATTCACCTTCGAAAGGAACCATAGCTTCTGTGAGTCATGACCAGTGGATCAAGATATGGCGATGACGTCTCTTTGTGTATCAAGAAACACCAATCATTCTTTCTTCTTTCTCTTATCCAAATTACATCAATATTTGCATGAAACGGCAGTTGCATACACCCTTTCGCTAACAAGGGTGCATTTGGAACCAAGGAAGGTGACAGTATTCTTGGTCATCACCTTTGTTTTGAGTTATTCGAAAGACTGAATCAGTCACAAACTTAGACCATTGTTTCAAATTCATCTGTTCTATTTAATCGTTTGGAAGTTGATATTTAATTTTAGTATTCAAGTTTTTGGTGTCAGAATTCATACCAAAAAATCATCAGTAGGTGAACTCGTGTGAATCCATGAATAGATATATCAGAAAATACAAGCTTGTTAAACTGCTTCACACCAATCCATCACCCCTCCAAATTCCAAGAAGTTGCAAACAGTAGATATCTATCTCCTGGTGTTTCCTGTTCAGCTGCCACATTTATTCATCTCAACTTGCTGAAGAACTCCAGATTGCACATTTGATTGCTCACTATTCGACGTTAATTCTCCTTCAAATATCCTCTTGAAAACTGCCCTTTGGAATGCCTAGTTATGCTGCACTTTGTTGTTGTCATACTGGAAATAGGAATCCTACTTATCTGGGCAGTACCTAGCAACTTATGCTTTCCTCAAAAACAGTCATCTTTTGCAGCTTTAACAATCTAACCTCCCTATTCTTGTTAAGCCACAAAACTATTGTAGACCTTCTGCTACATTTTGTTATTCATGATTGCTTTCCTCGTAAGGGTGTCAATTAGTCCCTAAACTGGCTTTTTTTTTTTCTGATGTTAAAGTCTTGTTCATTTGATTGTTGGCCCAGAGTAGGGTGAAGTTGTCGAGAGAAAAAAAATAAGGCATAATACACAAACAAGCACTCAAATTTTGAGAATGCATGTCTAGACACCTCCAACTTTATCTTAACCAACAACGAAAAACTTCAACTTGTCCACTGTCTCGTGGACGCCCGGTGTTGACGTAATACATAAATTTTGGAGGTGTCTAGATGATTATTTTGGGAGTGTTCAATTGATACGTTGGAGGCTAGTTGAGGTGTCTAGATGTTTATACTTAAAGTCGGTGTTTGAGTGTCCATTTATGTGCTATGTCAAAATAAATAAATGAACAACTATTCCTGAAGTTGAGTATAATTTCCAACGTCTCAGGCATGTCTTTCCATGCATGTTTTCTTTCGGTTCGTTGGAAACTTAACTCAATTTACAAATCCATCCATCTTGTATTACTTCAAACAATAAAAAGGAAATTACAACTCAACTCAATATAGATAAACTACAAAATAAAAAGATTGAACCGAAATATAGGGATAGGGAAGAAGGGGAGATGAGAAGCTCAAACTTAGAATTGGGGATGAGAGGAGTGCAGATTTTTCATAATAACTTTGCTTTCCTCTTCTCTTCTTCACACGTGCTATTTATCACCCGCCACCTGAATCCCACACATAATTTTTCATTTTCCAAATTTGCCCTCCACGGTATAGTCTTGACCCAAAACTACGTTTGAGATATTATTCAACAATGAATGAAGCTTAGGATGGCATGGAGAAAATTATCTGACTATGTCCGGTATAATCTAATGGAAACAATTTCCGTCATTTTTATCAGACCCTCCTTATAAGTATACTAATGAATATCCCATTGCTCAAAGTTAAAAGAAAAATAAGTCCGAAGGGCCTTCCAAGTTTCCAATTAAAAAAAGGGGGACAAGTGGGTCCCACAAACTTGTTCCTTAAAAAAACTAAGGCCCTTGAACAACGGAGATAGTTGTTGGACAACTACATTAGTTGTCTGAACAACTTCGCGCAGTTGTCGAACAACTACGCCTAGTTGTCGAACAACTACCAAAGTTGCTCAACAACTTGTACGCCTAGTTGTCTAACAACTACCAAAGTTGTTCTACAACTGGGACAAGTTGTTGGAACGGAAAAACTTAAAAAAAAAAACTCAAAAAACTTTTGTCCCTCCCATCCATTTTAAAATAATTGGAGGACTTTCACTTAATTGGACAACTTGTTTGTGCTTTTAAAATACTATCGAAGGTGTAAATGATTTTCACGCGTTTCAGATTTGATGAAGCAGATGAAAAGCAAAAGAAAACAAAGTTGTACAATTGACAAGTTTTCAAGGGATTCTTATGTATAGTTCACTTTCTTTTTACATAAAAAAAAATGGCCTCAAACATCCCGTCACTAAATCTGCATGTATATGTAATGTATTTATATTGTACAAATTCTTTATAATTGTTTAAATATATGATAATATGTAATTATGGCACACACATTCAAATTTCAACCAAGTTGTCCTCTTCTAACTATTTTAGAAGAACATGATCTCCTAATTCAAGTTTTGTCACTCCCTCTCCCACACTCTCCACAATTCTAAATACCAATAATAAATAAATAAATAAAAAAAAGTACACAGTTCTCATTGAAAGTCAAGTGACAATTCGGTTAGTTAATTCTCCAATATAAATTACATAGGATTCTCAGAAGTAACAGAGAGACACGAAGGAGAAAACATGGGAAGAGGAGAAAATAAAAGAAAAATAAGGCTACATGGTTATATCTAATAATAAAATAACGCAATAGTTAAAACTATGATGGAGCGGTCACTTTGCCATTTTTCAACAATATATCAAGCAGCGACTACAACATTAATTAGCACAGAACTTGCCAACACTCACCTTCTTTACAAGTTTACATTCATGATAATAATACGAGGCCCAAATCATAGCCAACTAGCCCATCTTTCTTCTTTATCCAGACACACTCTACGACTAAGATATTCTAACTTTTGACAAGACACAGGTTCACGATATTTAAAGACAGTAAATTTGTTCAATTGACCAAAAAATTTTCTCCTAATAGCCATACATTAGAACTTATTAAATGAGAATAAAATTCAAGACTGAAAACTTTAGAGGACGAAATCTCTAGACCGAACATTTGAGGTACAAAAATGATAAAATCCCAATATCGGACATCTGCGATACAAAATTTCAAGATCAAACACTTTAGATGATGAAATCTCACGATCAAATGTTTGAGGTACCAAAATTGAATACTGAAATTGGACATTTGAAGTACAAAAATTCAAGACCGGACACTTTAGAAAACACTAAGACATAATGTTCTGCTTCTTTTACATGTTGGAAAAATTACATCATACTATAACTTAACTTACCATAACTACTTAAAATATCAACATTTTTAAATAATAAATCTCCGATGTTACATAAAGATGTATCCATATAGAATTGAGTGGTGTATTCAGAAAAAATATTTTCTTTATGCTTTGCTTTAGTGATTTCTTGCTTAAGGAGCTCAAGAAACTTATTACTTCATCTGGAATTTCCTTTGATTTTTATTTTTTGGTTTTCTTTATGCTTTGCTTTAGTGATTTCTTGCTTAAGGAGCTCAAGAAACTTATTACTTCATCTGGAATTTCCTTTGATTTTTTTTTTTTCCCCTTGAAATTAGAGATGGTGATTACTAAATCATCTTTCACAAGATTAACTGTTTGATTGTTTAAATTTTTGACATTTTCTTGATTAAATCATGGGTTTTGGGTTTTTTTATGCTTTGGTTTAGTGGTTTAACCTTCAAGGAGTTTAAGTTGGCTCGATAACTGTTTTTTTCCTCTAGTTTCTAAACTTTTAGTTTATGGTTTGATAATTTCATGTTACGAATGGGTTTTTGTTTTGATGATTTTAGTCATGGCCCAGTAATTGTAGTCTGGTTCGTAGTGTTGTAGCTGTAGTTTGGGGTTAGTGGTGTTGGTTTTTTTGCATCCCGTACTAGTTTATTATACACTTATTTTTGTGTTTGTTATACTGTTAGTTTGTTTTGTGTACCATACTAGTTTATATGCACTTACTTTTTATATTTGTTATACTGTTATTGGTCCTAAGCCGGGGGTCTATGGAAACAGCCTCTCTACTTCTCTTGAGGTAGTGGTATGGTCTGCGTACACTCTACCTCCCCAGACCCCATTAGGTAGGAATACACTGGATATGTTGTTGTTGTTGTTGTATTCAGAAAAAATATGATGTATTCTACGTGTAGAATGTGATATATTCTTGCAAAATTAATTGATGTGTCTGGAAGAATCTGATATATCCATGTGGCCTAAATCATGGATTTTTAGTAATTTTTGGATAAAAAATGTATAAACAACATAAATCCCCTAGCTTAAGAAAGTAATTACACAAAATTCCCTCTTATTTTCTCTCTTCCAAAATTTGGCAAATATACTCATACATTAGGTCAAATATTATACATTGGTCGAATTTATGATGACACAACTATTCCTAAATTTAAGGTAATTGAAATCAGTAATTATATTATTGTTCTTCATTAACGGCAATAATTAGCTAACATTAACTCATTTATGAAAAAAACTAGTAACTGAAATTTGAATTTTTTTAAAAAAAAATCTAAGAATTCAATTTTTATTTTCTGTAATATTTGATTCAAGATCTGGAAAGCAAAAAAGCTCTATTGCTGCAACAAATTTCTTCTAAAAAAATCCGAAAAAGCAACAAAATTCTTCTACATACGTTCTTAAATACTTCAAAAAGCAACATGAATATCCCAATATTGCTGTGGTATTCTAGAATTTGGGACTCAGAAACTACTTATAAGTCATATAAAAGTCACGCAATAATTGTTTCGGAAAGTATTACTTTCTTGAAATTGGTTTCTACGATCGCCATGGAGTTGGATATAGACTAAGTGCGTAAAAAAATTGAAGTGAAATATGTGGTTGAAGGAAACTCTTCTCCAATTGTCATAAGAAACAACAATGGAGTGAGGGTTTACGTTGAGTTAAAGAAACAACTTGCTAGTTTGGTTAATTTTTCTCTTTGTATTTCAACTTGCGACAAAGCCAATAGTGAAATAGAGTTTTATAAAGCAACTGATGTTGTAATGTGTATCGAGGGTAGTGAATATGATTCGGTTGCATTAACAGTTGTTGAAACGGATAATCAGTATATTCTATATGTGCCTGAAATTGAAGTAAAAAACTTCATTACTGATTGCAAGAACATTGAAATAATGGTGAGTCAGATATACAAGGATAAGGAAACTCTTGTTTCAGTAATGGCAAGACACGCAATAGCCAATGGATTCAATCCAAAAGCGAAATGATCCGACTAAAAAAGGTATGATATAAGATTATCAATTTTATGTCCTGATCTTATAACATATGCAAATTTTTTTTAAGAAGTTTATGTTGTGTAGTTTTGTGAACTGTTGATGTTTAATGTTAATATACGAATGTATAATGTGATATTATATGTGTTTGGTAATGTATAATTAAATCCTGCCAGTCAAAGTAATATATGATACATTAATTTAAGAGATTCTGAAGTCTTTTGTGTTTTATTACTGATTTGTTAAGTTAAAAATTCGAATGTATAATGTTAATTATACATTCAGAGATATGTATAATATAACTGGGGCAGCGAAAGTATTTCTTTTTTGTTCTTACTATTTTAATTTTTAATAGTTCTATTTTATACATTGATTAAGTTTTTATTTATTGATGCAGATATGTACTGATAATATGAATAAAGACATTCTGAAATTTATTGTGTTTTATGAATTATTTTTTAAGTTAAAAGACGTATGTATAATGTTGATTATACATTCAGAGATATGTATAATATAACTGGGCAGTTTCACGAATAATTTTTTTTCTTTCTATTTTCAAGTTTATTACTTTTATTTAATAAAATGACTAAGTTTTTATATTTTGATGCAATTATGTACTGATTTGTTGTGATGAAGATTGCAAGTGGATCATGACGGCGTCTTGTATGAATGAATCAAAATTGTTTGTGATTAAAACTTTTGTTTCGGAGCATAGTTGTAGTCTTAGCGACCGAATGCTGAATAATGTGGTTACAACAACTAATTTTGTGAGTGAATTTACAGCTCTGAAATTAATCAAGCACAAAAGAATACACACACCCGTGGACATTATAGAAGAGATGAAGGTTGTTTACGGAGTCGACATTAACTACATGAAAGCATGGCGTGCAAAAGAGAAGGCGATTACGATGCTTAGAGGTGGACCAGCAGATGGATATAGAAAAATGTCGCGTTATATCTATATACTGAACCAAGTGTATCCACAATCGCACATTCGGATACATAAAGTTGTAGATAACGAATTTAAATACTTGTTTATTGCATTGCGTCCGATGATAAGGGTTTTGAATTTTGTAGACCTGTTGTAGTTGTTGACGGGGCATGTTTAAGCGGTCCATATGAAGGAACATTTGTATCGGCAAGCACATTAGATGGTGCAGGCACTGTGCGTTCATGTTTTTTGTACTATTTTTTTGTTTTGTTATTTACTATATATTATATTAGCTTATACATTGATGTTTTATTTATAATGATTCATAAAGATGCTAAAATTAGCACCTTTATAATTGACTTTTTTTTTTTTTACAATAATTGCCTTGTTTAATTTATATGTAGGTTGTATTCTGCCATTAGCTTACGGTTTTGTTGATTCGGAGAATGACAACGCATGAATTTGATTTTTTCAATAGTTTAGAGAGGCATTTGGTGAAAGAGACAACATGTATGTTATTTCAGACAGAAATGAAAGTATCATAAAAGGTCTAAGCATTATTTATCCTAATGTCCCTCATCTAGCTTGTATTTGGCATTTATGAAAAATTGTTTGCACCCATTTTAGGAAAAGCAAAGATAGACTTAGTGACCTATATTATTCCATGGCTAAATCTTATAAAAAAAAAAGTTTTTGAATATATTATGTCAAAGGTTGCTAAGGTTGATCAAAGAGTTAAGGAATATCTGGAGGAAGCTGGGTATGAAAAATAGGCTCGGTGCCACTCTCCTGTGAATATAGGTAGAATGATAACTTCAAATATAACCGAATGTATTAATGGTTGTTTGGTTGAGGCTAGAAAACTTCCTATTCTAGGTTTCCTAGAAGAAGTTAGAATCTTATTTGCTGCATGGAATTGTAAGAACAATAAAATTGCATCTTACACCAATACAACTTTTGACAGAAGATTTGAAGAAATACTAACTCATAATGGTGTTAAATCTTTGTGGATGACGGTATGTATTAGAATAATTATGAAACAGAAATTTTATTTTACATTAATTGTATATTAATATTTTTACATCTGAAACATATTATGCTTTAACAGGTTAAGACAGCAGGAAGTTATCTTTATTGTGTTTATGATTCGGGACGGAGGCACATTGTAGATATTGAGCGTGACACGTGCAATTGTGGCCGGTATCAAATTGATGAATTACCTTGTCCACATGGAATTGCCATATTAAAAAGTAAAAATGTGAATGTAAAGGATTATGGTCGTTATTGCTCTGAATTATACAGTCCATAAATCATAGTGAAGACATATGAACTCCCGATAGTTCTAATGCCAGACAAGAAGGATTGGAATGTTCCAGGTTTTGTTGATGATGAAAAAGTTTTGTCGCCCAAATATTGAAGACCTCCTGGTAGGCCAAAAAAAGGAAGGCGTTTGAAATCAAGTGAATTACTGTCTTCAAATTCGAACCGCTGAGGTAAATGCGGACGAGCCGGTCACAACCGTAGGACTTGCGGTTTCTTTTCAAAGGAATCATGATGAAGATAATATGTTTTTCTACATGCTGATGGTTTGATTGATTTTAATAGTATAAACATTTTAATTAGATTTTGTTGGAATACTGGAACAATTAATATTAAGATTTTTGGTTGTTATTTGAGTTTCACTTGTTCAATTAATATTTAATAGTATAAGAATAGTTTGTGTAATTTTTCATTTATCATATTTCGTAATCATATTAATGTAAGTTACAACTGATTGGTATATGTATTATGTAACCTGGGAAATATAACATTCACTTAAAAAATGTTGAAACATAAGTTGTATGAACTGTTATACGTTAGTAGGTATTGTGTAAGAAATGTATGATGTAGCATTATACTTTGTGTTGGTGTATTATGTTATACAGAAAAAATGTCATTTTAATGACTCTTAATGATTACACGTAATACATTTATCTAAAGTATATTTTGTTCAGTTACGAATGTATAAATTAGATTATACATTTGTATCATTGTATGAAATAGTGTAATACTTTATAAAAGTGAATGTTGTGAACTCTGTTTGTAAATTTTATTTAAGAAAAAAAATGTGACAACATGTATTATGTTATGTGTTACATATATTTAACGTATTAATTATTAGTACAATATATTTTTAACTTATAAGAAAATGTACGTTACAGTAAAAATATAATGTGTTCAAATGCAATGTCAGTATATTTTTATTTTTATTTATACACGTCTTAAAAAAAATAAAAGGGAAACTCAATAGCGACCAAGAATTAGTTTGTATCATTACAAAATTGTGTTAGAAACTGCAAATCAGTTTTTTCAAAAAAAAAAAAAAAAGGCATCCATAAAATGTTCATTAACATTAAGAAAGTAATCTTGGAAATATGTAACATTAACCATGAAAATAAGAAATAGTTCATTCAATGCCAACAATTAGAAAACATTGCTACTCTAAAGTAACAACTACACTTGCATCAATTTCTTCGATAACACTTTTCTTTGGTTGAGGAGGATCTTCATTATCACTCGTGTACCCTTCATTTGCCTTTTTCACTCCGTAATACCACAGTAAGGAAGCATAGCGTGCACGTTGACTTGCAGCATCAAACCTATATGAATGAACTTGTAGTCCTTCACTTAATATTTCTGCATAGACGCAAAGACGCCACAGTCCCTGATTTAAAAAATTAAAATAATAATCAGTACATCAATTATTACATTATTATACATGAAAAATAAACTGTAATTTACTTAAAAACTACCAGACGCTTGTTGTGGGATGTTTTGCACATAGTCAACATCAAATGAGATTTCATTTACAAGACCAGTTTGCTGAGTAATCTTCCCTTTGTACGCTTCAAGTGATGGCCAGTCAGTTCGCTCGATCTTATCATAAAAGCCATTGTCTGACAAGTAAGTAGGCAACATCACTGCAAGCTTTTGTATTTCAATTGGTGATTCTTTTTTTCTTTTACTTGACAGTGAGTCATACACACATATCAATCTTTTCTTCAAGACAATCATAATCAATACCAAATAAAATTTTTTACCGCAGTTAATTGAAACATATACCTCATCAACCATATATCATGGTAATCCAACAGGCATACAGAATCCATGAATTATATTATCAATAGCATCTTCATTCTTAGCCACCACAATTGATTCTACATAGTCTTTTTGCGTCGATAGCTCAACTGTCGGTTCCGCTGGATAATAGCGAGTATGTGTCTTCTCAACATATGTTTTAAAGAAGCATCTTGTCGTCGTATATCTATAATTATCACCCAGCTGAATCTTTGATTTCTTTATCAAGTGGTAGAAGATAACATCTAAATGTTACAAGTAAAAACAGGGTAAAATAGTAAAACGATTGAAAAAAATCAGTAGCTTCGATCTTACTTGTTAATTAGATGTATGATATACAACTATGTTGGTATTACATGTTATTATACATGACATGTTGATTAAAGTTGAATAAATGATAATGAAAAATACCGCATGTATGATATGTTATTATACATTGGCTTACATGTATGATATGTTATTATACATTGGTTTACATGTATGATATGTTATGATCTTGTAGAATATTAAGTATCAGCAAAAGAACTTATGATATGGATAATATTTAGAATAAGTTACCTCATCATTTCAGCATGTCTTGCGTTCGGATATCAAGTAAAACCAATTCTTGGTCTGTTGGTGTGCAACGACAAAGTCCAATTGTCTGTAACCTAACCCAGAAGCATTTACTCGATAGTGATTGTCCGTTTCTTTCCTGAAAAAACATCATTGATTGCACATGACAATTACCGTTTAGTTTAAGATGACAGTATTGTTAGGAAAAAAAAAACTAAATTTCTTACTTGGCAGAATGAGTTTTCAGTAATCCTACGGCAATCCACTGAGAGTAATCAATCATCAATTCATTCAACAAATCTTGGTTAATGGTGTATCCATCAAAAGCATACTTCAACTTCTCCTCTTTATCGAAATCAACCGCATTCTTAGAGCCAGAACCATACTTTGAAATGTATGGTGACCTTAAAATCCTGAACTTCTTTCTTTCTCGTTTGACAGGTGCTTTTGCTTTTGAGGCTTAAAGCTCCGGAACCTGAGCATCAGGGAAGTCAGGTGGAATCTGACTGTCTGAAAGGTCCCATTGTCTTTCGGTCATTTTATTTGAAGCACCAACATCCAATGACTTTGTAGTCGAAGGTATTGACAGACCAAATAAAATTGTATCTACAACTGCTTGTATTGAATCAGTTATTTTCTCACCAACTTCATCCTATGTGAACAGATAAGGATTTGTAATGTATACATACAATATCTGAATGTGTAACTATATTAATGCTTACGACATTTATATTAGAAATCATGACAGCATCAATATCAGAAAAATTTGATATTCAACAGAGAAAAAAATCAATACATTCCAGTTGGTTCAAATCCACAGAAAAAAATTTGATATGCACCAGAGAAATAACATTAAGTCCCAGTACGTACTTTTACATGGTCGAACACGTAGATAGATATATTTTTACTAAAAAAAATAAGTATTAGGGACAAAAAAATACCTGCACATCTGTTACATCAGTAGATTCCTAATTTTTCAAATTCACTTCATTAACATCTTCTTTAGCGGTTACATTCACATTCTATATTAAATAACAATTATCGTGTATTAACATTTATTCAAAGTATAATATAAAAGATTGAGATGAAGTTTTACACCAGTGATAAGAAATTTCTATTTATAATGGGTGTATATGAATATACAAATATATCAGTAATAACAAACGATGTCATAAGTGATTCACAAACAATTTTATAACATTAATAACATAAATATGTATGATGGTATTCATAAACTACAAGTTTTATGTTCATGAAAATGTTTGTATGTTGAATGTATGACTCTTCTTGATACATTCGATTGAATGTTTTATGTACATTTAACTGCCCTACTATGAAGAAGTTATAAAAAACTACATGTGTATAGAAAGTTGTAGTAGTAATTAAAAAATATTAGGGACATAAAAATACCGGCAAATCTTCTACATCTGGAATGTTCTTTTTTCCCAATTCTTCATCGCTACATTCTTCTTCATATGCCATAATCTCATCCTATTATTTATGTGATAATTATCATCATCCAAGTTGCATGAAGACAAAACTTTATATTTATTATGACAACTGTTAAATAATATGCAAAATATTGAAAGCGTCAAGATCAATATAATTTTATATTCAGCCGATAAGGTTAATATTCTTTTTTTCAACCAATAACAAAAGCTACATTTATATAGACATATATTTTAGAAAAAAAATAATTTGATGTACAGAAAGATACCTCCAAAGCTCGCAAATCAGAACAGTCCTCATTTTCAAAATCATCCTCATGACCTGCCTCTTTATCAACCGCATTCATATCCTAAATTAAATAACAAGTCGCTTTAATGAAAAGTTATTCATAAATTTGTTTTAGGTGATTCTAGAATGATGTTGTTTAAGTAATTGTAAAGGACATGCATATTTATGAAGATACTCATAAATAACATGTATTTTGCTGAAAGAAAAAGTAGTAAGTTTAATGTATAACTGATCATTATACATTCAAGTGAATGTATGATGAAAAATTAAACTGCCCAAATTTAGTACGTAACAACTATTAAGGGAAAAAAATACCAGCAACTGTTGCTCTTCAAGAATGTGTTGCTTTTTAGAATCTTCATCACGAGACACTTCCATATCGTTGAGTGATCCATTATCATAATCTTCATGCTGTATTAAAAAGAAACAACATTTGTTTTTGATAAGGTAATTATGTAGATTTATAGTAAACGAACAACATAATTGACAAAAAGTACCTGCATATCCTCCTTATGTGGTCTCTCCTGTTTGTTAGATCCGTCTTCTTGACTTTGTTGTTGTTCATCAATTTTGTCCTCATATATAACACGAACAATCTGAATGTGTGGACATTTCATCAACGTTAGACAAAATATAATGAAATTAAATTGTTATACTTGTGATTGCTTATTTTCTTCATTCTTCAATGCTTTGACGACCTCAATAGATATTTTTGATATTAGTGTAACCAGTTCGGCCATCTTTTCAGCAAACTTATCACGTAAAGAAAAAAAAAGTTAGTAGAAACACATCATGCTATTCAAAAAAAATGTATGATAAAAAAACTAAACTTACACATTTGTTGATGTGATTCTTTATTTCATCACCATCTAAAGTTGATTTAGAAGTCCCTTCAGGTTGTGTGGAAGATGAAGGAACAAACTTAGCTAGTGACTCTGAGGAGACACACCAATTTCTCCATGAAGATGATGCTGAATTTCAGACACACCAATTTCTCTCGTGTCTGCTGCATCTTTATGCGTTTCACTATACAAATCAGATATATGATGTACTACTTGATCACGTCCATATGTATCATCATCCATCACCGCTTGATTATCTTGCTCGAACATGACAGTCTTTCTTTTCTTCAAAGGTTGGTCAGGTGATACAGGCGATGCAAAATCAGCCTTTATGAGGATTTCCCGTGGCGGTATAGTGCTGAAATCACCAAATTCTTTAGCAATGGTACCAACACACTGTTGAAGTTCATCTGTTGTCCTTTTTAAATTTCCACAATCGGATGTTGAAGCATAAGTTGTTGGATCATATGTCTCAAAATCTTTTGAAAAGGACAAATCCAATCTACTAACTTCTTTGATTGTAGGTTGTATATTTTTGTACAAATGCTGAAAAGAATAATTTTAAATTAAAATATTTGTACATAAATAAAACGACTTGAATAAACAAAATAAGTACAAAGTTAAACAATTACCTTACGGAACACGCCAGACATAAAAGATTCGTACTTAGGCCTTATACACTCCACCGACCAGTTTAGTATTCTGGGAATAACGTTTCTCTGACGGACAACAGTATTTTATTCTACCTCGGAGTAGCACTCAAACATCCAAACATTTAGAATGTGCGGCATTCCACCCAATGAATATAACTGCTTTGCAGTATTGAAATCCTATTGCCAAGAACTCATTAACTTTTCAAATGTGACCTTCCCCCATGGAAAGTGAATGTACCGACCGTCCTCGATAATCTGAAAGTGCACAACACTGATTGGTGCTTTCTTATGCTGAGAAAACATGAATGTATGAACAAAGAACAATATCGCCAGGTTCAGAGCATCTTCAGCATTATTAAAGTTTCCCATCTGCACTCGTGTTATCAGTTTAGACCGAGTTATTGCTCTTTAATTATCGAAAAAATACCTCGACATCAACGCTGATTTCGATGATGAAGTATACATATAATCATCAATATTGCCGGTACACTTCAGACTGGTAATAATGTTGAATTCAAGCATTGTGAATTTGAGGATTTCCTCTTGTACCCAAACATGAAGCTCATCCTTGTTATCCTGGTGAATTTCAAGCTTGAGTAGGCATTTTGAAATCTGTCCTATCCAGTTACACCGTGGCAAATCTAGAAATATGTCAAAAATCGTATTTCTAAATGTGTCAAGTACATCCTCCCCAAAATATTCCTTTATCTCTTCCCTGAAAGCAAAGTTACATAAGCTCCCCATATGCAATGGGTGTGGTGGGACTTTATCAATTCGGTATTTCATGCCCTGGAAAAAAAACATAACATAATTAGCTAACAGTTACTGATTGTATGATGATCATTTATACTTTCATAACATAAACCAGACCAACATTAAACAATTGTTAGTCATGTATGAGGGTAACTTATAACTGTACAAGTAAACTGTTTAAATGTATAATAAATACAATCCAATATATACACTACATGAACACATGTATAAGGTTAACTTATACATCTCTAAATTAATATAATATGTTAAACGTGTATGATGGTTACTTATTCATTAACTAAATCAGACCCACACTAAACGATTGTTAGTCATGTATGAGGGTTATTTATACATTGACATTTAAACTGTTTAAATGTATAATAATTTCAATCCAAAATATACACTACAGTAACACATGTATGAGGTTAACTTCTACATCTAAAATTAATATAAGCTGTTAGACATGTATGATGGTTACCTAATCATTAACAAATCACTTGCATTAATGGATAATAAAATCCAACACTAACCATTCTATCGATACACATGTATGATATTTACTTATACATCTAACAAATTCTTATTATACTCAAAAAGAAACTATATCTAAACATGTATGAGGGTAACTTATACACATAAAATTTTTAAAAAGTGCCATAATTAAACAACATATACAAATGTATAATGGTTATGTATACATCTAACAATTTATATCAGACCAAAACATAAACAAAAACTACACATGTATGAGGGTAACTTATACATTTCAAAAATTAATATCAGCTTTATTAGAATGTATAACCTTTAGAATAATATTTCAGAACAACTATATTATACATTCCTGTGATAAACACTAATGTATCGTGTCTTATTATACATGTGTCAAATTATACATACACTCATAATAAATACCTTCGACAGACGTGGTCGGTCGGAATAATCAAATTTCTTTTTACTTATTTTTGAAGTAGACTTCTTCGATTTAGAAGCAACCTTATTCCTTAATTTCTTCATTGTAACGAGGTCATTTTGTGCTTTGAGCGATTCTCTGCCCAATCAAGATCCTGTTCTTCAAATGTAGCAGGAACAAATCCAAGTGGAATATCTTCTACAGTGCATCTAACTGAGTAATTCCTAAACTAAAACTTGGAGGATTATCCATTACCAACTAACACTATTTTAACTTAACCGTATTGTTATATCGAACTACAAAACAATAAAACAAAGATCTAACTTGTACCATATGAAAAATAATGAAAAAATGAACTACTTAACTTGAATAAGATTGAACAATACTATAATTTGAACGTGCAAAAAAAAAACAAAAACGGAAAACCCCTGAATTAGTAAAGTTGAAAAAAAAATCAAAAAAATTAATGAAGTACAATATTAAAAAAAAATTAATTTTTGAATAACTTACAATTTGATAACCACAAGTAGAGATTACTTCAAGTATGCCGTAAAAGGGTGATTTCAAAAATGGAGTAAAAATTGGCTTGATAATGGGAGCATTAGGGAGTAAAAGACGGAAGTCAAAAATAGGTTGTTAGATGTATAATATTGAGGAGCGAGAAATTACCAAATAAAGGGATTTTTGTAATTATTACTGGATTTGTGTAATTACTTTACCAGTTGGGAATTTTTTGTAATTATGTAACTTATATTTGTGTATATATATATGTGTAATTTTAAGATAAAAAATTGGATTGGATTTGGGAGTAATCAGTTCCAAGTTTACACCCATGATAGGAGGGCCCAAAATTAAGCCCAAAGAAACTCGACCCGTCTTCCTTGATTATCCAAAGGATAAGATATACAGTGTCTACACCAGTGATCCAAAGCAGCAGCAACAACAATGGCAGCAGCTTCTTCTCTCTCCACTTTCTCTTCTCTCTCTCTATCTTCCCCATCCCGTTTCTCTAACTTTACATCCCAACCCAATCATACATTCTTCACCTCAAAAACCACCCACCCACCCTTCCACCTCCTCTTAAACCCAAAAAAATTCAACCCCATTAAGCTCAATTCCACACCTGCCGAAACTATTTTCTATGACAACTCAGACCCTGAAGAAATCTCCACTTTTGACCCCCCAGAATGCCCCGAAGACTTCATTGAACCGCCCTCTTTCGACGAGGGGACAATGGAGTCGGAAGAGGAGATTGCGAAGGCGTATGAGGAGCTTTACGGGTCTGCGTATAGTGGGGAGACGTTTCTGGGGAATGATGTATACGTGATGGATGCGAAAGTGAAGAAGACGAGTGGGTTTGGGAAAGCGAAGAAGGAGAAGGCGAAGGACGGGTTTGATGAGAGAGTGGTGCAGGTTAGGAGGGTGACGAAGGTTGTGAAAGGGGGGAAGCAGCTGCATTTTAGAGCGATTGTGGTTGTGGGTGATAAGAAAGGGCAAGTTGGTGTTGGAGTTGGGAAGGCGAAGGAGGTGATTGCTGCTGTCCAGAAGTCTGCCGTCAATGCGAGGAGGAATTTGATCACTGTGCCTATGACGAAGTACCTCACTTTCCCACACAGGTAAAGTAGTGAAGTGTGTGTTTTCTAATTTTGAATTATGTGCTTTTGCTAGTTAAGTTTTGACATAATGGTAGGATTTTTGTGTAGTTCTTAGCTAGTGCCAAACTGCCAATAAATTGTTGAGGTGCAGGAATTGTAGACCTCTATTCCAGTGTCATTAAAATTTATGAGAATTGAGGTCTCTTTTATGCATGTGTTCAGTTCAGCAAGGGCAGTGAAAGCTACTGAAGTTCACCCCTCTAAGGTTGAGGGTGTAGCTGATCAGTTTCTTATCTGCTTCCTTTGCCATTTGAGTCGCTTCTTAGGATCAAACTGTTGCTAGAATAGGTCTACTTCCACGCCCAGGGTTTTGCTGATACAGCGAAGGTAGTATAGTGTGACGAGTTTGAATCCTGTGGTGGACAAAGCATAGTAAGGTGGAGAGAAGGATAGAGGTGTAGGGGCAGGGGACATTATCTGTCCAGGCCGAAGATGCAAAACGACTGATTGTTCAGTAAAAATAGAGTAGTTCTGCTTGTATATCTTGATGAAGATGGGTAGTTTTTCTTTTCTGAAGTAATATCTGCATAGCGTAATATCTGCATAGGTTTTTCCATAGTTTTCTTGTGTAACCATAAGTTGGCATGCTCACAGATTTTTGCTCAGACTAAGTCACCAATTTTAGTTGTGCTTCTTGACCTTAGATATAACATATAAATGGAATTATTAAGGATCTTCTGGATCAGTAGTATATGGTTATCTGTGTAAAATACTTCCTCATGTGGTTCGATCTTTCCTTTTATGTACTGAGCCAAAGGCAACCAAATATAAAATTTTTGTTTACCGTTAAGCACTTTGGAATCTCGCTGTCTCTACTCCTCTTATGGATTGAGCCAGTTTGTGCATACCTCAACCATTGATAGGATTTGACCGCGGTCGCCCATGATTTTCACCCACTTCAATACCACTAGGGAACACCCACGGGGTGTTGACTAGGATGCTTAATAAGCTCTATTTTAAGCATCTGAACTTAATCTAACGTAATTGTATTATGACGAACCTTTCATGTTGCTGGTTGTATGTCAAATTGAGATGTGCACGAATGTGTATTGTGTCTGCGTTGAGTTTTTTTTTTGCATTGATTTAGTAGGTAATGAGAAATGTACATGTAGCCCACTACGAGGTCTGTCAGAAATATGTGAAAGTCATAAATGATTGCTTCTTCTCTTCAACTTATTTTATGAAAGGATATTCAGAGAAATAGTTAAAAAGTAACTCCTTGGCTTTATGCAAATTCTTGTCAAATTCCATGGAAAAACTCATCACAAATGTAGAGAGTCCATGAATGCAGGAAAAATTATAGAAAGGAAGCACTGAAGAAGACAACAAAGCTGTGTAGAAAAGAAACTTCTCATTATGAATGAAAAACTGTCCAAAACAATGCTAGTCTATGAATACAAACACAGAAGGAAAAGAAATATCTAGCCTGCACTGACCAATCAGAAGTGACAGCTGGCTCCCATTCTAACTAACAAGTGACAGCTGGTTCCCAATCTAACTAACAAAACAATCTTACAATCTAACTAACTATGCATAATTAAGCTAGCTAATTAATCATCTGAATAATCTCAATAATTCTCTTTGCACGTTTTATTATTTTAGTGTGTGAGATCATAACTGTGAATTTTTATAGTTTTTTCGGTGTGTGTGTATGACCATTTAGACAGATATGTTAGCAAGGAAATTATTATGTTTGTAAGTTGAAGGTAATTAGGAAATTATTATGTTTGTAAGTTGAAGGTAATTCTATTGATTTCAAGTTAGCTTTTACTTGTCAAGCAGTTTGATGTAAATGTAGGAATTTTGTGTAGCTCTCAGCTAGTTTTGAGGTGTGAAAGTTATTTTAAAATTGAGCTAGATGAGCGATGGTTTGTTAGACTCTGGTCCATACAGTAGAAACAGAAATGCCACAATTGTCTTGTCAATGCATTTAACCATCAAATCTTTTAGTCGTTAGTACTGGTACAAGTGGGAATTTTCTGTATGTATTTCCGGGTTTGTAAGGTACTTCATATGGATAATATCATGTCGTTTGAGATCACCAAGAAGAAGATTCTCATGTTCGAATACCAATTATAATGCTCTGCCTGAGCCCATCTGCTCTAGCCTTCCCAGGCAAATTTACTGGAACTTTGTTTGTGTTCCAGTTAATTAGTTGAGGTGCAGGAATTGCAGACCTCTATTCCACTGTCATTGAAATTTATGAGTCTATGATGCATTTGTTCAATTTAGCAAGGGCAAGTGAAGTTACTGAAGTTCATCCCTCTAAGATTGAGGGTGTGGCTGATCAGTTACTTATCTGCTTCCTTTGCCATTTGAGTTGCTTCTTAGGATCAAATTGTTGCTATATTAGTTCTACTTCAAGCGCCAGGGCTAGTTTGAATCCTGTGATGAACCATGCCTAGTAAAGTGGGGAAGGATAGAGGTGTAGGGGGAGGGGACATTATCTGGTGAGATCGAAGGTGCAAAACGGCTGATTGTTCAGTTTTTGAAAAATAGAGTAGTTCTGCTTCTATATATTGATCATGCTGGATAGTTTTTCTTTTCTGGAGTAATATCTGTATAGGTTTTTCATGTGCCATTGTTTTCTTGTGAAACCATAAGTTGGCATGATCACATATCTGCAGCTTTTTGATGTGAAAAAAATGATTCATCTAAAAGGTTTTACCACATCTCGCCTTGAGGAAATCTTCTTTTGGCATTTGCCTTGTCTTGTATATTGACTTTAGTGTAAAAAGTTTAATTCCTTTAGGCAGCTCATGTTGAAAGAATTAGTAGCCACAATGAAATGGTCGATATTCAAATTTCAATAGAGACAAAAACGTTAAAGGAAGGATCTCTTTATATTTAAGTAAGTCTTGGTAGGTAGAATTATTGGTGCTTGTATTGGTTGTAGATAGCAGGTGGAATAGTCTGCAAGTTGGCAGGACACCACCATTATCTCAAAAGAAACAGTATCATCTTGAAATTGGTTTTCAAGCTAGTGATGTAATATTGTTGAACAACTAATTTGCAGGTCGGAGGGAGATTTTGGAGCTGCAAGGGTGATGCTTAGACCTGCAGCCCCTGGTACTGGTGTGATTGCTGGTGGGGCTGTGCGTATCGTTCTCGAGATGGCCGGTGTGGAGAATGCTCTGGGGAAACAGCTTGGGAGTAACAATGCCCTCAACAATGCAAGGGCCACTGTTGTTGCTGTCCAGAAGATGAGACAATTCAGTGAAGTTGCTCAAGAACGAGGCATTCCCATGGAAGAACTGTGGAAATGAACACCTTCCTTCATGTTATTTTGATTTGTATTCTTCAAGATTTTTGTAGAGGAAAAATGTTTCAACTGGGATAGCTGCAGATCCTAATTTTTCTTCTAGTGTTAATTTGTTAATCGTGTAAATTTCAAATGCAGACTTGTCAAACAGGATACTTCTGTATAATTCACAACTTCACGATAGTTTGTCTACATCTCTCCCTGGACAATGTCACATTGGCAGGGTGTGCCCACGTAAAGGCTGTGAATTATTACTGACTTAATTAAGATGTTACTCGTAAATTGTCAAATAGTGTCTGCCAAAAGTTAACATGGAACATTGTACACGTGTCCAACCGTAGCAACTATGTGGCACATAGACCTCTAAACGTGTCACTCTCAAGAGACCCCAGACCTCTTCCTTTATGCACCAAACTCTCGAGAATACTGTGACGAAAAAAGAGCTAATCCTTAGAATCATCTTCACTGATTCCATCAAACCAAAAAACAAGTGTCCAAGCAAAAGTTGCTAAAAGAGCATCAATGGCGTCCTTAAGCAAAAAATCCATCTTCAATCTCTCCAAAACCTTCCCACATCGAGCCTCATCTGTCTTCATCGGTCGTCAAATCTGGAAAGTAAGTCTTCCTACATAATTTAGTATAGTTCGATCTAGGATTGAAATTTATAGGCTATTACAAATTTACATACAATAATAATTGAATTCACATTATTTATGCATAGTCTTTTGGTTAGCCTCGGTCGTAAAATTAAATCCTTTCCTTTTAACAGGAAAATGATCTCAATCCTATTTATGTATTCAACTAGAAAATTTAAATTTTAGGTTGGATGGTCATTCATGAAATTACCTACCTTACATGCTACAACATTAATTACTGTCGTTAAATTTTCAAACAAATGGAGTACATGCTTATACATTTTGTGATTTATGCATGCATATGGAAACACACTATAATATTAAAGGGAGGATATGTTGGTGCAACAGAGGAGCCGTCGGAACAACAGAGCAGGCATGTCAAGAAGTGCTTCTACGGGACCGATACTGATGAAACGGGTGGCAAAGTATCTGAAATGGCTGATAAGGCGAAAGAAGTGAAGGATAAAGCCACTAAAACAACTCAAGATGCATGGAAAGCTATTGAGGAAACTGCTGAAGAGTTGAAAGAAAAGGTGGTAGGAAATGTAGATCCAGAGGCTGTTCATCAAGATGAAATTGTGGTGGAAGATGAGAAGGAACTTAGGAAGAAACTGGCTAAAGAACCAGGAGGAAAGCCTGTGGATGAAGATAAAGGTATGAATGTGAATTGGAGACCCATTGTTGAGAAGAAACCACAACCCTCTTGAAAACAACATTTTCTCTTCTTTTCTTAGGCTATTTTAGTTTTGTTTGAGAATAATAGTGAAGTCCTATGGACTTGCTAATTAGTAGCTAGCTTGAAGTTTGTAATCCATTAGCCTAGATTGAATAATCAGAGACGGCAGTACTGAAACTTTGCAATTTTATTTGTAGTGTCATGGAGCTTTCTGTTTTGAGTAGTGTGTTGAGTGTTCAAAAGCTTATCTGTATATCGCTCTCATTGTATTATCCACAGGCCATTTAAGTGTATGTCATTATCAACTGTAAGTAGAGATTCACCTAGATGTGGTGTGTACAATAAAATTTAGCCACTTTGTGAGTGGTTATGCAAAATTGTGAATCAAGTACAGGTCTAGAGCGTCTCTTTGATTAAAAAATTAATGGATTAAGATAAGATTCTATTGGATATTTATGATTAAATGTGAATTGGTAACAACATGAAGCTGTCCCCTTTTAATCTCATCTGAGTAATGGAAAGGCGATGTCCATTTATCTGATCTCAATTGTATAACTTTTTTCTCTCTATTAATATGGTTTTTTTTCCCCTACTTATGTTTCTTCTTATCAATTTTTTTAGATTAAATTTACTCGTTAACGTCTCCCCCCTCTAAATAATATTAAGTATTTTAAAATGTGTGTTTAAAACTAATATCAAGTATATTTTAAGTTTAAAATTTATTAGGAGGATCTTAAATGTAGTATTTTTTGGGGCGAGAGTACGATTCTGATAATCTGACTAGTGTCTTAAAGATCAAGCGGTTCTACAAATTCTCATTTATTTGCATTTTCTTAAAATCTTTTAGTTTTGTTTCGTGTAATATTTTACTGTTGAAATATTTATTTACTTATATAATTTATAAAAATATTGAAAGTAAAATTCCATAGGGGCTTATGTTCATCAGTTGTTTATGCCTCATCTCGTATCAATTAAACATTTAAATTTCATGCTCGTGCCTTTAAAAACACTATTTATATATTAATAAGAATATTGATGGAATCCAACTGGAAATATTTTCTTCACAAAAATTTTAATATCTAAATTTCATATTACTTCCTTGAAAGAATAATTAAATGTCATTATAAAGTAACATTTGGTGCTTCAAAAAAAACATTAAAACACTTCATCTTTTTGGTATTGATGGAATATTTCACTTATAAATAACAGTATCTTTTATTGGGCTGATTATGACCTCAATTTATCGCTTATTATAAATACTAATCAAAGTTGTTCTTTTGATAAATATTTCTCATATATTTCAAGGTATTTGCAAAATATTTTCAGCAAATTCACTCTAATTAACCCAAAAATTGGCATGGAGGTAAAAATTTGAATTTACCTGTTTGAATTAGGTAAAAGCTTACACGCATCCGGTATATACACCAGATTAATATTTTTTATAATGGTTAACTAATTAAATTAAGAAAAATACATGTTTATTAATAGGATTAAGTAATATGAACTCTAAATTCAAACACATGATATATATGTATTATCTTGATGTATATAGCGGGTGCGTGCAAATTTTAACAATTTGAATTATCTTAGTGTATTTGGTTAATTTTCAAGATAACAGTAGAGGGGGAATAGGGATCTGGAAATCGCGGCCCGCACCGAAACAGTGATTTACCCCTAGATGTCCAGTCAATTGCTGCGCCTCAACGCATTTCGGTGAGAACCAGCTAGCTCTGGGTTCGAGTGGTATTTCACACCTAACCACAACTCATCCGCTGATTCTTCAACATCAGTCGGTTCGGACCTCCACTTAGTTTCACCCAAGTTTCATCCTGGTCATGGATAGATCACCCAGGTTCGGGTCCATAAGCAGTGACAATTGCCCTATGAAGACTCGCTTTCGCTACGGCTCCGGTGGGTTCCCTTAATCAAGCCACTGCCTATGAGTCGCCGGCTCATTCTTCAACAGGCACGCGGTCAGAGCCCTGGCTCCTCCCACCGCTTGAGAGCTTACGGTTTCATGTTCTATTTCACTCCCCATCGCGGGGTTCTTTTCACCCTTCCCTCACGGTAATACTACAGTAACATTTTCTCAGCAAGTGTTTAATCTTTTACCCCGCATAACACGGGACGTTATGTTAATGCAGAGTCGTTTTCTTTTACTGATGATTCCATATATGTAGAGAATTATGTTTCACTCACTTATGAATTGATGGATAAATGGCTTCTTTTTGAGGGTAGAAAAATGACTTTTATTTCTTATAATACTAGACACAAAGTGTCCGTACCAGCACGGCCTCATTACTATTTTTTTTAATTTTAATTTATATGACACGAATAAAATTTAAAGTCAATCATTTTTTATTTTTATATTTTAAAATATTTTGACTTGCAAATTTACTTTACTTTAACATAATATATGTTATTTTCCAAAAGTCGGTAAAAAAATTATATACTATCTGTAAATATTTTAAATTATTATTATTACGGTATATAATCTTTTTCATATAATTTTTACTTTGTTCTAATTTATACAGTACAATTTGAATTTTGAGAGTTAATTAAATTTGTTATAAGGTTTTTAGATTGAATTTTGAAAGTTAAAAACATTTGAAGTTATTAATTATTGTAATGTATAATATTTTTTATGTAATTTTCAGATAATATATGTTATTCTTTTTGACCCGATGTATGTGGAATAAATGAAATTTTGAGAGCCAAATATTTATAATTATAAAATTATAGTAAGTATTTGACCGTAAATATTATTCACAATATTTTCAAATATATTTTTATTTTATTCTGAAATACGTATTTGGCTATAAATATTTCAAAATATCTAGATTTTTGAATAACACCTCAAAAGTTATTTTCATTATTTTTGAATTTACTTTTTACATTTTTTAAATTTATTTTTTAAAAGAAAAATCTAAACTAAAAACAAAAAATAAATAAAAAGTAAGCTGAAATTAATGTGGAGTCCACTATTTGTACTGAAGAAAATTGAAACTAATAAATAGAAAATCATTAATGAAAAGGCATGGGACCAGCCTATATGGAAAAGCTAAATGGGCAGCTTTTTTCTGTAATAAACCAAACATATCAAAGGTTTATTATCCAAAAGTGAAAAAAACACATGTATATAGCATGTAGCTACAAAAGATTTAAGCAACAAAAAATAAGAAATATCTAAAATATCCTTAAATAAATTATCAATTCTAAGAATACTAGTGGAGCATGACTCGTATCAGCACGAGCCTAATATTAAAATATTTATTTATCTTTTCAACTTTAATATATTTAAATAAAAATTTTTAATAAAAGAATTGCATATGTTTTCTAGGATTCATCCGAAATCTAGCATGAGTTCAACATATGTTATTTTAATACGTATTTAGATAATTTAAGTTGTTAACTATTGTAATTTATAATATTTTTATGTAATTTTTAAATTAATATACGTTACTTTTCTTATCCAAATTTTTGTGGCATTGATAGTCAATTATATTTTAAAATAATTTAAGTTATTAATTATTGTGATTTATCATACTTTTCTTCTATTCCAATTTCAGTGACACTAATATAATTTCAAGAGTCGACCAGATATTTTATATCTTTTAAATTTTTTAAATTTTTAATTATTGTGATTTCTAGTATTTTTCATATAATTATTTTGAAATATATAACATATTAAATTATTTTTAGATATTTTAAGTTTTTAACTATTGTAATTTATAATACTTTTTATGTAATTTTTGAATAATATATGCTACTCTCCTTGTCCAGAGTTTTGTGTCGACGATAGTCAATTATATTTTTTAAATAATTTAAATTTTTTATTATTATGATTTATAGTATTTTTCAATTTCAACTTGTGTGGCACAATACTTAAATGACCAAAATAATTAATTTGAGGTAATATAGTAAAATATAATTATTATTATTTATTATTTATTATTTTTATTATGTATATGTGTTGATTCAAGAAGAATTTGAAAACATTTAGAAATGTGCTGAATGTTACAAATGTTAATAATCTATTTGGTGCTTCTTGATTTCTCTACATTTATCTCTTGTGTGTTTTTACTATATATATTATATTATATATATATATATATATATATATATATATATATATGTATATATATATATATATTACCGAAGTCACAAATCATGCTAGAGGATATTTAGGACCAAACTACTATATATCACCATTACTCAGACAGAACCCAGATCAAATACCTCAGTATAATTTGCAAAAGGAGACTAGAAAGATTATTTTCTACAACCATTGTTCTTCGATGACGGAGAATTTTCAAGAAGAAGAATCACTCCTCATGTAAAACACTAGATTAATAAAGCAGGTACAACTATTAAAAGCAAGACTCAACCACCAGACAAATATAAGCAAGACAGATGCAAAAACACAGACTCAGACTCAGAGTTCTCCATCTCCTCAAAAAATGGATGAGAAGGGTGTGCATTTCCCACTAAATGCTCAGAAATCCACTGTATCGGATGTTGGTACAGCTAGTCCGGTTCAAACGGTGACCGGTAAAGACAAATCAAAACCGTTAATAGCTGTCACTTTGCCAAAAAGTGAAGATGAAGGATGTTATTCATCAAAACATAAGTTAGCAAAATCGGGTAATAAGATTTTAAAGAAGACTTTAATATCTAAAAGGAAAAATGAAACAATAGAGAGTATAATCAAACAGACTTTAGACTGATTTTTTAACAACCAGACACAAGATAAACATATGAATGGACAGCCAGATGGACAACCCACTACCAGTGCAGACAGAACTGTTCCAGAAATAAATAATACAGACAATAACTCTTCAAGATCTGACGAAGATAATAGTATTGCAAGCCATCTTGCACACTTCCAAGATGCTCAGGATTCATACGAAGACGATAACTCAGGAATGAGTTTCGACTCAATTGCCCTGCACAACTTAGATACATAATAAAGACAGCATACAATTTGTATTATTAGATAGTGTAGTCAGGTTGGGATGTCCACTTTATGTCTTGTAATAGTTAAATTAGTGTCAGAGTGCTTCCTTTATCACTACTTTCCAAAAGAAAGAAAAACTGTTGAAGCACGCGTCAAAATAAATCTGGAAGAAAAATTAATAATGCATGTGATGATGGGGCCCAATGATAGTACCCGGCTTGCATTATTAAGATTTTTTCTTATCTCTTATCTTTTGGTGTCGGCCACATATGTCTGGGCCACGTAGTAATCTTTAGAACCACTACTTTATTTAGTTTTTGCCTATAAAAGACTTACATTTTGTAGAAGGAAGATAGAGTGAAATGAACCAACTTCAAAACAGACTTGAAATGTGTAAACCTTTCCTCCCAAAAAACCTATCCAAGTCAGTCCTTCTTGTATAAACTTTGTATCAGTGTGTTTTAAATAAAAGCTCCAAGTTTTCTATTCGATCTTAAGGGGGTTCTCGAAAGGAAAACCTCTCTCCTAGTTACTTCATGTAAGTTCTTATTTACATATTTTCCCCCAGAAAAATATTTATACTTATGTTCTTATATCCATGTTTAAAGTTATTTAACATATTTTTGTACACCATGTAAATTAAATTCTCTATAAAATTCTTACCCTTAGTATATGGTTAGCCTCTTAATTTCTTAATAATAATGATGGATTAACCTATAAATTCCTAGGAAATTCTGCCCTTGATAGTCCAACAGGTCTGCAAAATAGACAAAGGACGAGGGTTAGCTGCCAGACTAAAGTTTTCCAGGGTGTGGTTAAAGAAGTAAGATGTTAAGAAAATAGATTAAGAGGAAGAAATGAACAGGGTAAAACAAAATTAAAAAAAAAAAACTCTGGGGAAAATATAAACTATAAGAATGATAACATGAAGAAACAGTGGAAAGAGGGAGTACTGAGTAGGTTTTACAAAACTGATATACTAAAAAATCATTATTTATTGAAGAATATCACCGAAATATATCCTTGTTTATTACCTTTGTTTATCTTTGTGTTAAAACATTGAAATATAATATTGAAACATATTATTATTGAAATATACCACTGTTTTGCTATATATATATATATATATATATATATATATAAAATCATGGATTTAATATTATCAATTTTTTAATACATAAGTGACTTATAATAATTAATTGCGGGTGATACATTAAAATCACGATTGAAGCAGCAGAAATCAATCAATTTTTTAATTTTTTTTTGTTAATTATTGTTATTTAAAGTACTTTTTATTTCATTTTCAAATAATATATGTTGCTTTATATCTTCTTCTATCCCGTTCCAATTTATTTGACACTAATATAATTTTGATAGTCAATCAAATATTTTATGTTGACATATCATTTTATTATTCTTATTTTTCTAATACATAAGTGACTTATAATAAGGGGTGATATAGTAAAATCATCATTCGAAAGACGAAAATTTAATTTAAAACATTAAGAGAATTCCGTATTTTATGTCTATTTTATTTTTCATTAAATTTTATTTATTTTATTAATACCTAGATGACTCATAATAATTAATTAAGAGAGATTGATTATGTTATTACTATAAAAATTAATATAATTTTATCATATCCAATAGTAATCATCGATAATTCACCGAAATAGTCTATTAATTAAATACGGGATGCTATATTTGCATATGCAAAATATGATATTATTAAACATTATTGGATAGTGCATTATATTTATATTTCACAATAATAAAATTTTACTATATATTTTTATTTATTTCTTTTTAACTTGATACATATTGACCCAAAATAAATTCTAAGAAAATATTCATTAGAAATTTTTTTATTAAATTATATTTTGTACTTTAAAAATTTAAAGTTAAGTTTAAATATTAGTATTTCTATAAAAGAAAAAAATAATTTTAAAATTTAAATTTACTAAAATAAATAAATAAAGAAAAATATTAATTTTCTATATAAAGGTCAATTAAAATAATAAAATTGATTTACTTTAAATATTTAGTTGAAATTAATTAAAATAATTTTTTATTTTGTCTTGATTTATAGTGCACCGATAAAATTTTGAGAGTTGAATAGAACTTTTATCTATTTTTAAAAAAGTATTTTAACTTGTTAATTATTGTGATTTATAATAATTTTTATGTAATTATGAAATAATATATTTATACCTTGTCTTCCAATTTATGTGGCTTCGATACAAGTTTGAAATCAACTAAAATTTTTATATATCTTTTAAATATTTTAAGTTGTTAATTATTATGATTTGCAGTATTTTTTTTTATCTCATTTTATGTGGCATTGCTAAAATAATTAAAGTCAATAAAATTTCTATATGTCTTTTAAATATTTTAAGTTATTAATTATTGTGATTTGTGGTAACAAATTAGTTTTGAATATGATAGCCAATTAAATAAATAAAAAAAATTTACTTTCAATATGTAGTTATAGTTAATTAATATAAATTAATAGAATATATTAAATATTTAAACCATTATGATGAAACAATGAAATTATTATATATTAGGGCATGATATGTAATTAAGATATTTATCTATCTTTTCAATCTTGATATATTTAAACAAAATTTTTTAATAAAAGGATTCCATATATTTTCTAGGATTCATCCAGAATCTAGCATGAGTTCAACATATGTTATTTTAATACGTATTTAGATAATTTAAGTTGTTAACTATTGTAATTTATAATATTTTTTTTTGTAATTTTCAAATTAATATACACTACTTTTCTTGTTCAAATTATTGTGGCATTGATAGTCAATTATATTTTAAAAATAATTTAAGTTTTTAATTATTGTGATTTATCATACTTTTCTTCTATTCCAATTTCAGTGACACTAATGAAATTTCAAGAGTCGACCAAATATTTTATATCTTTTAAATTTTTTAAGTTGTTAATTATTGTGATTTCTAGTATTTTTCATGTAATTTTTTTGAAATATATAACATATTAAATTATTTTTAGATATTTTAAGTTGTTAACAATTGTAATTTATAATACTTTTTATGTAATTTTTGAATAATATATGCTACTCTTCTTGTCCAGAATTGTGTTGACGACAACCAATTATATTTTTTTAAATAGTTTAAATTTTTGATCAATGTGATTTATAATATTTTTTCTATCTCAACTTATGTGGTACAATACTTAAATGACCATAATAATTAATTAGGGGTAATATAGTAAAATCACGACTGAAACAGCTGAAGTAGAAATCAGTCAATTTTTTTTTGTTAATTATTGTTATTTACAGTACTTTTTATTTCATTTTCAAATAATATATGTTGCTTTATATTTTCTTCTGTCCCGTCCCAATTTATGTGACACTAATATAATTTTGATTGTCAATCAAATATTTTATGTTGACATATCATTTTGTTATTCTTATTTTTCTAATACATAAATGACTTATAATAAGGAGTGATATAGTAAAATTATCGTTCGAAAGACGAAAATTTAATTTAAAACATTAAGATTTAGTTTTGTATTTTATGTCTATTTTATTTTTCATTAAATATTATTTATTTTCTTAATACCTTGATGACTCATAATAATTAATTAAGAGGAATTGATTATGTTATTACTATAAAAATTAATATAATTTTATTATATCCAATAGTAATCATCGATAATTCCACGAAATAGTATATTAATTAAATACGGGATGCTATATTTGCATATGTAAAATATGATATTATGAAACATTATTGAATAGTACATTATATTTATCTTTCACAATAATAAAATTTTACTATATATTTTTCTTTATTTCTTTTTAAGTTGATTCATATTGACCCAACATAAATTCTAAGAAAATATTCATTAGAAATTTATTTTATTAAATTAAATTTATTAATTTTGTACTTTAAAATTTAAAAGTTAAGTTCAAATATTAGTATTTCTATATAAGAAAAAAATAATTTTAAAATTTCAATTCACTAAAATAAATAAATAAATAATAAGATTATTTTTTATATAAAAGTCAATTAAAATAATAAAATTGATTTACTTTAAATATTTAGTTGCAATTAATTAAGATAATTTTTTATTTTGTCATGATTTATGCTGCACTGATAAAATTTTGAGAGTTGAATTGAACTTTTATCTATTTTTAAAAAAGTATTTTAACTTGTTAATTATTGTGATTTATAATATTTTTTACGTAATTATCAAATAATATATTTATTCCTTGTGTCCCAATTTATGTGGCTTCGATATAATTTTGAGAGTCAACTAAAATTTTTATATATCTTTTAAATATTTTAAGTTGTTAATTATTATGATTTGCAGTACTTTTTCCTTTATCTCAATTTATGTGGCATTACTAAAATAAGGAGAGTCAACAAATTTTTTATATGTCTTTTAAATATTTTAAGTTATTAATTATTGTGATTTGTGGTAACAAATTAGTTTTGAACATATTAGTCAATTAAATAAATAATTTTTTTTTACTTCCAATATGTAGTTATAGTTAATGAATATAAATTAATAGAATATATTAAATATTTAAATCATTATGATGAAACAATGAAATTATTATATATTGGAGCATAATATGTCATTAAGTGAGAGTAGAGGAATTTTTTGGTAAGAGGCGATAAAATTTCTATATGTCTTTTAAATATTTTAAGTTATTAATTATTGTGATTTGTGGTAACAAATTAGTTTTGAATATGATAGATAATTAAATAATATTTTTTTTAATTTCAATATGTAATTATAGTTAATTAATATAAATTAATAAAATATATTAAATATTTAAATTATTATGATAAAATAATAAAATAATCATGTCACAACTAGTTCTAAACTTGTGCGTCGTGTAACAATTTTGAATTCTTTTTACACTAACACACGTGTTTGTTTACAACTTACAAGGAGCCCTGACGGAACATATTCTATACGTGGCGTTTACACCCAAACGTGTCACACTCCCATGACGACACCAATTCTTCATCTCTTGCTAATTCCCACTATAACATCAAACCCATTTTCCGTATGTAAACAATAACTCTTATCCAACTCCTGTAAACTGCAAGAAGTGTATCATCACACAGCAAGTGTAGTGTCAATCAACAACAATGGCAGCGATGTCAATCACCAAAAACGCCATTTTGAACCTCTCAAAGGCACTTCCTCGAACCCCTTGTCTGTTCCTTCGCCGCAACGTTTCCTTCTTCAAGGCTCTGCCTCAAACCCCTTCACTCATAATTCGCCACAAAGTATCTCGCGTCTGCTTCTCCTCTGAGGTACTTACTATTTCTTATTGTTTTCTTTTGGGATTTACTTTGCATACATATGTTCGCCATCAATCGAATATATCCTTTATATTACGAATACACATTTTCTTCTTATCTATGCTATATTAAAAGTTCACCTTTTTCCTTCAATTATTATAATAATATTGATAATAATTTAACGAGTCCTATAAATAAAAATATATGGTGCGAGATATTAGGAAATAATAATTAAGGAATCCTAAAAATATATGATAAGAATAAAATATAATTTAAAAATTGAAAAATCCTATATATAGAAAATTTAATTTTGGACTCTTTTATTGTAACCAGAAAATGACACAAAAAAGATGTATAAAGAATTCTTTTTAAGAAAATAAGAACATAAAAGATGGCAAAAAGCTGTTTTTTTTTTTTTTTTTGGTTTTTGGCAAAAAGCTATACTAGGACATTTATTTTTGGGATCTTTAAGAGTATAATGTTATTAATACTGTAATATATATATATTAGTGTTTGTGTGTAATTGTAATTTAATTGGAAAAACTGTACACATATGGAAAAAAGAGCTAAAAACAAAAGATAAAGGTTTTTTTCCTAAGGTTTTAGTTTATTTAATTTTTGTAAATAATTTGGAAAAAAATTAAAATATACCATATTTACATTTATGTTTTTAGAAAAAGTTTTGAGTTTTATATATAAAAAAAAGGATTTAAAATTTTATTAATATCCACTTTTTTTTTAAATCCTTCATAGAGATTGATGGCTCCTTAACAAGTTCAGGTTTTCAAGCTACTATTTTGTAGCATATGATATATAATCTTTTCTTTAAAAATTTGTTTAGTTCAACATTTTTTTTGTTTTAAACTTTTTTGATATGATTTTGTAAGAATTTCATATTGATCATCCAATTCAAGTTTTTTTTAGAAATAAGAGATTGAGATTATTACTTTTTTTTTTTTTTTTAGGTTATTACCGTTTTCAACAAGGATTTGTATGAACTTGACATTTTTCACTTTACATTAAACTTCTGTTAACATTTAAAAAAGATGCAGGGAACAAGATGCTTGATTTTAAAGATTTATTAATAATGATAGATTTGAAAGATAGTAGTTTCCTTACAAATCAAAGTTTAAGGACAATCATACCTACTTGTCAACTTAAACTTTTGTTATGATTTCATTCAATATCAAATAACCGTTGTCTAATAAATAATTTAATTTTAGACAATAAATAATTTAATTTTGTAGGGTCTAATTCTTTTAATCTATTATTTTCTTAAATTATAAATTAATTAAAAGAAATTATTAAATTTTAATTTTTAAAAAAACAAAGGCTCCATGTGCGCACTTGCATTTAAACTAGTTAATTTAAAATACAAAATAAAACTAAACAGAGACCGTTCATTTATGATAATAATTATATATTTTCAATTATTAGTTTATTATACTAGGAAGCTTCCAGGATTTTCAACTTAAACCTATATATATGCTCCGTGAATATAATTTGTAATTAAACTTCGTATAACGAGTTTTTTAATATTTGTTCTTTGTTACCGACTTAAATCTATGAATAGATCTAAAGTCTGTCTGGATTGGCCTATTTTAGCTACTTGTTAAGTCAAAATATGCAAATACTTTTGTTGTTTCGGTTAACGTAACAAAATTGTGTTTGAACATTTGTTTTTAATTGGGTAGTCAAAAGTTCATAAATTTAGGATTCAAACAGGCTCGTAGTCACCTGTAATTACTTTTAAATCAGGCTGTGTAAATATTGTTTGCACTTAACTTGAACTCCTCTATAACTTTATATGCACAAGTTCTCAAGTTCCCCAATAGTATATAGTTGTAAAGAACAGTAGTTTTATTGTGGAGAGTTGAACTTAATTCTCCTCTTTTTTTTTTTTTTTTTTTTTTTCTGTGTTTGCTAACTTGTATATGGTTAATTAGCAACTTTATTAGTAACGTAGTCGGACGTTTTTCTATTTATGGTTGAAGGGATACCATGCATCGGAAGATTTTAAAAGAAAAGACTTTGATAGAGGTGTTAAAGAAGAGAAATCGCCTATGAGGGAGATGGCTGATAAGACGAAAGACGATATGAAAGAGTCGATGGACGAAACTAAGCGGACAGCCAAAGACATGAAAGACAAAACAAAGCAAAGCGCTGAGAGCATGAAGGACAAGACCAGCGACATGACCAGTAAGGTAGCAGATAAAGCAAAAGAAGGGAAAGACAAGGCAGCCGAAATGGCACGCGACACTAAAGAGACAGCGAAAGAGCGAGCACACGACATGAAGGAGAAGACTAAAGAGACTGCAGGGTCCATGGCTGATAAGACGAAAGAGTACACGCACGATACGAAAGAGGCGACGAAAGAAGGGGCGAGCAAAGTTGCGGAGACGGCACAAGCAATAGCTGATAAAGCTAAGCAAGCAATGCAGGATGCTGTGGGAGCGGCGAAGGAAACTACTCAGAAGATCAAGGAAACTGTTGTTGGTTCGGCTGATGATGACAAGAAGTCCGTTGATGATTATATGGAAGATCACACGGGTAAAGCGAATGAAGATACAAGGGAGAAAACGATGGATGAAGATGTCGTGGAGCTTAGGAGGCGTGCAGGGGGGTCTGGTCATGATCACAAGAAACATTGAGACGTGAAAAGGCTAGTTGAAGTTTTATTTAAATAAATTTAGTGAAAAGCTTTTTGCTAATATGATGTTGAAACGTCTCGTCTCCTTCCTTTTGCATATATTTGTATACACGGGCATCTATCTGATGATTTTCTAGTTTTTTGTTTGTGGATCTGCTTCTGTCCGGCCAATTGTAACTCTTAGATGGTATTTGAAGTGTCTTTCTTTGGTGGGAAAGGGAACCATTGGAAAGGTTTATGTCGTCTCAGGCTTTCGACTTTAATTAATCCCACACTTAAAAGGGGTTAAAAGGGGTTGTTTGGTTGGGAATAAGTTATTTTGAAATAATTAATTTGTGGATTGGCTTAGTAGGATAATTTATTTCAATCACTAAAGCATTAATAAATATCCTTTCCTTTTGCATATTTGTATGCACGGGCATCTGATGATCTTTTAGTTTTCTGTTTTTGGACCTGCTTCTGTCTGGCCAATTTCAACTCTTAATGGTATTTGATGTCGTATTCCTTAGTAGGAAAGGGAACCATTGGAAATGTTTATGCCGTGTTAAGACTTTTGACTTTAATTAATCCCACACTTAATAAGTTATTTTGGAATAATTAATTTGTGGATTAGCTATTTTGGGTTTAATTAAATATGATGGATAATTTATTTCAATCACTAAAAGCATAAATGGTGGAATTTGATGTCTAATTAATATCTTCAATAAATACGAAACAATGTAATTATATTTTATCTTGGTACGACACTATTAAACATGAAATAAAATAATTATATTTTATCTTTGCACAGCACTGTTATAACTTATTTCTCACACCAAATGATCCTCTACGTAGAAAGTAATGAAGATTTGTAGGTAATGTTAGCAACGTGATTGTGGTCAGTTAGTAGTTATTTCTCACACCAAATGATCCTCTGCGTAGAAAGTAATGAAGATTTGTAGGTAATGTTAGCAACGTGATTGTGATCAGTTAGTAGTTAGTTTGTTGCATTTATTTTGGAGTTAATAAGTTGTTTTTTAGTCTTTAGGCCGCAGAGTAATGAAGTTAGTATTTAGATTCAGAATTATTAGGAACAAATAAACTGTTGTTTAGTAATTTTTATTTTATTTAAGGATTCTTGTAATTTTTTGCTTTCTTGCTTTTGTAACTTGAATACAAAGAAAATTTCCTCACTTGCAGTCTCTTTCTTTTCATTGCTGTTGCAGTTTATTTTTCTATCATTTGGTATTCGAGCTAAATTTCTTTTCCTTTTTGGAGTACTATTGCAGCAACAAAATAAAATAATGACAACTGAAAATTTTGTTCAGCCCGCTATTTTGCGTTTCGATGGACATTACGATCATTGGATTATGTTGATGGTGAACTTTCTTAGGTCCAAAGAGTTTTGGTCAGTTGTGAGTATTTGCGTGCAAGAGCCAGCCATTGATACTGCCTTGTCGAAAGCACAAAAGGCAGAGTTGGATAGTTTAAGGCAAAGCGAAGAATTACCTTTTCAAGGCTATTGATCGTTCAATACTGAAAACAATTCTTTGCATGGATACTTCTAAACAAATATGAAATTTCATGAAGAAGAAGTATCAAGAAACGGCGAAAGCGAAACGAGTGCAGCTTCAAGCGCTTTGTAGTGAGTTTGAGGCTCTACGTATGTAAGGTGGTGAGTTGCAGTGGAGGAGCCACAACCAACGAAGGGTCGTCAGATGAATACCCTTCGTCGGATTTTTTTTTTGAGTATATAGGTTAAATATAAATATTTATGGTTATATACATGTTGCACACCCTTGACAAGCTACAACAGCATAGTCCAGTGGTCAAGAGTGTGCATTTCCGCATCAACAAACCCGGGTTTGAACCTTGGCAGGTGCAACAATACTTTATTTTCTTTATTTCTTAAACAGTTCTTTGCCCAAGGAAAAATATGAACACCCTTAACCAAAAGTTTGGCTCTGCCACTAGTGAGTTGGTAACAGAATATTTCTCTAAGATTTTGGCTATCGCAAATAAAATGCGACTTCATGGAGAAAAAATAGAGGATGTTATCATCATTGAGAAAACACTTCGCTCGATAACAGAAAAGTTCAATTATATTGCCTTCTCCATTGAAGAAACCAAAGATGTTGATGCTCTTTCTACTGACGAGTTGCAAGGTTCTTTGTTGATTCATGAGCAGAAAATAAACCAATAAGATAAGGATGAAGAAGCATTGAAGGCAGTGATGTCTTTAAAAGGAATAGACCCAGAGAAAGTCAAATGGAAAGGAAAAAATTGTCACCAGAAAAGGGAGAGAAGCAAAGCTGGTGATTCCCAGGAAAAGAAGAAAGACGTGACAAGTCTCAAGTTGAATGTTATCGATGCCATCGATTTGGACACTACCGATCTGAGTGTCATACCAATTTAAGTAAGAATTGTGGTGGCAGGTCTAATTTTGCAGCAAGAAAGGATGACACAGAAACAAAGAAAGAAGAAGAAGAGGTTTCACAAAGAGAGTTTTCACTAATTTGTGGTATCTTGATACCGGCTGTAGTAATCACATGTGTTGGCAGAAAGAGGCATTCTCAGAGTTGGATGAAATTTTTTAAAATACCATTAGATTTGGAGATAATTCAGTGGCCTCTGCCTAGGGAAAAGAAAAGGTACAACTTTCAACCAAAAACAACTCCATTCATACCATAGCTGATGTGGTTTTTGTCTCTGCGTTGAAGATAAATTTATTAAGTGTCGGGCAGCTTCAATAAAAGATATATGAACTTAATATCAGGGGTGGAGTTTGTAAGATACAAGATCCTCATTTAGAGTTAATCGCACAGGTTAACATGTCGTCGAATCGATTGTTTCCTTTGCATCTTCACAACTCTATAAAATCTTGTCTTTCTGCCAAAGTGAAAGAGGATGCCTGGAAGTGACATTTTCACTATAGGCATTTAAATTTTGGATGCTTAAAGTTCTTAAAGCAAAAACAGTTGGTGTTGGATCTTCCGCAGATTGAATCTCCCGATGAAGTATGTGAAGAGTGTATAGTTAGCAAGCAACATCGTGAACCATTTCCATCAAGAAAGTCTTAGAGGGAAAAAAGGTGTTAGAGTTGGTGCATTTGGATATCTGTGATCCGATAAGTCCTGCGTCTAATGGAGGTAAATGCTATTTCATTAACTTCATTGATGATTATACCAGAAATACATGGGTCTGTTTCTTAAGAGAAAAATCAGAAGCATTTGAAACTTTTAAGAAGTTAAAGTGCTTGTTGAAAATGAAGTTGGTTGTCAAGTTAAGTGTTTGCAGACTGATCGGGATGGCGAATACAACTCACTAGAATTCATAGAATTTTGTGAGAAACATGGAATCAAAAGGCACCTTACGGCAACCTACACACCTCAACAGAACGACGTGTGTGAAAGAAAAAATTGCATAATTCTTGATATGGTGCGTAGTCTTTTAAAGAGAAGTGGCTTACCAAGATACTTTTTGTCACGACCCGAGCTAGGGATTGGCCGTGACAGACATCCCGAACCATGAAGGCCCGGAATGTCCTTCTCTATCTGGTAATCATGCACAACATTCATATAATAAAAAAGATGTATAAACATAATCTGCTACGGAAACATGGTCAACTCTGAATTCAACATAAGAATGAAAACTGTAAATCAACTACATCTAAATAACATCTGACTCAGTCTGCGAAATCTCTACTACATGAAAATCTGACAATTGTCTGAAATTGGAAAAAGGGCCCCAGTAGATCAAAACTGAAATAAGTGACATAATCTGAAAATATAGGCCTTCTAGAATAGAGAAGGCTCACCACTACACAATCTGATCAGCTGTCTGAATTATCTACTACTTATCTGGACCCTTATACTGAGTCTCAGAACCTAAGAGATAAGGGAGAGAGGGGTCAATACAGATGTACTGGTACGCAGAGCATATCCAAAATAATCATTTATAAATCAACATATATGAGAGCAATTTAAAATAGTTCATAAGTATATCGTATAGTAAGAATTCACATGGGCATTTTAAAGACTCTGTAAAAATCATCTCAACTCTGAGAAATCTGTGTTACTTCTGCGCTAGGTGGTATACCTTACAACTCTGAAAAATTTCATGGACTATATGGAAACTGCCATTAACTCGGCAGCGAAGCCCCCAACCCAAGTGTGCCGCAAGGGTCGGAGTCTCTGAATCTACTACGCCACACGACTGTCGCCAGCGTACAATAATAATCTACCGTATCGGCAAATACAGTTTCAGGCTAAGAGTTGCTTGAACTCGCGCCTTCTTCGGGTAGCCACCTAACCCTTTTTAAGTCCCTTTTTAAAACTCTATCAAAACATGCAGTCTCTGAAAACATACTCTGAAAACATGCTCTAAAAACATACTCGGAAAACATGCTCTGAAAACCTACTCTGTTATGGCATAAATATATATGGTATCGCCATACCATTGACTTGAAAGTCACATCTCTGAGCCATTATTAATATGTCGTAAATCTCTGCTTTCAAAACACAAGTTTTGGGACCACCATTTCAATAATTCAATTCACAGAAACTCTTTCTCAAACCTCATGTAAACACATGCAAGGAACTCATCTTTGTCAAGCATTTCAGTACAGTACAAGGTGGTCATGTCAAAGTTCTCAATTCATATGCAATTTTTTATCTTAAACACATGAACACATTTATATCAAGAAACACCCTCTCAACAATTTCAAATCATGCTCAAATGCTATAATATTGCGAAAACATCTTTTAAATCACAAAATCATAATCTTTAATTCAATACACGAGAGGGAGTTCATAATTTACGCTCTCAACTATCTTAAATCTAGAATTCCATACATATACGTATACATGTAAATCAATTTAGGGTATAGTACCACAAGGTCAAAACAATAGTAACATTAAAACGTTCGGAGTGCGTAATTTAGAACATAGATTCCAAAACCCCTTTGAAATTCATGCATAAAAATCTAAAAATCTTGCTCTAATGGTTTTAAGCCCATGTAGTTTTTAGGATAAACCCCACGTACCTCTATCTAGAAATTTAAAGGATGCTTCTTGATGCCCACAACTTGGGGAATCCAAATCTTCAATTTGTTTCGAAAACCCACGGTTGAATCTTGAGTTTCTTGGAGGAGAAGTATATGAACTAGGGTTTTTGTTTTGGGGAAAATCTTGAGAATGTCATATATTCTGCTTGTAGAGGTCTTAATCTACTGTTTGGACATTTTAAGAGGCTTGGAAAAATGCCAAATTACCCTTGTTAACTTCTGAATGAAATTGAAAAAATTAAACTGGGAACCCGATTTTATGGGCCACCGCGACGCGCCACTATCGCGGTGGCTCACTGGAATTGACGAATGGGAAATTGGGATCCTCCGCGATGTTCCACTATTGCGATGTCCCATTGAAATTTAACAATTGCTAATTAAACCCTCTCCGCGGCGCGCTAAACACCAGGATGATGATGTTTTTTGACTATCACTTAAAATAACCCTAACTTCTTCACCGAGTGTCCGTTTTGGACGAATCTTATATCGCCAAAAATCTTATTCAGTCATCTACGTAATGAAAAGTTTAAATCTAAGGGATTCCACCAGAAAAAAATATAAACCATTCTAGAAGACAATGCTTGATATTTTAGGGACAAAATTTAGCTAAGAAAAACTTCGGGGTGTTACAATATCCCCCTGGGAAAATTCGTCCCCGAATGTTGACGCGGGATACAGACAAGTCTAAGTTCAAGAATACTAAGGCATAGAAAGAATAAGGCAAGGATTGTACCTTCCATTTCGTCATCCATTGGATAAAAAAGGTTTGGGTATCTAGCTCTCATGTCAACTTCTGATTCCCAAGTCACTTCTTCAATTTTCTGGTTTCTCCACAACACTTTAACTGAGGCTATCTCTTTGTTCCTCAATCTTCTAACTTGGCGATCCAAAATTTCTACAGGCTCTTCTTCATAGGATAAGGAGTCTGTCACTTTGATTTCTTCGACAGGCAATACTAAAGAATGACATCCAATACACTTCTTTAACATAGATATATGAAATACCGAATGAACCGAACCCAAACTAACTGGCAATTCTAACTCATACGCAACTCCATCTATCCTTCTTACAATTTGATATGGTCCTACATAGCGAGGACTCAACTTACCTTTCTTCCTGAATTGCATGACTCCCTTCATGGGAGAAACCTTGAGAAACACCCAATCTCCAACCTCAAACTCTAGATCTCTTCTCCTAACATTGGCGTAGGACTTCTGACGACTCTAGGCTGTCTTAAGTCGCTGTCTTAAGTCGTTCTCTAATGACTTTTACATCCTCTATTGCCTGATGAACAATATCAGGACCAAATATCTGTGTCTTACCTACTTCATACCACCCTATTGGTGGCCTACATCTTCTCCCATGCAATGTCTCAAATGGTGCCATCTTAATACTGGAATGGAAACTATTATTATGCGAACTCTATTAGTGGCAAGTGCTCTATCGTGGCAAGTGCTCTATCCAACTACCTTTAAAATCAATCACACAAGCCCTTAACATATCCTCAAGGGTCTGGATGGTGCGCTCAGCTTGCCCATCTGTCTGAGGGTGGAAAGCTGTGCATAAATTCACTTGAGTACCTAAACCCTTTTGAAACGATCTCCAAAATTGTGAAGAAAACTGTGTACCTCTGTCAGATATGATAGACACAGGTGCCCCATGAAAATGAACTATTTCTGCAATGAACAACTTCGCATAATCCTCTCACGAATAATTTGTCTTGACAGGTAGAAAGTGAACTGACTTGGTCAACCTATATACAATCACCCAAATGGAATCATACTGGTTTCAGGACCTCGGAAGTCCGGTAATAAAGTCCATATTAATCATATCTCACTTCCAAAAAGGCAAAGCTATCTCTTGAGAAGAACCACCTGGCCTCAAATGTTCCACTTTAACTTTTTGACAATTCAAACACTTGGCAACATAGTTAGCCACATCACGCTTCATATTATTCCACTAATAAATGGTTTTCAAATCCTGATACATCTTAGTAGAGTCAGTGTGAACAACATACCTCGACGTGTGAGCTTCGTCAAGGATTCTCTTCCTCAAACCATCTACATCTAGCACACACAACCTACCCTGGTATCTCAAAATACCATCACCACCAATTTCAAATGACATTACCTTTTGTTGACCCACATCTTTCTTGATATGCATTAAGATGGGATCTTCAACCTGCTTCTCTTTAACTTTTGCACAAAGGGAAGATTGAGTTATCTCATGAACAACCACTCCTCCATCCTCGAAATCCAAAAGTCTCACTCCTAGATTTACAAGTCGGTGAATATCCTTTACCATCTCTCTTTTTTCTTTCCCCACATAAGAAAGACTACCCATAAATAACCTGCTGAGGGCGTTGGCTACCATATTCTCCTTGCCTGGATGATAGTTCAGGCTCATGTTATAGTCTTTTAAAAGTTCCAACCATTGTCTCTGCCTGAGATTCAATTCTTTCTATGAGAAAACATACTGTAAACTCTTGTGGTCAGTAAATATATCAACATGTACCCTACACAAATAGTGCCGCCAGGTCTTAAGTGCAAAAACCATAGCCGCTAACTCCAAGTCATGATTAGGGTAGTTCCGCTCATGCACCTTCAATTGCCTAGATACATAAGCCACTACCTTACCGTGCTGCATAAAAAGACACCCAAGTCCCACTCGAGACACGTCACAGTATATAATAAAACCTTCTGTACCCTTCGGAAGAGTCAGAATAGGAGCAGTAGTCAACTTGTCTTTCAACTTCTCAAAACTATTCTCACAAGATTTAGACCACAAAAACTTTACCTTTTTCTGAGTTAACTTAGTAAGTGGTGCAGCTATGGAAGAAAAACTCTTGACGAATCTTCTATAATAACCCGCCAAACCCAAGAAGATCCGAATGTCGGTTGGAGTCGTGGGTCTGGGCCATTTTCTCACTGCCTCAATATTTTGGGGATCAACCTTAATCCCCTCACTAGACACAATATGCCCCAAGAACGCAATAACATTCAACCAGAATTCACACTTGGAAAATTTTGTATACAATTTATGATCTTTAAGGGTCTGAAGGATGATTCAGAGGTGATTGGCATGGTCCTCCTCGCTCTTATAATATACCAAAATATCATCAATGAATACAATGACAAATAAATCCAGAAACTGACAAAAAACCCTATTTGTTAGATCCATGAAAGCTGCAGGGGTGTTAGTCAACCCAAAGGACATGACTAAGAATTCATAATGGCCGTATCTGGTTCAAAAAACTGTTTAAGGAATATCTGACTCTCTAACTTTCAACTGGTGATATCCCGAATGAAGCTCTATCATTGAAAAATATTTAGCACCCTGAAGTTGATCAAAAAGATCATTAATCCTAGGAAGGGGATATTTAGTTTTAATTGTGACCTTATTTAACTGGTGGTAGTCTATGCACATACGAAGGGAACCATCTTTCTTTCGCATGAAAAGTACAGGTGCACCCCAGGGAGACACACTAGGGTGGATAAAACCTTTATCTAGAAGATATGCTAGCTATTCTTTCAACTCTTTTAGCTCTGCAGGAGCTATTCGATATGGCAGAATAGAAATAGGATGGGTATCTGGCAATAAATCAATACCAAAATCTATCTCCCTATCAGGTGGTATTCCTGGGAGATCATCTGGAAAGACTTTCGGGAATTTATTCACTACGGGGACAGACTGAAAAGGGAGACTTTCGACACTAGAATCTTTAACCCGAATAAGATGATACAAGTAACCTTTGGAAATAAGTTTATGGGCCCTCAAATAAGATATGAAATGCCCTCTAGGTGCTAGAGAATGTCCCTCCCATTATATCACCGACTCATTCAAAAAAAAGGTGACTCTTCAGGTCTTACAATTCAAGGTGACATAGCACGAATGGAACCAGTCCATCCCTAAGATGGTATCAAAATCAATCATATCATGTTCTATGAGATCTGCCTCAGTATCCCAGCTGAAAATAGACACAACACAATTTCTATACACCCTCCTAGCCACAACAGAATCTCCCAGTGGGGTGGAGACCGAAAAAGGTTTAGCAATCACATCAGGCTCAAACCCAAAACCAACAATCACGTATAGGGTCACATAAGACAAAGTAGACCCGGGATCAAGTAATACGTACACATTACAAGAAAAGATTTACAACGTACCGGTGACTACATCTGGTGAGGCCTCTGCCTCCTGGCGGTTGGTCAAAGCATAAAATTGGTTCCGATCATTTTCGGTGGCTGAAGTGGCACCCTTTTGAGGTGGTGGTGCAGATGAATTCGCCTGCGACTTGGCTCCTCCAATATTGCTCTTTGATGCCAGAAAGTCTCTCTGGATATGGCCTGGCTGGCCACATGAATAACACACCAAAGCGCCAAACTGATATCTCCATGGATGATTTCTCCTGCATCTCCCACAGCGCGAATAGGACTAAGAGGTCTGGGCTACACTTCCCTGTGACTTTGTACCCTGCATCCTCAGCCCCTGACTATACTGAAAATTCTGGGTGCGCTGCTCAGCTGTGGGTCTGGACACTGGAGCACTAGCTGCCAACTGTGCATTACTCCAATTCTTTTTCTTTTACCATTTTCCGCCCCAATTACCGCTCTACTTCTGACTATGACTCTGGTCTATTGCTCTGGCTCTCTTTGCCTGCCTGTTTTTTTCCCTAGATTTGGCTATATTTTTCTTCTTCTCCTCAACTTGCTGCATATAGACTGACAGTCTAGCAAAGTCCATATCCCTGTTCAGCATAGCTCCCTAATACTCAAGCACCAGATCATCTGAAAGGCCGAAAGCAAACTTTCTCATTCAGGCCCTCATACTACTTGTCATCTCAGGAGTATAACAGGTTAGCTGGTTAAACTTTAAAGTATACTCCTGAACACTTATCTTACCCTACTTAAGGTTCATAACTCTTCTTTTTTAGTTTCCCTCAGCTCCAGAGGAAAGAATCGGTCAAGAAAAGCTTCCACAAACTCATCCCAAACTGTGGGCTCAGCACTGTCACCCTTCGTATTTTCCCACTCGTTGTACCATTGGTTCGCTATATCCTTTAGCTGGTATACTGCTAGCTCAACACCCTCCACCTGATCAACATGCATTACTTTGAAAATCTTCTCCATTTTGTCTACGAACTCCTGCGGGTCCTCTTTTACCTTAGCGCCAAATAACTTGGGTGGGTTCATTCTCATGAACTGGCCCACTCTAGTAACTTCAGAAGTAATAGATAGAGATCCAATATCCTCTGACCTCTGATTCTGTATGGCTACCAGTTGTGCCAGCATGTGAATAGACTATCTGAATTCAGCATTAGAAACCTCTTCTTCATGAGGTTGAGTGCAATTAGCCCCCATCCGGGGAGCTCTGGGAGGACTGGTCGGTATAAGAGGTACTCTCAGAGTAGGAACAGGTTCTGGGGTATGAGCTCTGTTATGGGTCCGCATCCCATGGGTGGGACGAACTTCATCATCCTAAGCATTAACGTTGGTACGACGGGGAGGCATCGCTGGTTTTCTGAAAAGCAAGAGGTCATTGATTAGGGGACAGATTAGAATCTGAAGCACGAACTAAATCACAAAGAAGAGGAACATTCTTAAATGCCTAGTAGCCTCCTACTTATAAGTGTGGAGGACTACACACCCATAAACAAGACTCTACCCGATGCGATTTCGCAGACACCCTGGGACCATGAATCGTGCTCTGATACCAAGTTTTTCACAACCCGAACTAGGGCCTGGCAGTGACAAACATCCTGAACCATGAAGGCCCGGAATGCCCTTCTCTATCTGGTAATCATGCACAACATTCATATAATAAAAGAAGATGTGGAAACATAATCTGCTACGGAAACATGGTCAACTCTGAATTCAACATAAGTATGGAAACTGTAAATCAACTACATCTAAATAAAATCTGAATCAGTCTGCGAAATCTCTACTACATGAAAATTTGACAATTGTCTGAAATTGGAAAAAGGCCCCCAGTAGATCAAAACTGAAATAAGTGACATAATCTGAAAAGATAGGCCTTCTAGAATAGAGAAGGCTCACCACTGCACAATCTGGTCAGTTGTCTGAATTATCTACTACTTATCTGGACCCTTATACTGAGTCTCAGAACCTAAGAGATAGGGGAGAGAGGGGTCAATACAGATGTACTGGTACGCAGAGCATATCCAAAATAATCATTTATAAATCAACATATATGAGAGCAATTTAAAACAGTTCATAAGTATATCGTATAGTATGAATTCACATAGGCATTTTAAAGACTCTGTAAAAATCATCTCAACTCTGAGAAATCTGTGTTACTTCTACTCTAGGTGGTATACCCTACAACTCTAAAAAATTCCATGGGCTATATGGAAACTGCCATTAACTCGGTAGCGAAGCCCCCAACTCAAGTGTGCCGCAAGAGTCGGTGTCTCTGAATCTACTATGCCGCACAGCTGTCGCCAGTGTACAATAATAATCTACCCGTATCGGCAAATACGGTTTCGGGCTAAGAATTGCTTGAACTCGCACCTTCTTCGGGTAACCACCTAACCCTCTTTAATCCGCTTTTTAAAACTCTATCAAAATATACAGTCTCTGAAAACATACTCTGAAAACATGCTCTGAAAATGTACTCTGAAAACATACTTTGAAAACATACTCTGAAAACGTACTCTGAAAACATACTCTGTTTGTTATTGCATAAATACATATGGTAGCGTCATACTATTGACTTGCAAGTCACATCTCTGAGCCATTATTAATTTGTCGTAAATCTCTGTTTTCAAAACATAAGTTTTGGGACCACCATTTCAATAATTCTATTCACAGAAACTCTTTCTCAAACCTCATGTAAACACATGCAAAGAACTCATCTTTGTCAAGCATTTCAGTAGTACAGTACAAGGTGGTCATGTTAAAGTTCTCAATTCACATGCAATTCTTTCTCTTAAACATAAGAACACATTTATATCAAGAAACACCCTCTCAATAATTTCAAATCATACTCAAATGCTATAATATTGCAAAAACATCTTTCAAATCACAAAACCATAATCTTTAATTCAATACATGAGAGAGAGTTCATAATTTATGCTCTCAACGATCTTAAATCTCAAATTACATACATATACGTATACATGTAAATCAATTTAGGGGATAGTACCACAAGGTCAAAATAATAGTAACATTAAAACATTCGGAGTGCGTAATTTAGAACATATATTCCAAAATCCCTTTGAAATTCATGCATAAAAATCTAAAAATCATGCTCTAATGGTTTTAAGCCCATGTAGTTTTTCGGATAAACACCATGTACCTCTATCTAGAAATTTAAAGGATTCTTCTTGATGCCCACGACTTGGGGATTCCAAATCTTCAAATTTTTTTGAAAACCATGGTTGAATCTTGAGTTTCTTGGAGGAGAAGTATATGAACTAGGGTTTTTGTTTTGAGGAAAATCTTGATAATGTCATATATTCTACTTGTAGAGGTCTTAATGTACTGTTTGGACATTTTAAGAGGCTTGGAAAAAGTCCAAATTACCCTTGTTAACTTCTGAACGAAGCTGGAAAAATTAAACTGGGAACCCGATTTTATGGGCCACCGTGACACACCACTATCGCGGTGGCTCACTGGAAATTGACGATTGGGAAATTGGGATCCTCCGCGATGTTCCACTATTGCAATGTCCCATTGAAATTTAACAATTGCTAATTAAACCCTCTCCGCGGCGCGCTAAACACCAGGATGATGATGTTTTTTGACTATCACATAAAATAGCCCTAACTTCTTCACCGAGTGTCCGTTTTGGACGAATCTTATATCGCCAAAAATCTTATTCAGTCATCTACGTAATGAAAAGTTTAAATCTAAGGGATTCCACCAGAAAAAAATATAAACCATTCTATAAGCCAATGCTTGATATTTTAGGGACAAAATTTAGCTAAGAAAAACTCTGGGCGTTACACTTTTGGGCAGAAGCAGTTCATTAGAGAATTCATATGTTGAATAGATGTCTTACTAGCCCTATTCAAAATATGCCACCTCATGAAGCTTGGAGCATGCGTAAACCAAATGTTGAGTACTTTTGACTTTTTGGGTGTATAACATATTCCCATATTCCAGATGTTGCGAGGAAAAGTTTCGATGATAAAGGCCAAAAATGCATTTTTCTTGGTGTTGATGACAAATCAAAAGCTTATCTCTTGTTCAATTCTATTACCAAGAAAATTGTTATTAGTCGACATGTTGTTTTTTATGAAGAAACAATCTGGAATTGGAGAGACAATAGTTCATTTCAACATATTCCATTTTTTGTTAAAGACGAAGAAGAAGAACCAGAATGATCTTTGGAGATCAGTTCACAAGCAAGTCCAATAATACAAGATGTTGGAGGTGTTGAATGTGATTCAGGTGATGCTCAATTCAACAATGAATGCCCTCAAAGTAGCAGAGGTGCACCGATCTTGATGGAAGATTATGAGGTATATGGGATCAATAAATAAGAAAATACAATTAGTCAATTTTTTTTATTTGCAGATTGTGATCCTATATCTTTTACTGATGTCTTCAAAGATCCAAAGTGACAGCAAGCCATGGATGAGAAAATTAGATCAATTGAAAGAAATGATACCTGGGAGTTGACAAATCTTCCAAAAAATCAGAAAAACATTGGTGTCAAATGGGTTTACAAAATAAAATTGAAGGAAAACAGAAAGTTTGCTAAGTTTAAAGCTCGCTTAGTAGCAAAAGGCTAATGCAAGAATATGGTGTTGACTATGAAGAGGTGTTTGATCCCGTTGCTCGATTAGATACCATAAGATTGGTGATTGTGTTGGATACTCAAAATGCTTGAAAATTTTTTCAGTTGGACGTGAAGTCTGCCTTCCTACATGGTGAATTACAAGAAAAGGTATTTATTGAACAACCTCCTGGCTATGTGAAATTTGGTGCTGAGAATAAAGTGTTTAGATTGAAAAGGGTTCTATATGGACTAAAACAAGCTCCAAACGCTTGGTATAGTCGTATAGATACTTATTTTTTAAAGAAAGGATTTTGAAAGTGTCAATATGAACACACCCTTTATATAAAATAGAAAGGTGCAGGGGTATTAATGGTGTATTTATATGTGGATGACTTAATTTATACCGAAAGTGATATGGCTATGATTGGGAATTCTAAAAAGTCCATGATGGTTGAGTTTGACATGTCAGATTTGGGTATGATGCATTATTTTCTTGATCTAGAAGTGAATCAATCTGTTGATGACATTTTTATTTCTTAAAAGAAATATGTGCAAGATATTTTGGACAGATTCCTGATGGAAAACTGCAACACTGTGAGCACACCAATTGAGAAAGGTCCGAAGCTCGTCAAAGAACTTGAAGGGAGAAAAGTGGACAGTGCTTTATACAAGAAAATTGTGGGAAGCTTGATGTACTTGACGACAAAAAAGCCCGATGTTATGCACGTTGTAAGTGTCATTAGCAGGTTCATGGAGAGTCCAAAAGAAATACATCTACAAGCTGCTAAAGAGGATCCTGCGGTACTTGAATGGTACCAGTAACTTTGAAATTTTTTATCAGCTGAAAGCAACTGGAGATTTGGTTGGTTACACTGATAGTGACTATGCTGGAAATCTTGGAGACAGAAAAAATACATTAGGATATGTCTTTATGTTGGGGTCTGGAGTTATTTCTTGGTCTTCAAAGAAGCAATCTATTATTACTTTGTTGACCACAGAGGTAGAGTATGTTGTTGCAACGTTATGCGCTTGTCAAATTGTTTGGCTATGGAACATCCTTGAAGAACTTCATTTTTAGAAAGAAGAACCAACGTCAATCTATTGTGATAATACTTTTGCGATTAATCTTTCAAAAAATTCAGTTGAACATGGACAAAGTAAGCATATAGATGTGAAGTATCACTTCTTGCGTGATCTAACTAAAGATGCAAAGATTAGTCTTATCTATTGCAGAAGTGAAAAGCAGGTTGCAGACATGTTCACAAATCCCTTGAAACCAATGTCATTTTTAAAGCTACGTGATCAGTTTGATGTTTGCAAATTAAAATGAAAGTTGTTTCAGTTTAAGGGAGGAAATGTTAGCAACGTGACCATCTTTGTGGTTAGTTGGTAGCTAGTTTGTTGCATTTATTTAATAGTCCATAAGTAGTTTCCTAGTCTTTAGGTTGCAGGAGTAGTGGAGTCAGTATTAGATTTAGAATTATTAGGAACAAATAAACGTGTTGCTTAGTAGTTTTTATCTTATTTAAGGAGTCTTGTCATTTCACATTCGTAAATTGAATACAGAGAAAATTTCCTCACTTGCAGAGTCTCTTTCTTTTCATTGCTGCTGCAGTTTATTTTTCAATCAATGTAAAGAGGTGTATGAAAAATTATATAGAGCCTAAGGTATGTCGACTAATTGGAGCTACCACACAACATTTCATTCGATCTAATTATCATACGACTAAGGTGTAGTATATAAATTAATTTCCTTCATCATTCAATTCTAACCCTTTATATTGGGCCTAGATTTTCTTAATGGCTTTTACAAGGAACATGAGGAAGTATACAATGTTAAATCCCTATAATTCAAGATTCGTTGGAATGGTGCCAGGGGTTTCAATTATTTCGAGAATTTTACATGAAATTTTAAGCAAATATATAAATATAACTTGTTGGATATCGGATTATCCATATAAGACTAATCCAACTCACTAAAAGAGATAGGCGTAAAGAGAAGTTACATGGGCAAGTTTGTCAAATACCCATTTTAAAATTTTCTTTGCAAACTCATTTTTTATGACATTATTATCTCTTCTTTTCAAGTTAACAAATCCAACACATACATTTCTAATAATACACTTTAGCCCCCCCCCCCCCCCATTCACAATTATATATTAAATAACCTTAAAAAAATTAAAAAAAAAACTCCAAAACCTTAAAATAGAAGGTTTCATTTTTCTTCAAAAATCTCTGATTCAGGCACGATTTCGGTGTTATTTTTGGGAGATCAGCTCAAAATCAGTCCACAAACATTATAATCTTGCCAATTGCATCCCTTATTTCCCCATTTGTTTGTTATCTTCTCAAACACACTTTCCACCATTGTTAAAAAGCTTTCAAATCACTCACATTACTCAAAACCTCTTTAGAAAGTACATTATAGTAGCTTAAGTGACTCATTTCTCTATTCCATAAATCCAACGATCATTGATTAGAAGCAATATTTGCAATTTCACAATTTTGTATGGATATCTATCCAGTCATCGACCGTTCATATACCCAACATATACCTATAGCATAATCAATGATCGAATAAAGCTTAATTCTAGGGTGTATATTGCAGAGTATGTTCTGGTTTCTGGTGATTTCATGGGAGAATGGGAGGAGACTCCCAAATGTTGGAAATGGAAATCTTTCACTAAGGTGACATTGCTCATTGTGGTTCGCCGCAACAGTTCATAAAATGACTAGGTTGCAAGTATAATGAAGAGCGGGGATTTAGATTGCGCGCCGAGAGACGTGGTGATTAGTTATCTAATGCATTCGAGGGAAAAGGTGCATCCTATGATCATAAATAATGACAGACGTGTGTCCTTGTACATGATGAATGTCGGTGCTGATGGCTTTAGGCCTATTTTAGGGATAAATGTAGTTGAGAGGCCCTTTGAAGAAACTTAGAATTCATCATCACACCCACCTCGACGCTCGGTAGTCGACGATGATTTGAATGAGTATGAGAACTATGGCGATCTCCAATAAATATGAAAGATGATTCTATGGATATGGAAGATGATTCATCGAACCCACAAGCTGTTGAAGAAGATTTTTTAAAAGATTAAAAGATTAAAAAGTTTTTAAAAATTATATTTTACACTCTATTTAACTTAATCAGAATTTAAATGAAACTTTGACCTTAGCTGGTCAAAGTTGTCACCATAAGTTTTGATCTTAACTGACCAAAGTTGTCACCATCTTTAAATAACTTTTTTGTCACCTCCCACTTAATTTTCTTATTTCCTCATAATCAAGAGCTATAAATTCTGAAGAAAGGACACAACATTTTCATTATTCATTCTTCAGCACTCCTGATATCCACAATAATAAATCCAAAGTTTGTATATTGAGCATGGCTAGTTCTTCAATTCCGGTGCTTACCTTATTTCTGATTGCTTTCATAGCTACAACAACTACTGGTGAATTCATGATCTCTAGCTCCCTCTTCTAATTATTTTGCATTTCAATTGAAAACATATACTTTAATTATATATGTTATGGGTGTGTTGGGTGGCGACTTTAGGAATATATTTCACTAATTAATTTAAGATTTAATATATAAAAAGTATTGATATTTAATTTGTATACATATTATAATTTTTCGGCTAAGATTTTTTGTTTGCACTTACTCCACGACTGTATGAATCTCATTCATTGAGATCTTAGTCATCAAAAGAAGACATTTTCCTACTACTTCATATCCACTTTTCACTGCAAAACTCTCCCGCTTACCATTATTAACTACTTCTATTATATATTGCCAATCACTATAATCAGTTGTCAGTTGTCACCGACTACCATTATAACAATAGTTATCATAATTCATAAGCCACTAGTATACATATCGACAACTACCATTATCATTATTAGCTATGATGACAATCTACCAATACAATTTTCAGCTGCCACCACACCGACGCAAATCTCCACCACCACTAACTACTACGCATTCATAACAACCACCATCATACAGTACCACCACAAATGTCGCCAACCCTCGCCATGACCATGCAATATGTTATGAACCAATTGTCCCATATTGATTGAAAAAAATAGAGAAATGACAATGGTTTTATAGACCAAATGGTTCTCCCACCTATTAGGCTAGTCTTTTGGATTGGGCTCTCCCGTTTGGTTTATAACACAACACCATTATCGTTAGCACTTAGCCATCTCCGATCCACAATATATGTACAATCGACTAATCACTTAATACTTTGTATGAAGATTTTAGTTTCTTAATAAAGCAAATCTTATACATATAAAGAAAATCATTCTAATTATTTAATATTCAAATCTTAAAACAACATTCTAATATTTAAATATGTATTCAGTTCAGGTGAAGGCGACATCACGAGAATTGCCGGTTGAAATTGCAAAGGTTGGCTGTTGTTGGTGATATTATAACTTGTCTGAAAATATGCAACGTTCAAAGTGATTGCAGTGATGGGTGGTTGTGTAGTGATTGCGCACCAGATGCTTTGGGGGATGGACTCCATTGTGACAAGTTTTTAGCAAATGGTCAAGGCTATTTTGCAACTAAATTACAAGCTCGTTACAACAACAAGCAATCTGTCTGATCATATATATATCATTGCTGGCTGCAAAATATTGCAAATTACAACTTTTAAGTGCTTGTGTGTTGCTTCAAAAGTTTAATTATGTTTGTATGTGTTGGAATAATTGTCCAGTTTCTTTCTAAGAAAAAGAGATTTGGTTAACCTCTAAATAAAGCTTGTTATGTTCTACCAATTCTAGCTATTATTACTTCCTTTTTCTCAATTTATATTATGACTTTTTTCGCTTCTTAAAAATTGATTTAACAAATATTTAGAATTAAATTTTTGAATAATTTGCAAAGAAGGAATTAACTAATTAGTTTCATTACCTACAATATTCAATTACAGTGTGATTCTAAACAATCGAACTAATTAGAAATTAATATGTGTCACTTTATGTAACTTTTTAACTCATAAGTTTTAAGACAAGGGAATGTTCCCATAAAATTTAGGTGTATAAATAACATTTTGGCAGAATTTTAGCATGCGTTTTTTTTTTAAAAAAATAAAATAAAGAAAGAATGACAGGCAAAATAAAGATGATTTTAATCAACCCATAAATTTTACGGGTACCATTTTAAAGATTATTTGTATTATATTCCTTTTTTTTTTTTTTAAATGTAGGCTCATACTTATTATTTGTTGCAATTTTAATGAATTAGTTAACATAAATTTATGTTTCGCATACTGTGAGTTCAAATGAATCCAATAATTCGATACTATTGTATATTTCCGCTTCTCGTAATGAGATGAATGAAAAGATCTTTCATAGATTTTGTCTTTTGATTTTTTTATGCTATGAAATTGTCCTCACTTTATCGGATCTTATATTGAGTACGTTGTTGTTATACTATGAAACTGCTTCAAGATTTTAGACTCTCGTCAGAATTCTTCTTTAACCAAACAATGAGAAATATCACCCAAGAATATAATGCAGTGCATAGGCGGCGGTTTGCCCCTTCTCTAATTAGAGATCTTGATTTCGAGCCCTTTGGTATGGAAAATCCTTGATAGGAGTGTTTCCCTCGATGGGCCTTACGCATGAAATCAAATTAGTCGAGCTCCAATGCAGATACCAAACATCGAGTGTGAAATAAAAAAAAAGAGTGATATACAAATGTCGTAGAAAACCAAAACACATTTACACTTTTTTTACTTTTTCATATTTTAAACACCTTAATAAAAATCATGGCTCCACCTTTGAATCTACATATACACCACCCTCCCAAGAACTTATGATTTTTCTTCTCATTGTTGTTATAGTAATAACCATAATAAGTTCATACGAAAGCACAATTTCATGGTAAATCATGATAAATATAGCCAGGTTTATGTAGAATTGAGTCATATATTTCATTTTCTTGTGTTATTTAAAATGTAGTTACAAAATCTAACCCAAATGACTTGGTTGCTCATTTCCTACCCATCAGTCTATGCTACATGATCAACCAGATATATATATTACGTTACCATCACTAATTATACCATTTACAAACGAAATTAAAGATATCGCATAGCTCAATGGGGAGCCATATAAAGTACCGCAAAAAAGTTACTATTATGCATTGCTGAAAATAATTGCTACTTTATAATCTTTGCGATCCTCCATCAAAAGAACTACTTCATTCCCTATTCCGAGAAGAGAATAAGATATTAATCATTTTCGAAATAGAAAAAAATATTAACAAATAGAAGTTCCATAGCAAAATATGTTACCTTCTCTAAAAACCCAGATAAAGACGTTCCATAGCAAATATTCAAGAAATTCCATGATATAAAGATAGCTAGAGAGGAAGAGATCAAAATCTACTCAACAAAAAAACTACTATTTTCACTTTGCACTCAACTCAACTAAAAGAAAGAAAGAAGTTTAATTATAGACTATACATATATTAAACATTTTTAGTAAGAAAATGAATATCCCTCCGATCCGCAACCTGGTCATATTAATTAAACTCAACATCGATGGTGCTTTCAAAGCCACTGCCCACCAAGGTGGAATTGGTGGAGTTATAAAAGAAATGACAAAGGTGATTGGATCCTAGCTAGGTTATTGTGCTAACCCACATGTTGTTAACGCTACTGAAATAGAGCTCAAAGCACTCCTCCAAGGCATTGTATTGGCCTCCCAACAAAATTACACTTAATTCTCTTGAAATACACACTGACTCGATAGATGTGTTAATTGCATATTTATAGTAACCATCCTCTCTCTATGCTAATTTATCTACCCATTGCACGTACTTGCTGAAGATATTGGGGAATCCACTGCTTAGACATAGATTTCGTGAGAGAAATGTAGCAGCATATATTTTGTCTCATGAAGGATCAAAGAGCTCCACCCACAACTCTTTTTGAACCCTCCACCCAGCGACCGATCTAGAACTTTTTTTCAGAGGGTTCGAAAAATGAATTAAAAATAAAAATTAGGCAACCTGCACAGCCCAAAGAGAATCGAACCTATGAAATGGGGCTGGTGCATGAGGTCCAAGTAGCACAACTCGGTACCACTGAGTTGTTTCATATCTTTGTTTTAGATGGTTCAAAATTAATATTTGTACCAAAATATAGATTTTGCCTGACTAGATTGCACTAGGGATCAACTCTTAGTTCGTTTTTATTCGCCGTGGTTATGGATGTGTTGACAAGGAGTATTCAAGGTGAGGTACCATGGTGTATACTTTTTGCGGATGATGTAGTCTTGATTGATGAGTCGCGTCGAGGTGTTAATGATAAGTTTGAGGTTTGGAGACAAATCCTGGAAACTAAAGGTTTTAGGTTGAGTAGGACGAAGACGGAGTACTTGGAGTGTAAGTTTAGTGGCACGAGGCAAGAGGACGAGGCGGTAGTGAAGTTGGAGTCTCAGGTGGTGTGTAAGAAAGATAGTTTTAAGTACCTTGGGTCTATGATTCAGGGGAATTGAGAGATTGACGAGGATGTCTCTCATCGTATTGGGGCAGGTTGGTTGAAAAGGCGGCTCACCTCGGGAATCCTTTACGATAAGAAGGTGCCTCTCAAACTGAAAGGTAAATTCTACAGAGTTGCAGTCCGATCGGCTATGTTGTATGGCGCGGAGTGCTGGCCGGTTAAGAACTCTCACGTTCAGAAGTTGAAGGTGGTGGAAATGAGAATGTTGCGTTGGATGTGCGCTATCACAGGGGATGACAGGGTTAGGAATGAGGCTATTCGGGACAAGGTGGGAGTGGCGTCGGTGGAGGATAAAATTCGGGAAGGGAGGTTGAGATGGTTTGGGCATATGATGAGAAGGGGCATGGATGCTCCAGTTCGTAGGTGTGAGAGGTTGACCTTGGATGATTTCAAGCGGAGTACGGGTAGACCGAAGAAATACTGGACAGAAGTAATTAGGCGTGACATGGAGCAATTACGGCTCACTGAGGACATGACCCTTGATAGGAAAGTTTGGAGGAAGAGTATTAGGGTAGAGGGCTAAGGGGTGTGGTTAAGTCATAGGCTTGAGTTAGGAGAGTTTCTTGTAGCTTGGTTGGTAGGGCTAGGGTTGGGGAGAGGGGGTGTCTTTTGTTGGTTCATGCACTTATTTGAGGTTGTTGTATCGTTGTTATTTTATCATGTTGTATGCTTGCGATATTTGAACACGGTCTTGGTCCTTTTCTTGAGCCGGGAGTCTATCGGAAACAGCCTCTCTACTTCTTCGGATGTAGTGGTATGGACTGCGTACATTCTACCCTCCCCAAACCCCACTATGTGGGAATATACTGGGTTTGTTGTTGTTGTTGTTGTACCAAAATATAGATTTTCTACATTATATATACAACGTAATTTTCTGCCGAAGGGATTCGTAAGACAAATTTTCTACCCTATATATACAACGTAATTTTCCACCCTATAGATTTTCTTCTTACTTATGTTTATAATAGTCTAGCTAAATTGGGTTATCTCAGTGTTGCAAACTTTGCTACTCTCCTTCCTATTGGTGCTACGTTACATAAATAAATAAAACGTCCATTTCATCCAAAAAAATGTATTCTAAGAATACAAAGAAATATTTTTATTATATAGACATGTCATTTGCTAATTTTCATTAAAAAAAAAATAATACTAAATTTAGAAAAGATAAATGCACTAATAATTGATAATTACTCGCAGAAAAATGGAGTATTTAAAAGTGTTATGTTATATACATTATTAGTATAAAGAAATGTGACAATCAAATTCATTTATTTATTGTTATATGTATTTTGTTCTTATTTTGTAAATTTACAAATCTCGTCTGTTTTTGTAAAAAAAAAATTACTTATAGTCATCTTTATAGGACCTGATAGTAAAAGATTTCTTTAATTATATGAGCATTACTTAAAATAAATCACTCCATCCATTTAAAACAGAATGACCTATTTTGAATTGACACAAAATTTTAAAAAATAAAGAAGACTTTTAAATCTTGTGGCCTTAAATTAAAATTGTGTCAAATGTATCAAAATGTCCTTTAATCTTGTGGTGCTAAACATGTCATGTGAAAAGTTGAAATTAAAGTATTGCCAAAAAAGGAAAGATGTTATTCTTTTAAACAGACTAAAACTGAAAGTAGGTCATTTTTTTTTAAACGAATAGAGTATAAATTAAGTGTTGAAGTTTATTTTCTCAAGGAGTAGTTCGTTGGAACAAATTTTAGGAAACATAACGTAAATATATGTCACGCCCCTTTTTCAACATCCAAAAGATTTGATTTTTAAGGTTTGAAAGGGTTTTTATTATTAAAGTGACAAAACTGAAGATTTGTTTAGAAAAGGACTTTTATATTCAAAACTCAGAGTCGCCACTTGGCATGAATCAGGTGTGCCAAGTCACCTTTGAAAAATCCTTTTCAAAAAATGATTTGACTCTTGAAACTGGTTTGCGAACAGAGATTCCAGTTAATGAATTCTGTTGATCGAGGGGAAGGTGTAAGGCACCCCTCGATCCCATGGTTTGACCACGGTCGCTTGGTAGAGCGTATCGACTATTTTGACACTACGAATGTATAAACTACACAAAACAAGCAAAAACAATCGATCAAACAAACAAGACAAAACAATCCAAAATTTAAAGTGCGAAAATATAAACCTGTCTTGTTCTAAACTAATCCTAACTATGCTCCATTGCTTTCTCCACCTGATGTTCCGGGCCTTAATCGTGCACCGTCTTCAAGTACATGATACTTCGGGGCATTCCCCGGATAAATCAATACAAATCTATCGGGGCATTCCCCGGCCAAGTGAATACATTTTTAATGCGATAAAATAGAAAGAACCATTCAACAAATATTCACACGTTCAACAAATCACAGTAAACTTTGCTTACCCAACCTACCTTTTGCCTACCCAAATCGACCTATCATGGCACTATCCCGATCGATGGCGTCAATGAATCAAAACAACAATAAATCAAAATTAATCCTAATCCATTTTAGCAACTTTTTAATTCGCGCCCCAAATTCTTTCCTATCAATAGCATAATTAAAACTAACAAATTTGTTCCTCATACCCTCAAAATCATATCATCAAGCACATGATTATAACATCAACAACATCAGCAAACATCCAACAATCAGAATAGACAAACACATAGTCATAGTCAATTTAAACAACCAAAATAAAAAAAAAAAAGAGGATTAAAGGAGTGGACCTCAACGGAACTCGTTTTCATTGATAATAGAGAAATCCAAAACCGAAAACCTCGAACAAGGAACCTCAATCTGATCAAGAATCCAACTCAGTATTGAGGAATTGAAACCCAAAACTGAACTCAATGAACGAGTTAAGATGAACTGAAATCTAAATCCCCAAACCAACAACGAATACCAAACAAACCAGCTTTTCGCATTTTTCGGCAAAACTTGAAATTTTCGGCCAGACCCAATCAGAAACTGCTCATTGTAAGATCATTCCCTTCCCATTTCTAATCCATTTTTGAGTTTTTCTCTTCTGTTTTGATGTTTTCTCCGGTCTGTTCTCTCCTTGACCTCTTACTCTCTCTCTCTCTTTTGTTGTGCGTGAGTGTGGTCTTCAATAAAAATTGTGTATGTGTGCATATTCAGTGAAGGAGTGTGTTCTTGCTGGAATCGAAATTATGCGCGCCTTTACCTGGTATTTTGGAGAAGATGAGTATATGTACTCAATTAGGAAGAAACAAACCAAAGGGAAAAGTGGGGTTCATCCGTGACGTCCCCCTCCTTTTTTTGTTTTGCCTTTTTGTGTATATATATTCCAATGAAAAATGAAAACAAAAGTGCCCCCCCCCCCTATGTAATTGTATTCCCTGGAAAACCAAAAAAATCCCCTGTACGTATTTTTCTTTTTCTATCTCATTCAATTGCAAGATAACTTGTAAACTAAGAAAGAAAGGTGGAGAGAGGGGGTCACGTGGGTCGGTGGGTGGAGGTATAGGGTAGGTGGGGTAGGGTGAGTTTTTAGGTTGTTAAAACAAGATAAAATTTGTTAAGGGGTTGTTATTTTTGTATTTTTGTGGGGTATGATTATATGGTGCGGGGTACACGGTAAGATGAGGTAAAAAAATGGAAAAATGCTTTTGGGGAGGGACAAAATTACGTGTCTACAACATGCCCCTCTTTGAATGTAAACACGAAGTGTTTTCATACAAAGAAGTAGACAACGAGACATAATTTTGACCCGACCATTATTCACAAGGAAGAAACAAAAGGAAGAAGGACAACCTACCTACCCAAGTTATGGAGGAATCGAGTGACCGGTATTTCAAAAGATTTAAAAGAGAAGGACTGTACCGAGTTGGAGAGTCGAGTGAGGTTCCATCGAGGTTCCGGTCCATGGCTCTGTCATTACATTAAAATGAAAATTACAAGTTAAAGCATAAATGAAATTACAAAAATCATATCTATGCAACTTCTGTTGGACTCCTGACTTAAGTTTCATCACTCTATTCTTCAGGCGGGCTCTTGACTTGCAATTTCATCACTTGTTGCTTGGTTTTCAATTGCTTCACCTTGTTGCTTAAATTTCCATTTATTCGCCCTGTTCTTCAGGCAGGCTCCTGAAATCACATCAAAACTAAAAAGAAAATTATTCCAAACAAAGATTATTATAAAGAGATTTCATTTGCTAGAAATGTAAAGTTCCAAAACAGAAACTAAATTTTTTTTGCTCCAGTTTATTATCAGAAGACTTTTGGGAAAGTCACATCATACCTAATTGCATGTTGCAATGATGAATCAAGACTCTGATCAAGAAATGCATCTCTTGAGAGTAAAATTGAATAACTAAGACTAGGAAGTGCATCTCCTAAGAATTAAAGTGAGGGATTCTAACTAGAAAGTGCGTCTTCTAGAGATACAAGTTTAAGTTAAAAAGTGTGTCACCTGACAAATGAAAACTAGCAAGGAAGTGCGTCTCCTAAGGATTAAGTGTAATAACTCGACTAGAAAGTGCATTTTCTAGAAATCAAGGGAACTGACTCGACTAGGAGGTGTATCTACTAGGAATTAAGACTTAAGTTAGGAAGTGCATTACCCAAAAAGCAAATTTTAAATTACCCAATCAAGGAAGTGCATCTCCTTATCAATGTTGCTTGAATTATCAAAACAAGAAAGTGCATCTCCTTACCAATGTCGCTTGAATTACCAAAATAAGGAAGTGCGTCTCCTTACCAATGCCGCTTGAATTACTCAAATAAGAAAGTGCGTCTCCTCACAAATGTCTCTTAAATTACTCAAACAAGGAAGTGCGTCCCCTTATAAATATTTTTTGAATTGCCTAAACAGGAAGTGCGTCTCCTTACAAATGTTGCTTGAATTACCCAAACAACGAAGTGCGTCTCCTTATCAAATGCTACTTGAATTACCCAAATAAGAAAGTGCGTCTCCTTACAAATGTTGCTGGAATTACCCAAACAAGGAAGTGCGTCTCCTCACAAATATCACTTGAATTGCCCAAATAAGGAAGTGCGTCTCCTCACAAATACTGATTGAATTGACTAAACAAGGAAGTGCGTCTCCTTACAAATGTCTCTTGAATTACCCAAACAAGGAAGTGTGTCTCCTTACAAATGTTGCTTGAATTGCCTAAACAAGGAAGTTCGTTTCCTCAATAAATGTTGTTGGAATTACCAAAACAAGGAAGTGCGTCTCCTTACAAATATTTCTTGAATTACCAAAATAAGGAAGTGCATCTCCTTAAAAATATTGCTCGAATTTATCCAAACAAGGAAGTGCGTCTCTTTACAAATGTTTCTTGAATTAACCAAATAAGGAAGTGCTTCTCCTTACAAATGTTGCTCAAATTGCCCCAATCAAGGAAGTGCGTCTCCTTACAAATATTGCTTGAATTAACTAAACAAGGAAGCGCTTCTCCTTAAAAATGTTGCTCGAATTGCCTAAACAAGGAAGTGCGTCTCCTTGCAAATGTTGCTTGAATTAACCAAACAAGGAAGTGCTTCTCCTCAACAAATGTTGTTAGAATTACCCAAACAAGGAAGTGCGTCTCCTTACAAATATTTCTTGAATTACCAAAATAAGGAAGTGCATCTCCTTACAAATGTTGCTCGAATTTATCCAAACAAGAAAGTGTGTCTCCTTACAAATGTTTCTTGAATTAACCAAATAAGGAAGTGCTTCTCCTTACAAATCTTGCTCGAATTGCCCCAAAGAAGGAAGTGTGTCTCCTTACAAATGTTTCTTGAATTAACTAAACAAGGAAGTGCTTCTCCTTAAAAATGTTGCTCGAATTGCCTAAACAAGGAAGTGCGTCTCCTTGCAAATGTCTCTTGAATTACTCAAACAAGAAAGCTTACAAATTTTTTGTGAATTAATCAAACAAGGAAGTGCGTCTCCTTACAAATGTCTCTGAAATTACTCAAACAAGGAAGTGCGTCTCCTTACAAATACCACTTGAATTTTTCAAGGAAATGCGTCTCCTTAAGAAGGAAGTGTTCTTCTTAGAGATATTGAATTATGAGTTTTACCATGGTTTTGATTACCAAACTTGTGCAACAACATTGCCTCTTACATTTGTAGAAGGGAGAAATAACGGTCTTTGATGTTTAGGCTCTGAAATCCTTGATCTGAATGCAACATGTGTTTCTGTTTCATACAAAGAAAATTTGTTAGTTTAAAAACATGGTGGCCGGTTTGTGGCTTTGGCTTTCATGGAAATCGCACTTGCCCCCGTCACATTAACCTTGCTTTCAACCATTAGCATATGTCATTGACTCACTACATCATTGATCCGAACTCAGATTACTAAGAGTGACTCTGAAACAGATATAGTATCTCTGCTTTGTCGTGCTTCTCAGATAAACCCTTTGAACCTTGGTCTTTCCATGAGTTCCCAGAATTGTCAGTTGACAAAACTTTCTGCATGCCTTATTTTGGCTCACAATCATGTCTCTTTCATGTGTTGGCTTTTTGTCTTGCTTTGTGCAATTGAAGAAGCTGGTAGCCATGTTTTGAGATCTTTTCTCACTTGTTTTGACATGGACTTGACTCAAAGACAAGAGAAAAATGAAAATGAATTTTATTTGGACAATTGACTCAAGAAAACAAAATAAAAATAAAGAGAAGAAAGAAAAGACAATGAGTGTCCCCATTTGAAACAAAGAAATGAAAAATTTTTCTAGACATGACAGTCAACTCTAATGATTATGCCATGCATTTTGGATTAAGCTACCTGATTTTTCCATCCAAACTTTCTACCAATTGTTGTTGAGTTAATAGCCTTGAAACTGAGTTGCTCTCTTAGGCTAATTGCATTCAGACCTCATTCGGCTAGTGACGCCTTGAAGGGTCTTTTCCTCAGCTCACCATTTCCTTATGGTGTCTGTGAGGGTTTTTCACCATTGAGACTCTTTTATTTTCATCTCTCTCAACTCACAGTCATCTTATGGTGCCCGTGAGGGTTTTCATCGATAAGATTCTCACATTTTTATCTCTCAACTTACCATCGCCTTATGGTGCCCGTAAGGGTTTTCACCAATAAGACTCTCTCATTTTTATTTTTCTCTCGATTCAAAGATAGAGGAAGACAAGTAGTTACCAAATACATCATCATATCCCTTACATATTTTGCCTTAACATTCTCAAAGATTGATCTGAAGGTCTTTCTTTGGTTGTAACTGGGATTTTGGATAGGGTTAGAAAGAAAGGATGGCATGAGGCCCAAACAAAACTTGAAGTGGGTTAGGACTTACAACTTTTGGAATCGACTCAAACAATGAGGATTAACTTATGCCCCAGTTTCTTTTGACTGGATGATTCTAAATTGTTTATTTGGTTGGACCGAGCCTTTAGTAGGGCAGCCTACGTATCTCACCCCCGAGAGAGGAGAATCAGGTCACGCGTAGTTCTGGCGGCTTGTTCTTTTGCTTGATTCTGTTTTTTTTTCTTTTGTTTTTATTGACTTTTTTCCTTTGAAACTTTTCTAACTCTATTTTTGACATTCTTTTCCTTTCTTTCTTTTGACACATTTTTCTCTTTTTCTTTTTTGAAACTTTCTGACTCTATTGTTTTACTCGACACTTTTCTTTTGATCTTTGCTGACTCTATCTTGATTCCAAAAGAGGTGTATGAAAGAAAATAAAATTGAGGCTCAAATGGGGTAAACAAAGGATGACACAATATTTGGATAGCTGAATGAAATGCCTTCGTCATATCAACCCTTGAAAATGCAAGTACATATCATGTAATGTGAAAGTACACGATCAATATCACTTATGACATGTTTTAAAACACAAACTTTCCCCTAGCATGTGTGCCACCTCTTTTTCTACCCTTGCCCAGCATACAACTCTACATTTGTTGTACATCCCTCACATTGAATGACCTCATCATGCTTTCGTGGAGTTGATTTTCTTTTTATTCCTCTTGGTAGGATCATGCAGACACTATTTGACCTAATTGAGTTATGTTTTTCAATTGATAACCAAGTTATTCTTGTGATTCTCAAAATAATTGCCTTAATTTTGAAAGAAGGCTTCAACTTGTCACCAAATGTCTTAGCACTCTACCTGTTTTCTCAGATGCTTTTTCTAACCTTAGCCCTCTGATTTCATGTTTCATGGTCAAATTGGACTTTAAGATCTGGCTGAAAATTCCGCAAGCATGTCATATCACTAGAGTCAACATAAAATGTACTGTATAAAGAAAACAAACAAACAACACATATTTAAAACACAAAGGAAAAAGGGACACTCTATTTAGTTGAAATAAAAAATAAAAACGGTTTGAACATAAACAACAAAGGGACAAAACAAGATAGATCCCGAACTACAACCCTGAAATACTTCGTAAAATAGAAAAGAAAACAAAACAAACTACCAGAACTCTTCCTAGTAGGGAGAGGGGTGACTTCTCAATTGCTCAACCTGACATATTAGCCACTGGTTTGCATATCAGCATGACTAGAGCTTCCTCCATTGTCAGACACATTTTCTTCAACAAATAAGTTCTGGATCCCCATGCTTAACTCATTGCCTCCCAAATATTGTATAGTACCGCGTGCTGGTGAAGAAATCTGTGGGATGGTTGAAGAGCCAATGTTTTGCACCACAATCAATTTATCTTGAATTATCTTTTCTATTTCTCATTTCAAAGTACGACAATCTTCAGTACTATGACCCTGAACATCAGAATGATATGTACATCGTACATTAAGATCAAAATTTCTTGAATGTGGATCGGTGTATACCCAAGGAGAGGAGTAATCATGCCCCTCTGTCTCAATCTCCGGAACAAACTAGCATAGGACTCCCCAATAGGAGTGAAATTATCCTTTTCCTTCCTTCCCTTTGCGAACTCTGGCCTCGGATGAGACTTGGATTTAGAGGTTCCTTGGAAAATTCGTGGGGGTCGAGGACGATGTTGAGGGACAGGTGCATGCCATTGTGGATAAGAAGATGGAAACTGACTTTGCAATTTTAGTGGAACACTCAAGGTATTTGCAGCCCACTGGCCCAAGCTCGGTACATTTTCATCATTTGTTGTCTCAGTCTCAAATTTTCTTCCTTTAAACTTTCAAATTTCCGACTCTTTGTTTCATCCATGGTGCCATTCTTTATATCCTTGTTGGGCACAACTAAAACTTCCTTGGATTTGGTGTGATATGGAGGACCAGCCAGGAAATCACAAACCAACCACCTTAAACTAACTGAACAAGAGGCAACAAATATGTTAGAGTTCAACATTTTTTCAAAACCTCTCTTTTTTTTTCTTACAAAGATCACCGAACCCAAGAAGGGCGCCTACATGTCTCACTCCCGAGAGAGGAGAATCAGGTGTGCGTAGTTCATGAAGTCTTGCCAAAATGGCCAATTAAACTCTTTTTATTTTTCTTGAAATTTTTTTAAAAAAGAAAAGAATATAACAAATTATCAAAAGAATTGACTAAAATCTTTTTGAATTTTTCATTTAACATCCCTATACAAAATGACATCTATGATCACCAAAGAAAATCTTTTTGAGTTTTCAATTTTGCATTTCGTACAAAAATAAAACTTGAACCTATTAAAGGAAAATCTTTTTGTAGTTTTATTTAAAGATGTAAATGAAACACTTATTGTAAATAAAGAGTGGAGAAAATCTTTTTGAATTTTTCAAATAAGATCCCCGAACCAACAATAGGCTGCCTACGTATCTCGCTCCTGAGAGAGGAGAATCAGGGGTATGTAGTTCGTCTAGATTGGACAGTTAATGATTAAATAACAGGCTAGACCCTGACTTAAGAGATACGACCAAAGACAGAAGATGAACCATGTTAATAAAATCTTTTGAGTTTTCATTTTGATACTTCACAGAAAAATGACATCAACAACTATGAAAAAAAAAATCTTTTTGGTATTTTCGTTATACAAAATGTAAAAAATTTCTAACATCTCTTTTTTTTTTTTGCATTTTTCTTTATAAACACATCCTATGAATGAAAAAATCTTTTTGATGTTTTTGAATTATGAATGCATGCTAAACGAGACAAAGGAAATTTTTTTTGATGTTTTTGAGAAAATGAGTGCGAAAGGTAAAAAAGTCCTTTTGAATTTTGGAATTGTGAAAAATAAAAGCCATAAAAAACTCTAAAAACTACGAAAATCTTTTTTTTTCTTGTTGTTTTTTTTTCATTACCCACACACTTTACTTCTAACATATGTTTTTCCCTAATCAGTCCGTCAAATGACCACGTTATCCTCAAAGATGCAACATTTAGCACGTAGGGATGCTTTAGAGGTGAGTCTCCTACAAAGGACCAAGCGGGCCCCGCTAGGTCTCAATATGATGCACCTAAGCATGACCTAAAGGCTAACCTACGTTGGGGTTCACTAACAAGGCTGTTCGGGGGAGCGTATGGTCGATAGTAGCTGCGACAACTTTCCACCTACTTCATAACACCGACGGCTCCCCTCCTAAAATAAAGGTTACTCAACTATAGGTCGTGTACAACATGTGTACTACGGACTTGTTGGAAAAAGAAGGCCGGGGGTAGACACATGATGCCAGATATAAAAGCGGTAACACATAGGATAAATACTGTATACAAAGAGCACGAAAACATTCCATAATGATAAAACAATAATACAAAACAACACAAAAAATGTTTATACACCTATAATGCCAAACAAAGCCGATACGACTCCAAAATAAGCTCGAATTCTGAACAGGTCCCTAGCAGAGTCGCCAGAGCTGTCACACCCCTTTTTCAACATCCAAAAGATTCAATTTTAAGGTTTGAAAGGGTTTTTATTATTAAAGTGACAAAAGTGAAGATTTGTTTCGAAAAGGACTTTTATATTCAAACTTAGAGTCGCCACTTGGCATGAATCAGGTGTACCAAGTCACCTTTGGAGAATCCTTTTCAAAAAATGATTTGACTCTTGAAACTGGTTTGCGAACAGAGATTCCAGTTAAGGAATTCTGTTGACCGAGGGGAAGGTGTTAGGCACCCCTCGATCCGTGGTTTGACCACGGTCGCTTGGTAGAGTGTATTGACTATTTTGACACTACGAATGTATAAACCACACAAAACAAGCAAAAATAATCGATCAAACAAACAAGACAAAACAATCCAAAATTTAAAGACCAGTCCAATTATACAATCCCGGAAAAATGAAAAATGAGAAAATATAAACCTGTCTTGTTCTAAACTAATCCTAACTATGCTCCATTGCTTTCTCCACCTGATGTTCCAGGCCTTGATCGTGTGCCTTCTTCAAGTACATGATACTTCGGGGCATTCCCCGGATGAATCAATACAAATCTCTCGGGGCATTCCCTGGCCAAGTGAATACATTTTTAATGCGATAAAATAGAAAGAACCATTCAACAAATATTCACACGTTCAACAAATCACAGTAAACTTTGCCTACCCAACCTACCTTTTGCCTACCCAACTCGATCTATCATGGCACTATCCCGATCGATGGCGTCAATGAATCAAAACAACAATAAATCAAAATTAATGCTAATCCATTTTAGCAATTTTTCAATTCGCGCCCCAAATTCTTTCCTATCAATAGCACAATTGTTCCTCATACCCTCAAAATCATATCATCAAGCACATGATCATAACATCAACAACATCAGCAAACATCCAACAATCAGAATAGACAAACACATAGTCATAGTCAATTTAAAAAACCAAAATAAAGAAAAAGAGAGTGGGTTAAAGGAGTGGACCTCAATGGAACTCATTTTCATTGATAATAGAGAAATCCGAAACCGAAAACCTCGAACAAGAAACCTCAATCCGATCAAGAATCCAACTCAGTTTGAGGAATTGAAACCCAAAACTGAACTCAACGAACGAGTTAAGATGAACTGAAATCTAAATCCCCGAACCAACAACGAATACCAAACGAACCAGGTTTTTGCATTTTTCGGCAAAACTTGAAATTTTCGGCCAGACCCAATCAGAAACTGCTCATTGTCATATCATTCCCTTCCTATTTCTAATCCATTTTTGAGTTTTTCTTTTCTGTTTTGATGTTTTCTCTGGTCTGTTCTCTCCTTGACCTCTTAATCTCTCTCTCTCTTTTGCTGTGCATGAGTGTGGTCTTCAATGAAAATTGTATGTTCGTGCCTATTCAGTGAAGGAGTGTGTTCTTGCTGGAATCGAAATTATGCGCGCCTTTCCCTGGTATTTTGGAGAAGATGAGTATATGTACTCAATCAGGAAGAAACAAACCAAAGGGAAAAGTGGGGTTCAACCGTGAAGTCCCCCTCCTTTTTTTGTTTTGCCTTTTTGTGTATATATATTCCAATGAAAAATGAAACAAAAGTGGTCCCCCCCTATGTAATTGTATTCCCTGGACCAAAAAAATCCCATGTACGTGTTTTTCTTTTTCTATCTCATTCAATTGCAAGAAAACTTGTAAACTAAGAAAGAAAGGTGGGGAGAGGGGATCACGTGGGTAGGTGGGTGGAGTTCTAGGGTAGGTGGGGTAGGGTGAGTTGTTAGGTTGTTAAAATAAGATAAAATTTGTTAAGGGGTTTTTATTTTTGTATTTTTGTAAGGTATGATTATATGGTGCGGGGTACACGGTAAGATGAGGTAAAAAAAATGGAAAAATGCTTTCGGGGAGGGACAAAATTACGTGTCTACAATATACATTTTAACCTACCATATTTACACACATCTTCATCCTTATAAAGTAATTACAAAAATCTCATCTAATTACGTATCTTCTTTGAATGTATCGGGAGCTAATTACATATCTCGATAAACTCAAAAACGAAAAAAATATATTGGGAGCTAATTATATATCTCGACAGTCCTAAATAGAAAAAATGTATCGAAAGCTAATTATGTATCCTTAGAAAATACAAACATGTATCTTCATTAGATGTATTATGTATCTCGACAGACCCAAAATTGAAAAAAAAATTATCGTGAGCTAATTATGTATCTTTACAAAGAAAAAAACATATCTTCATTGAATGTATAGGGATTTAATTATGTATCTCAACAGACTCAAAATCAAATTTTTAATAATTATGTAAAATGTCAGAATTTTCTGTAAAATAATAATCAAAGGATTTGGAGGGTAATTTTGTCATTTTATAACTTTATCCCAGATAAATTATCATGACATTATTAAACCACCAAAAGAATGTGATAACTTGTTCCGATATTATTTGTTAATCTCAGATAAGTTATTTCAAATTTGACAATCAAATAATACACCAATTTTTTTTCTGAATTATTTATTTATTTTAATATCTTACGCCAAATATAGTGAGAATAAAATTCATTAACTAGTAAAAGAAATATAATCTTTTATATAAACCGTGTACTCATTCTCTCTAATAACAATTAGTTTTTCTCTGTAGAAGTTTCATTGCTTCAACTCAAACTTCTGATCAGGTAACTAAATTTTTTGGCTAATTTCACCAGCGATTAACTCCGACAACACGGTATACTTTTAATTCTCTTCCGATTTCTTCAAATGTAATGTGAAATTAAGTGTCATACTTGCATGTGAATCTCAATGAGAATTTCATGTTTTCTTCGTTCGAATTTAGCGTGAAATTACTTTGATATTAATTGGTGGTAATTTAGTATGAAACCAAAGAAATTTAGTTTAATGGGAAGAAAGTACAAAGGTAAAGGTGTCAAAAAATGACTAAAAATGATATTTTTGAATCATTTTTTTATTATAATAATTGTTATCGTGCTATTTTTATATTGTTATGTTTTTTTAATTGCAGGAAAGGGTAAGAATAAACAAAACCTAGTCAATGATCAAATTGAGGCAGAGAGATCAAGACCGTCTCAATAAAATTAATGGCTAAAGTAAAATTTTAATATGAGACGTTAAATATATATGCATATAACAAAAATATTATCAAGACTATCTCAATAAAATTAATGGCTAAAGTAAAATTTTAATATGAGACATTAAATATATGCATATAACAAAAATATTATCAGTAATTTAAAGTTGTTTTTTTTATTTTCATGTACTAATTTTTTTTTTAATGTAGTATTCTTAGAATATAGTAATATTATTATTTATAAAAGTAAAGATTAATTTTAATTAATAAAATTAGTCGTCTAAAGTAAAATTGCACATAATAAAAATATTATCAATAATTTAGAGTTGTTTTTTTAATTTTTACGTACTACTTTTTTTTAGTGTAGTATTCTTAGAACATAGTAATATTATTATTTATAAAAGTAAAGATTAATTTCAATTAATAAGATATTAGTCATTTGTTTGCAATGTATTGCCTTAATATTATTGTGAAAACTTTATTTATTAATATCAAGATTTGATAAAAAGTTCTAAAATATTTTTAATAAAAAGTAGATAGTTCTTCTTTCTTTTTATATTAATTTAAATGTATACCTTTTATAATTTTTAATCTTTAATATTATTTTAAGTGAAATTAAAATCATAAAATTCATATTAAATCTTTTGGGCCTCAAAATTTTGGAGGCCTAAAGCAAATGCTTTACTAGACTTACCCTTAACCCACCCTTGATTCGAGCTGTGGTCTTACCTTTCCGGATAGTAAAATAATGGACTTGTTTTAATCTCACTTATTTTGTAGCCGTTTGGTCATGAAAACTAAAATTTTCCGGAGTAGGAGTTGGAGTTGTGTTTGACCATGTCTTTTTTGAAAAAAAAAAAATTTGACTTTTAAAAAAACTTTTTAAAATATGATTTTATGCCTTAACTTTTATAAACTATCAAAATCACCCAACTAAAATTTACCTACTAATGGAAAAAGAACACAATTAGCCACTATTATAAAAATAATTACATATACATGGCCATATTTAATGAATTTCAATTATGACATATATAACATTTACATTAATAACCGTTTTCTCATATTTAAAAATTTTAAATATGGATGTTATATTAACAGATCACTGCTTCCTTTTTTTTAGGTAACAAATATTATCTTTCAAACAAATTTATTTTTTTAGGAATTTATTTAATTTATTTCCTTCATTTTCCGTTCCTAAAAAATAGGAAATGATGAGTTGTTATCACTGTGTGTGAATAAATTATTTCTATGTAAAATATGCTTTGCATATTTATGGTATATTATATCATATACCATAAATATATAAATATGCTTAGTATGTTTCTTTATACTTTGTATTTTTATATATGTGTGTATATGGTATATACATGGTATAAACTTCATATATAACATACTTTGTATATTTATATTATAAATATGCTTAGTATGTTTTTAATACTTTGTATATTTATATATGTGTGTATATGGTATATACATGGTATAAACTTTATATATAACATAAACTTTGTATATTTCTATATAAATATAATACTTTATATATTTATGGGTATAAATATAAATTAGAAGTAAAATAATATCTTAAATAAGGGATAAAAATAATGATGAGAGAGAAAAAGAGATATATATTAATTAGGATAGTATTAAGTTTGAAATTATAATTATCTTATTCTTTAAAACTACTATATACGTAATATTGAAAAAGTAATGTTATAAGGAGAGTTTTATGTAAAAAATTTAAAAGATTGGGGTTATATGTAATAATAATAAAAGTTGAAATTGGAGTTGGAAAATTGTGAAAACAACAAAAACCTGTTTTCCCTTTTCAGAAAAATTTTCCAGAATTATTTTTCGAATTTTCATGGCCAAACACCACAATTTCTAACTCCGAAAAAAATTTTGAAAAAAAGAAAAAAAATTTCATGGCCAAACGGGCCCTTTATCTAACTTCGTTTTTTGTGTGTGTGAGAGTTAAGGCAAAGAAGAAGCATAGCATGTGCTGATTCAACATTGAAAAAGAACATGCCACGGTTGCCTTTACTCATGAGAAACCAATCTTTTAATGCACATTGAATTCGAGAAGTAATTTGAACTTGAGAAAGCATCACGGAGTGAATAATCACATTTGTGAGAGTGGTCAAACAATAGAAAATGCCATTTTTGTTGACATCAAACATGCATCGGGAAATGTATCTTGTTTCCTAATCCTTGCACAATACATGGATTCAGCTAGGAAGCTTTTTTGCTCACGAACAATGTTTTATTTTTCAGATTTGTTATTTTTGGCCTCTTCAAGACCTTCCCATTCATCTCGTACCTCCAAAAAAAATACAACTAACATTCCTCGGTTATCGACTTATTTTACCGTGTAAACCTTTTCAATTGGGCTTAGTTTTTGACAAGGTCAGAGCTTCCCATTAAATTTTCAGTTAGGTCTCTGTATAGCTAAGTTTTCCTTGATACTGAGTATTCCCAAATCCCATGTATATTCAAGTACGTAAATAGTACAGTTTTAGAAAAATACTGAATTATTGCACACAAAGAAATTGTCATCGTTAAGAAAATTATGATATGTTCATCGAGTCCCTCCAACTTTGATCATGTGCACTGGTGGAGGACTACCACTAATAAAAAAGCCAACATCAAAACAATCCGATGAGTTTAGGGGACATGAAAATGTCCATTCAGGGGAAAAAATTTCTACCTGATCCTCTAGCAAATCGTGCCAGTTAATTATTACCTTAATAACACTACAAGAAATCTGATTTTTAGTGGCGACAAAAGTCATTGCAAAAGAACCAAAAGTCGCCGCTAAATATATTTAGCAGCGACATTAGGGTCGTAGCAATTACTTCCGTAACTAAAAGTATTTTGTGCCGACATATGTAAGTCGCCACAAATGTTGCCACAAAAAAAGCAACAAATATGCCACAAAACAATGATTTAGTGGCGATCTTTTGTCGCCACGAAAGGATGAATTTTATTTTTTTAAAAAAATAACTTTTTATAGTGACTGTGGGTCGCCACTAATACTCCCTGTTTGTGGCGACTATGGGTCGCCACTAATACTCACTTTTTTGTGGCAACAATGGGTCGCCACTAATACTCATTTTTTTGTGGCAACTATGGGTCGCCACTAATACTCACTTTTTTCTCCAAAAAAAAATATAAATTATATATTGTCTGCTTCGTTGCCACTAATACAACTACAGTACTTAAAGGTACAAAGACGATATTAAAATATATTTCTCCAGAAGAGAACTATATAGTTTTTAATGGGTAACAAATCAATGTGATATACATATGAGAAAGAAAATCACAAAATGTCTTCAAACTTCTCATGGCTAACAATTTCTATCATGAAATTACCTATCCCTGAAATAAAAAATAAAGCGAAGTTTCAATTCTAACTTGTTAAAATGCAAGAAATGATTTGAGAAATCTTAATGTTGTTTTGTAAAAGAGATGACAACAATATCTTTGAATTAAAATACTACGGAATACATTAAAGATTCCAGAATGCACAAACTAGTTTGCCCCCTGTGGTAATCTCCCTCAATACTCATCTTACAAATGGGGATAAAAACATACTTATCAGACTGGCTCTTTCAAAATGATAAGACTTTTAATTCCTCAAATGATGAATTACATTAAGAAAGCTTAGGAACTTTGACTCAATAAAAATTCTGCCCTTTTCTGTTTTCCAGGAAATGAACTTCTTTTTTAACTACTCTTAGTTAAACCAAAATAGACTAAAAGGATAATGAAACTAACAAAAAGATCTAGCCGGTAAAAAAGAAAGATCTCAATTCAGCTAACACCACCAAACTTATTCATTCTAGGCATATCAATTCCTAACACATTTTTCTTAAGGATTTACTTAAGAATTATCTAAGACACTCATGAGATCGTTTACTTAACTTTCACTTTATTTTATCCATTATGTGGTCCTAAAATTCTGTTAACTCTCAAAATTTTTAAAATTTTTTGCCAAAGTTTCCTTTGTAAATAGGCCTATCAAAAATCTGTCAGCTAACCAGAATACATATAAATACGCTTCACAGAGCGTTACAACAATGGATATTGTAATGCCGTATTGATATAAGACTATGTGTGTATCAACAGATTCCAACCAACACAATAACAACAAGATGAACAACAAGGTGCTAGTGAATCGAAATAGGCCTCACACGACTTTACTAGACTTTGAGTTTATGTGTTTGAACAAGAAAATTAGATTAAAGACAACGTAACAATACTAGTGAATCGAAATAGGCCTCACACGGCTTCACTAGACTTTGAGTTTGTGTTTTGAACAAAAAAATGAGATAATAACAAGGCAACAACGCTAGTGAATCGAAAGAGTCCCACACGGCTTCACTAGACTATAGATTTAACAACACAATGTTAAAATGATAAAAATTTCTCAACAGAGTACTTACACAAATCTCTTTTGCCACTTCATTAACATATGATCCATCTTCTTTGGTATTGAGTTATTTACATTGAAACGAGACAAAACTCAGTGGGGCAATAAACTTGACAAGGCTGCCAAAATTTGTGTATATATTATTATTCTATGCAAATTGATTACAGAGATGAGGAAAATTTCTTAAACCAGATATGAATCTGCTTTACTTTTACAATCTGTGCAAACGAAAATTATATGTTTATCAAAGGATAAGAAGCCCCTCCACACCCCTCCAACCGCAACCAAAAATGAAGTTCTGATTTGCTCATTCCAGACTAAACCAGTAGCAGCAGAGCAGATGTGAAGAGCTGAGAATTAGCCTTGTAGCTAAGCCTTCTCTAGGTAAGCTATTGTTCAATGAAGAACCAAGGCGAAAGCCGTTTATCAATTAAATTAATAATATAGCCAACTAAGTAAAATCCACATGCCAAAATGAACAAAACAACATTAAAACAACATCCAAATCACAAAAAGTTCACAACTTTCAAGAATACCTGCTGAAAAAATATAGAAATAAGAAGACTTTAATGGTGTGGTTAGACCTTAATATGCTATCTTTTTTTCTGGTCAGTTACTAAATCAGTGCACAACTAAAAATAACTAAATCCGACATGTCAAAATGAACTAGATATTATTAAAACAACACCCAACAAATCACATAAAGTTCAAAGCCAAAACTAAGCAAAACCCACATGACAAAATGAACAAAACAACACTAAAACAACATCCAAATCCCATTAAGTTCACAGTTAATGCTGAAAATATAGAAACAAAAATACTTTGATGGTGTGATTAAGCCTTAACATGCTAAAACTAAGTAAACCTCAACAACTCCCAAATCAAATAAAGTTCACAACTTCAACAATACTTACTGAAAAATATAGAAATAACAAAACTTTGATGGTGTGGTTAGGCCTTAATATGCCAAAACTAAGCAAACCCAAAATGCAAAAATGAACCAAACAACACCCAAATCACATAAAGGACTACAAACGGACACAACTTCTAAACTCGAAAAATGTAAGCGCGGGCATAGCTTTCTGTAGGTCAGACAGAAAAAGGTATACATTATAATTCATTCAAATCCAAGATACCATCAGTGTCCAGTGAATGCTAGTGTGATGCCCCGTGTCACTACCCATTAAATTCCTCACGTTTTGGGCATGATTCTGAGCATTTTGGGTGCATTTCCAAGCTCGACGGGGCTTTCGCAACGTCAATGGACAAAGCCAACGTGGAGGCATATTTGGGAGGTCAAATTACAAGCATGGGTCAACATTTATGAGGCTTTGGAGCCTTATCCAGCTGCTGAACAGAAAAATAGGTTGCAAGACAAAGGCCTTTCACTAGTTGCATGGATTGCATGGCCAAATATAGAAAGTTTGACTAGCTTGTTGTAGACCATTGTATAGGGTCATTTTCTAGCATTTATTGTGCCCTTTGGCTTAGGGACTTTAAATATATCTTGTAAAGCCCTCTTGGGTAGCATCTCATACTTGTATTCTTGAAGAAATGTATCAGAAAATTGGCTCCCCGGGCCTTCCAAAATAATTGTCTTCCTTTGTTATTTTTCCTTACGTGTTTGTGTGAATGTTCAAAGGTTCTTGGGGACTATTTTAGAGCTGGTTTAGGATTGAGTTTAGCATCGATATTGAGGGTGTTAAGTTGTCCACACGCGGCTAAAAATAGGCCCATGACAAGTGGTATCAGAGCATCACTTTGAACATGGCATACGACGGCGACGAGGAGGTTCACGACGGAGACAATTTGGGCCTCCCAAAACAATTGTCTTACTTTGTTATTTTTTCTTACGTGTTTGTGTGAATGTTCAAAGGTTCTTGGGGACTGTTTTAGAGCTGGTTTAGGACTGAGTTTAGCATCGATATTGAAGGTGTTAAGCTGTCCACACGCGGCTAAAAATAGGCCCGTGACACTAGGCTCTTGTTTCATTGCAATATCTGTGAAGATAATTTAATCTGGTTGCAGGCCTTGTACAACAGAATCTGTATAAGCGAGCTGAATTAGAAAGAATTAACGTTTGCCTACCCAACCTATCGTTTGCCTAACAACTTCAACCTATCGTGATACTATCTCAAAATTAATGAAAACAAAATCCACACTATAAATTTAACACACCAAAATATCAAACAATTAAAATTAATTGAGAGGGAGATAAGAAATGGACCTTAATTTATTTCAAATCCAACTTGTTCGACATCGCCACCGGAATCTCAAACAAACGTCAACCAAACGAACAAATCCAACTTCGATCTAACGCCCTTTGCATTGCCTCGCCAAAATGGAACCAAGAATCACAAACTGAAAAGATCAAAACCCATCCTGTGTCGTTTTCCGATGGATTTTCGATGAATTGTCACTGAAAACGGAACGGGGTGACTGTTCTTGTTGAATATTGGTCGGATTTTTTTCAAGGGGATTTGGAGTGCGTTGAAGTTGGTTTCGATCAGGTTTTGAGGAAGGGACATTTCTGGCGATGGTTTGATCAAAAAAAGTGAGGAAGGGGGCTGGTGGTGTTTCTCGGCGGTAGATGATCCTTTTTCCGGCGAGATTCAGGCGAAGACTCGCCGGTCTCCGACCCCTCTTCTCTCCGTCTTCGATCTCCCTGCTCTCACTGTTCTCTCTGTACCTCTCTCTTTCTCAATTTCTCTCTCAAATCTCCATTTATCCACTCTTTTTTTTGTTCTGGATGTAGATGAAATGGAAAGATTATATGAGTTTGTTGCTGCCTATTGTAACTACACTTTTTATTTTCTTCTTGTATGTTATTGATCTTTTTTCCATTTTATAATTTTAATAAAGTAGGACAAAGAAAACATTTTTTACTAGATACCCAATAATTGTATTCATCAAAATTTAAGTAAATAATAAATAACATACTTCTCTACAAAAATTAAACACAAGAAAGAAAAATTGGATAAAAGTGGCTTCTAGTTTAATAAATATAATAATCATACTAATAATGAGACGTCCTATTAAAATAAATTAATGCTACGTCAAATTATTATAAAAACTGTCGATAATAATAACAAGAACAATAACAATTATAGTAAATATAATAATAATAGATAATATATTTATACATTGTGAGTGTGAACATTTACGTGAAAAAAATAATAAATATTAATAAAATTATGTAAAACATCGTATTTGAATTAATAAATTTTAAAAAATGATACTAAAAAGTACCAGAATAATTTGTACATTTTTAAATCATGAATGTGGATTGTCTACATATAAAATATATATCCAAAATATATTTAGAAATAACTTAATTTATTTTTTAAGAAAAAACAATGCAAAATGAAAATTTGAACTTTTGATTTGGTTTACATTTTGAAATTTTCGGCCTTTTAATTTATATCATTAATTGTTTTATATTTTTATTATTATCATAAATAATTTTTATTTGTAACTAATGTTGTAAAATATCTTGAGCTGAGAGTCTTATCAGTGGCGACTTTAACGGTCGCCCCTAAATCTTAAACCTTTTGTGGCAACCTACGCATAGTCGCCACTATATAGTAACTATTAGTGGCGACTTTAACGGTCGCCCCTAAATCTTATATCTTTTGTGACGACCTACGCATAGTCGCCACTAAATATGTCACTATTCTTATACCTTTTGTGGCGACCTATGTCACTATTAGTGGCGACTATAAAGTCGCCACTAAATATGTCACTATTCTTATACCTTTTGTGGCGACCTACGTATAGTCACCACTAAATATGTCACTATGTCACTATTCTTATACCTTTTGTGGTGACCAACGCATAGTCGCCACTAAATATGTCACTATTAGTGGCGACTTTGACGGTCGCCCCTAAATCTTATACCTTTTGTGGCAACCCTTATATGTTGCCACAGAAATGCTAGCTTTTGTGGCAACTGTTTGTGTCGTCACTGAAAGTCGTCACAAAAAACTGTATTTCTTGCAGTGTAATGACATTGAAAAAGAACATACCATGACTGCCTTTACTCATGAGCAACCAATCTTTTAATGCACATCGGATACAGAACCCTTAACCAACTTCGGGATATCCATCTTCTGAGTTATTAGGGCATATGCAATGGATGAAAGAATTCTACGTCGCCCCTTTCTTGATATAGGGTCATCAAACGAGGTGTATCATATTCACGCAGAGGCCGAGGGAGTGGAGCCAAGTGGTGCCAATCCCTACAAATAGCCCCTACGACACTTAAGACATGACCGTTACATCTAAATCCAATAAAAATTTTAGATTCAGGTTTAAGTACATATGAAGAGCGGTCCAATTTATTTTATTTTTAGCTCAAACGTTCAGGGTGTTAACTCACCTTCATTTGAGTGTGCATGTTTTGTCCCCAAGAGGCTGACCGTTTCTTTGTCTCATTGTATTGTTAGGGGTCGTTTGGTACAAGAGATGTGATAAAATAAGGATAATGGGATAAGCAAAGACTGTTCATGAGATTATATTATTCCACCTGCTATATGGGATAATAATTCCATTACTTTAGTACAAATGGTAAGATAAAATAATTTAAGAAATAACTAATACTTCAAACCGTACCAAGGGTGGCTCAAGGTAATGCTAATGAAGTATTTATTTTAGGTCTTCAAAATTTTGAGGCCTCAAAAAAATTAATATTAAATTTTGTGATTTCAATGTCACTTGAAATAATAATGAAGATCGTGAAATACGTTTAAAAAAATTATCATAAAAAAATATAGAAAAAAAGAGTTATCTAATTTTTACCAAAAATATTTTAGAATTTTGAATTAGACAACTCAAAGTTCATACTAATGATTAATGTTTTAACAACATCCAAGTTAATGTATTGCAAAAAAATGAATTAACTAGAATGAATCTTTCTTTTATTAATAATCATATTATATGAGAAGTTAAAGGTCATGTGTCTTTTAAAAATATTACACAAAAAATAACTAATATACGACCACAAGAAAATAATTTTAAATTACTATAATATCATTTTTACATGTATATTTTATATATTTAAGCTCTCTTATTTAAGTTTGCCATTAATTTTATTGAGATTATCTTGTTGTGTTGTTGTATGATCTGTTTTGTTGTTTTGAAATTCTTGTTTGTTGTTTTTCGCTTCTTTGATACTAATTATGATAATGATCAAGAAGTCGGTGAGTTTGTATTTCGAGATTTCTACTCGTGTCAAGGTCACGTAATTGGTTGACTTTGTTGCTAATTCTTACCTCTACCATCCACACTATTCAGATAGTATTGCCTTTTAAATTTGTGTTGAAGGTACTTATTTAGATAACTCTGTTTAATATTGTCTATTATTTTTTGAAGGTTGAATTGTGTATCGTTGGTGGAGGTACAAACAGAGTGAAAAATAGAACCAAAGCCCAAAGCATGTGTGCAATATTAATGCCAGGTGATGTAGTTCCAAAATTCATAGCAATGCCTTGTCCATGTCAACCTCCCATACCGGAACGGGCAAGTTCAGGGATGTAGAAAAAGAAAGGGCAAGGTTGTGTTTATGTTGAACTATTATTTTTAGCAGCTTGCCTGTTTGTAAATAATAACAATGGCTCTACCTCATACGCGATACACAAGTAAACTTCTATATTGGTTAAACTTTTGTACTGATTAAACTTCTGCAGTATATTTTGTAGTAGTTTTACACCCTTGATTATAGTACCTATTAATTTGAGAGTCAATCCTTTTTTATTTTGGATGTGAATTCGAACACACATATTTATGAAATATTTTCAGAAAGGAAATAGTTTCAGCGGTGCGGAGGGAATGAGCTATTATACATGGCAGGTAATAAATAGTAGAATTTATGAACAACAAAGTGTAGTCAAACTGAAATCATAGTACAAACATTTTTACCATAAGAGGGATCCAATCATATTTCAAAGTTTGGACATCAAAAATGCCACATGTACAAAAAAAACACAATTTGAACAATCCACATGGGAAATTCCTCACTTATAACCATCAGCCCAATTTTAAAATCCGACTAAACCCAAGAGGTAAAAGTAATAAATGGGTAAATCAATCCACAATTTTCAATGCAATCGTCTGAAACTGCATGAGATGCAGAAACTTAGAATTGTACAAGACAGTTGCATACAACAAACAAGGAGAAAATGAGAAACACATGCACTTACCTTTTGACAATTTTGTATATCAGCTTGTCTAAGTGAAGAGAAGACATGACCAAGCTCCAATAATAGCTCGACAGTCATCCTCAAATTTTGCATTGTCGAAGGAGCCGTTAAGCAGGCTATAAAGTGCACTCCTGAATATGAAGCATTAATGTAATACCCTGAAAATTCAGATAAATATTAGAACCATGCTTCAAGCTCATGAGAAATAAATTATAGTGCTTTGCCAGTTTTATGAGTTAGTTTGACATATATTAAGGCCTCAAATAACTCCCAACTATGAGCCAAATCAAAACAATCCTTACCGATTGAGTTTTTGATAAGAATGTTGCCTTAGTCAATTTCAAATGAGCATATCTTTTGCTCTACTCAGAATTTTCCAGCTCAAGACCCACCAAACTGTAGGAAAATGAATTAGCTTTCCAACGATACCAATTTCGCCTTAATCCGATAACCGGGTAAAAAGTTATGGCAATTTGTGCTCCAGACAGTGGGCCACCGCGATGTACCGCATCACGGTGATAGGCAAAATGACAATCTTCAGTTTCCAGTTAAGCACCACGATAAGCATCGCGTCGCGGAGAAGTTCCATCTCTCACTCGTCCTTTTCTAGTGACGCAACGCGATAGCACCGCGTCGCGCCGAAGTGCAATTTCGCACTCGTCCTTAGACTACATCTACAGTGGAATTTCAGTGGCTCACCGTGATGGCACCGCATCGCGGTGATGGCCAAAATAAAAAATTTTCAGTGATAAAAATTTAATTTATTTCAGGGGCAGTTTAATCTTTTTCCACGATCCCAATCAGTCCACATACTAGATTGAAGCCCTAATAGCCTAATTAGTCATTACTTTATTCAATTTCTCTCAATTAAAGAGCATTCTGTCTCAAATAGAAAATCCTAGCCTTCAAGATTCAAGTTCAATTCTCAAGAAAATTACCAAGAAACTTCAAGAATTCAACTATTCAGGTATGTTAGATGTTCATCCATGGGTCCCTTTCACCCATGGAGTCCAATAATCTACTTTTAAGTTTTAAAAGCATAATCTTTACATGTTTTATGAATTATGTCCATGAATTTAGAATTTTATATCATGTCTATATGAAATTGTTGTTGTTATTAAACCCTACATGTGTGAATAATATTGTTCGCTGATTTAAAACCTTAATTGGTGATTTAGTATCAAAATCATGCTATTACTACAAGCTTTATACTATTCTCATGCTTAACTTACACTATGAATATCAAGTGTTTGATAAAATGCCTAGATGAAAGGATATTGAACAATGACTACTTAATATGTCCCTAAAGCTTTAGTATGTTTTAAATATTATGGTTTCCATATCATGTTCATGCGAATTCAGAATAAAACCCCTCAGTTTATGATTTGGTCATGTGATTGTGCGATATTTTCATATTTATAAAGTATCCTCATGTTAAAGTCTTAGTCCCCATGTGCTTGATGAAATGCTTGAGTGAATAATTGTGACCAATGATTTCATTCCATGGTTTCAAAGCTTTCAAGTGGTCCTATGTTATTGTTATCGAGTCCTGGGGGTTATGGATACTCGAAAACTTAGCTGCTTACTTAGTCTCAGTATCTTAAGAATAGTTCAGATAAATCATAAGCATTACCACTCAGTTAGTCTTCATGATCAGTTACTTGTCCAGTTAAGCCTAGTTCAGTCCCGTAATTAGTGTCAGTTCAGTTGGGAGTAGGATTCAGCACCGAGCGAACCCATGGATGGGGCCATTCATGTTAGTATAGGGTTTGACCCTTGGTAGCAATCCCTGAGTTACAGAACTACGTAGCCAGCGCAGGTTTGAGATGTCTTCCTGCTAGTTTAGGGTTGACACATATATCATGAGTCTTCCTGTTAGTTTAGGGTTGACAAGATCTCTTCCTACTAGTTTAGGATTGACACAGCCATTGTTAGTATCCGTGGCATAATACTAGTACCCTTCCAACTGGGGTCACAGGTTGAACCCCAATAAACTCAGAGTGGGGCATGTCGGTTAGATGATACCTCCCACAGTTTCAGTTTCAGTATTCAGTTCAGAACTCAGTTCATTTTTGCTTAACCATAGCATAAAGTTTATCAGTTATTCAGTTATCAGATTTCAGTATTTCAGTTACAGATTATATCAGAAACATATTATATGTTTGGTCATGCATTCTTAAATTTTCCAAATTTTACGCATTTATATTCAGTATCCTCATGCTAACCAGACCATCTCTACTCTATGCATGTTTACTAAGTTACTTCAAATAATTTAGCTAGTTATTACTTCATGTTCAGTTATCCCATGCTACTCATTCAGTTGGTTATCATTCATGCATATAAACCCATGCATCTCAGCCTTATCTCATTTAGTATACCAGTACATTCAAAGTACTGATCGCATACCTGTTTCTTGCGCTATGATATTTCATATCATAGGTTCGGACGCTCAGGTTCCCGACCGTACCTAGATATCCCAGTGCACCATTGGTGAGTCCTCATGTTCCGAGGACCAGTTATGTTATTTTAATTTTTGTCAGTTTTAGCAGACAATCGGAGTTAGTTGGGAGCTTGTCCCATCAACTCCTCAGTTATTTAGTTAGAGGCTTTCAGACTAGAACAGACAGTTAGTTAGCTTTTCAGTATGTTTTCAAATGTTAGCTTCATGATTCAGTATTGATCACAGTTTTTTAACCATATGACGTTTGGTTAAATTCCGCATATGTTCTCTTTGTCATCAGTTTTGTTTAGTGCTCACAGCAGGCACCAGCTCATGGGTTACCTTGTGATTTCTCGGGATTATAAGCACCGTGTGGCGCACAGAATGTACTCTCGGGGCGTTACAATTAAAATAGAGCTTAGTCTGATTATACAGATAAGGTAAAATTCATGGGAACAGAAAACACAAGTGACCTAGAATATGATTCAGGGGAGTTGATAGTATTTGAGACTCTCCATCCGTGTTCGGTCTGATCGATGAAGAATGCAAGATTGTTGATCGCTTTATCCATTTATTACTTTTGCCTCTTGGGACAGGTCGGATTTTAAAATTGGGTTGATGGTTATTAAGTGAGGGTTTTTTCACGTGGATGCTCCAAGTGGTTTTTTTTGTCCATGTTGTGTGCTTGGTGTCCAACCGTTAGCAAGAGGGGTATTTTTAAGCCAAAAAAGTAACAAAGGATATCTTTGATCCATATCGAATAGTTCAGGGATATTTTTATCCCTTTTTCAATCATATTTTAAGGAGATTTTTACTCTTAAATATCACATATCCCAATCTTATATAGAGAGAGAAAGAGAACACTCATTTTATATTTAGCATATATCTTATTATATTTAGCTCATTTTATATATAATTTTTAAATTTGTGACTATAGTTTTCATTTTTTAATACTTGAAAATTGATTGAGAGTGATATTCATATTTACAACCATAAATTTAAATATTATTGGGTACATTAAAATGAGAAATTAAAAAAATCAAAAAATGGGTGTATTAAGAACTATTTGCTGCATATGCTTCGGCTTAAGCTGATGAGAAGATATTTATGACGAATTCAGTTATGCAAAGGTTGAAGTAACATGTATTATTTGCTTAAAGATGACATCTAGCAAGGTGGTGACACAAAATAATGTTCATGTACCAGAGTTGAGAAAGAACTTAATTTTCTACTTTACTTTTGACTAAGAACGGATTCGAATGTATCTTTATTTTTGATAAAGTTGTAATAAGTAAGAGTGAAGTGTATATAGGTAAAGATTATCTCACCGAGGGTCTTTTTAAGATCAATGTAATGACCATTGATATGAATAAAAATTTTAATTTTTCTTAATTACTTAAGTCAAACGATTTATTGCATGAATGTTTAGGACATGTCAATTAAATCTTGCGAAAACTGATTATTTAAAAGTTTTTCCTAACTTTGAGTGCAATAAATCAAAGTGTCAAATATGTCTTGAATATAAGTATGCTAAGCATCTTATAAGTCTTTTGAAAGGAATTCCAATCACTTAGACCTGATTCATGCTGACATTTTTTATATGAAGTCAACACCATCTCGTGGTAGGAAAAAGCATTTCATAACTTCTTCCATTGATGATTGCACAAAATATTATTATACACCATCTTGTGGTAGGAAAAAGCATTTCATAACTTCTTCTATTGATGATTGCACAAAATATTATTATGCTTATTTAATTTGTTGAATAATAAGGATGAGGTAATAGAATATTTAGGCAATATAAAACTGAAGTTAAAAATCAATTGGATAAAAAAATTAAGATGATAAAAAGTGATAGGGATGGTGAGTATGAATCACCTTTTCATCATATGTTTGCGTTAGTCTCGCCATTTGCTAGCGTACCTAAGTCTAAAAGTTTAATTCTATGCGTACCTCCTAAGGTTAAAAATTTAAATCTTGAACAGAATGTAATCTGATCTATTTGAGTACTATTTAGAGGTAACAAATATTTGCTTGATTTGCAAAGTTTACTGATGGAACTTGGAATCTCACCCACTACTGTTCAAAGAAAGATCAAAGGTACTGAGATATACTTTTTTAACTAATTGAATTACAGATGGATTCAGAACCTCAATATTTCTGTTTTATCAGTTAAAAGAGGTCAAATTGTGAGCTAGCAGGGGTTCCAACACATCAACAAGAGTAGTTCTCCATCATTTAAATCTGAAGAACACCATCAACCTGAAGCAAAATGTTAATATATCGCAATCTACTGAGATTTAACGTAGTTGGAGGGAGAAAAAAATCATCAAGGCTCAATCACCAACTTTCTGTTATCATTATGGACAAGCTTTGCATAATTACTAAAGTTCACCAATACCTGCAAGAACAGAAGAGTTTATTATTTGAGATGCCCTCAAGTAAACTAAATGAATCAGGCACTCATCTTTCAGTGTATACTTGAGCTAAAACACAAATGAATACATAGTGGAGGGCATTCAAAACGCCTTCAAATGGGATGGCAATAGTATTCGCGATGTGCAACCAGAGCCTTTATAAGGACTTTGATGCCTGTTTTTTATACCTTAAGCTTCAGGAGAGCTAACCTCCAAACAAGAGTATATAAAAGAGGGGGAAACTTATGAACTGGAAGGCCAGTTACAACTGAGCTGCCGCATTATTGCCTTTTTTACAGAATATTGCACGATCCCTTTAGGTGAAAACAGTCAACAACATCAGATTCTTTTTCTTTTTCTTTTTTTTGATATTTACAAATATGAGAAACAAAACTTACAAGAAAATTTGAAATCGTACTATGAAAATAGAATTGCAGGATTAGACGGCTTAATTGTATCCATACAAAATATTGATTTTAAGAATAGTAAAAAGATGTCTTATCTACAACGGGGTTCACCTTCGATAAACCATGACTGGAACTTAATATGATAGCTAAAACCAAAAATCTAGTGCCCGTGTCTGATCTTCTGGTGCTGCTTGCTCTGTTGCTGGTTATTCTGTTGCTTCCGACTGAGACATATCTGTCGATGACTGTGTCCAAGAAACTGAAATATGTTCGCCTCCATGGCTTTCGAATGAGAAAGATACAGTAAGGAACAAGAACACCGGTAATAAATCCCACTCCAACACTCACATAAAACCATTTATCAAGAAATTCATCACTGCTGTCATTTTCTAGTGTTGTTCTATTGTCTGAGTTCCCATTTTGGCATAATAATAGAAGTGGGGAGCTCCACAAAGATGGGGATTCCCCTCAAATGCAGACGCCGTAAAAGTTGTCATCTGCCCCTTATAAGGAACCATACCAGATAAATTGTTGTTTGAGAAGTTAAGATAGCTCAGGTATGACATTGATTCCATGCTTGATGGGATGGCACCTGAAAGCATATTACTCGAGAGATCAAGCGATGCCGACTGATGTAAGTTTGAAATGTTTTCTGGAATTTGTCCACTGATTTGGTTTCCAGACAAGTTCAAAACTATGAGGCCATGCAACTTCGTCAATTCTACAGGAAAACCTCCATTGAAGTTGTTTCTGTTGATGTTATGTTTCAATAAATTTTAAAACAAATACATCGGTTAAAGATTTTTAAGAGTTATGTTTCAATTAGTTTTGAAACAAATGCATCACTTAAAGTTTTGAGTTACAAAGAAAATGAATTTGATAAATTCATTATTCATAAGTTTTGAGTTACAAAGGAAATGTATTTGACAAATTCATTATTCATTAAGTTTTACGTTATAGGTTCAGAATGACATTTTTTGTTTTAAAACATACATGAACCTATTAAATATTACTTAATTAACATACTTCTCGTGCATGAAACTTTCATCCTATAAATATTGTTTTCTTTGGTTTGAAAAGACAAGCACTCAAAACTACTTTCCCCTTGGAAAACACTTGAGAGACATTGATTAAATGGTGAAATCACCAATTCAAGAATAGAAGAGCAACATTCTTGAATGCTACTTGTTTTGTGGCTTAGTTGAATCCCGAAGATAGAATTGTCACTAGTTCTTCCGTTTGCTCGTGGGAGAGACTCCAACTATCTTCAAGAAGCGTATTATCGTGCCTTTAAGCCAAGCAAGTTTTATTTTGAATTTATTGTACAATTATCATTATTGTTCTAACAGTTTCTAGACAAGTCTATTGAGGTAAGAAGTGATAGAGTCTTGGTGTACTTTTGGAACTGGTTTTTCAAATTTACTACCAAGCTTTCTTCATAGTAAATCCCTCTATGGCTTCTACATCAATATCAAATAGTATTTCATCTTTGCCTAATCCTAATTTTGAAATATTTGATGGCAAAGACTTTCCTAGATGGCGTGGAAAGATGGAATTCTTTTTAAAACGATTAAAGTTGGCATATGTTCTTGAAGAACCTTGTCCTAATGCTCCTGGTTCTGAGGTAGCATCTGACGAGGCTACTTTGATTAAAGAACAAATTGCCAAATGGCAATATGATTATTATTTGTGCAAGAATTATATTCTTGGAGGAATGTCTAACAAATAATATGATCAATATTATGTTAAATGCAAATATGCTAAAGAGATATGGGACACTCTTCAAGCTATTTATTTAGCCGAAGAGGCGAGTTCTAAGAAATTTCTTGTTTCAAACTATATGGAGTTCAAAATGGTTGATGACAAGTCAATCACTGAATAAGTACAAGAGTTCCAACTTACAGCTAATAAAATTGCTATATCTGGAATTGCTCTTGATGAAAACTTTCATGTTGGTGCTATTGTATCAAAACTTCCTCCATCTTGTAAAGAGTACTGAAGCAAACTCTTACACAAAAAGGAAGATTTGACTCTTGAACAATTGTTGCAACACTTGTAAATTGAACAAGAGACACGATGGTGCGATAATACTAGTTTGAAGGAACCTGTCATGAAAGCTCATATGGTTGAAGAAAAATCAAACAAAAAGGAACCTGAAAATAAGAATTTTTTAAAGGCAAAGAAGACTACGAATTTCAAGCGTAATGGTGCCAACTTTAAATCTGGTGAATTCTATCATTGTCACAAAGTTGGTCACTATGCGCGTGATTGTAGAATTCTCAAAGCCAAAAAGAAGAAAGAAAAAACAAATAAAAATAAAAAAGATGATCTTGTGGCAATGGTCACAGAAGTATTTGTAACGGAAGATCAAGTGGAATGGTGGATAGATACTGGCGCAACTCGTCACATATCAGGTAACCGAAATTCTTTCAAGACTTATTAATTAGCCAGGGATGGTAAAATTGTATATATGGGAAACTCCTCCACTACTAAAGTTGTGAAAAAAGGAATTGTTGAACTGAAATTTACTTCTGGAAAGATAGTTACATTGATGGACGTATTGCATGTTCCTGATATTCAAAAGAACTTGGTGTCAGGTACGCTTCTTTCGAAGCATGATTTTAAAATGGTTTTTTAGGCAGATAAGTTTATTTTATCTAAAAATGGCATGTTTGTTGGAAAAGGTTATGTTTCAAATGAAATGTTTAAACTCAATATTGAAAATAAAAATATTTTTGCTTATCTTGTGGAGTCTCTAGACTTATGGCACGAACGTCTAGGACATGTGAATTTTAGATCCATTCAACGTATGGTGAATAATGGATTAATCAAAGATTGTGGAAAGAATCATACTATTAAGTGTCTTACTTGTAGTAAATGCAAGATTACTAAGAAGCCCTTTAAGACAGTTAAAATGACTTCCACACTTTTACAATTAATCCACACTGATATTTGTGAGATGGATTATTTGTCACGTCATGGAAAGAGGTATTATATCACTTTTATTGATGACTACTCAAGATATACTTATGTCTTCCCATTGAAAACAAAAGATGAAACATTTGAGACTTTCAAAACATATAAAGCAAGAGTTGAAAATAAATTGAGTGTGAAAATTAAGTCAATTAGGTCTGATAGAGGTGGAGAGTACTTAAAATTGGATTTTATTAATTTTTGTTAGAGAGAAGGCATTGAAAAATAATTGACCATGTCCTATACACCACAACAACATGGTGTAGCAGAAAGAAAAAATAGGATTTTCATAGAAATGGTTAATTCTATGTTTTATGGATCTGGTATATCTGAAAATTTGTGGACTGAAGCCTTGCTTTAAGTATGTCATATTTTGAATAGAATTACTTCCAGGAATCATGATGCATCTCTATATGAACTTTGGAATAATTGAAAACCAAATATAAATTATTTTAAAGTATGGGGTTGCTTGTCTCATGTTCGATTACCAAATCAACATTTAACCAAGATTGGCTATAGAGGAGTAGATTGTGTGTTTATTGGTTATTCACAAACCAAAAAGGCTTATAGATTTTTAAATCTTGAGACCCCAAGTCCTCACACAATTATTGAATCTTTACATGCTAACTTTTTTGAGCATATATATCCCAATAAAAAAGATTCTTTTGAACAAGATTCAAGTTCTTCTATTTCTCCTCTTAAAAGAAAAATAGTTGAGCCATTGGAAGAAAGTCAACCAAGATGTAGTTCAAGATTAGCCAAATAAAAAGACTTTGGACCCGATTTTCAAGTTTATATGATTGAAAAGGATCCTGAAAGTTATGCTGAAGCTATGACTTCACATGATGCTCCATTTTGTCGTGAAGCCATTGATGATGAAATGCATTCTATATTATCTAATAATACATGGATATTGTCAGATCTTTCTCCTGGATGTAAACCAATTGGTTGCCGATTGATTTTTAGGAAGAAAATAAAATCCAGTAGTACTTTAGATAAGTACAAAGCCCGCTTGGTAGCTGAAGGTTTTACTTAATTGAAAGATATTGATTATTTTGATACTTTTGCACCTATAGCTCGGATGACCTCTATTCGTCTCTTGATTGCTCTAGCAGCAATTCATGATCTTGTGATTCATCAGATGGATGTGAAAACTGCATTCCTGAATGGAGATCTTGATGAAGAAGTCTACATAAAACAACCACAAGGATTTGTCAATCCTAGTCAAGAACGTAAAGTTTGTAAACTTCTTAAATCTCTTTATGGATTAAAACAAGCTCCAAAACTATGGCACGATAAATTTAAAAAATTTATGATTTCTAATAGCTACTTAATCAATGGTGGAGATATCTGTATATTTAGTAAATTTCAAGAAAATTCTGGTGTTATAATATGTCTTTATGTAGATGACATGTTGATCTTTGGAACTGATATCGAAAGAGTCAAAGAAATAAAATATTTTCTTGCTTCTCAGTTTGAAATGAAAGATCTTGGATAACCTGATGTAATTTTAGGCATCAAAATTGTAAGATCGGCAAGTGGTTTGACTCTTACTCAATCAAGTTATATTGAGAAGGTTCTAAAGAGGTTTGGTCATTTTGACGACAAGACTGCTCCTACACCATTTGATCCTAGCACCAAACTAGTGCGAAACTCTGGTGATATTCTTGATCAATTGACATATTCTCAGATTGTTAGGAGTCTTATGTATGTCATGCATTGTACCAGGCCAGATATTGGTTATGTAGTAGGAACTTTGAGCAAGTTTACTGGTAGCCCTGGAATTAAGCATTGGAATGCCTTAATTCATGTTTTAAGGTATCAGAAGGGTACAATTAATGTTGGCCTGCATTATTCTACCTTTCCAGCAGTTCTTAAAGGCTATAGTAATGCTACTTGGAATTCTGATCTGAATGACTCTAAATCTATTACTGCTTGGATGTTCACTTTGGCTGAAGCAGTAATATCTTGGAGATCAAAGAAGCAGACATGTATTACTCACTCAACCATGGAGTCAAAATTTATCGCTATGTCTTCTACTGGAGAAGAAGCTGATTGGCTGCGAAGTATGCTGATAGATATTCCATTATGGGGTAAGCCAATATCACCTTTGACTATATATTGTGATAATAAAGCTGTTATATTTCGGGTTTCAAGTGATTGTTAAAATGAAAAGTCAAGACAAGTTCGTCTCAAACACAATCATGTGAGAATATTATTGGAGGATGGCATAATATCGCTTCAATATGTGAAGTCCAAACTCAATTTAGCAGATCCTTTGTCTAAAGGGTTAGGCAAGGAATTGGTGGTACAAGCTTGTAATGAGATGGGAATAAAGTCTGTTGTAGATTGATTGTACTTTATGGTAACCCTACCTAATGATGTAATCTTAGGTTCAAAGGGAAAAACAAGTAAAGTTACAATTGTGAAACACATTAATAAAATTTTCTTTTTTTCTAGAGAGTGAGTAGATGTGCATAAGTTGAGATTTATTCTCTTGATAAATCTATAAGACCGATATCGGTTGGAGTAAATAATAACACTCTTGATAGATTTGACAGTATTCCTACAAAAGAAAAGAATGAGATTATATTCTCTTATTAAGTTTATACACCGATTTCAGTTGGAGTGTGTAGGAATACTCTTGATAGACTTAGTCGGAGTATGCAAAGTTACTCTTGATGAATTCACCGCACTAAGTGTGAAGTGGAGACCGCTTCAATAAGATTTTTACAGGGAAATCTTAAAGCACTTAGTTAAAAGGATTCGGAACACATGACCGTAAGGTGTCAAAGGATTTTGATTTTCACCGGAACATAGCAATATGCATGGAGTATTTTTCTACTTCATTCAATGAACCACTTGGTTCAAGATTTGTTCACTAAGTAGTCAATGATTTAGGAAGTTTTTACTAGCTAATGGTTCAAGTCCAAAAGACACCATTATTGATGCATGTTGCTAGATTGATGTCTCAAATGAATTTTGTTTTTATTTTTTTTAAAGTTAAAATTTCTTGAAACAAGTGGGGGATTGTTGATTTTATGTTTCAATAAATTTTGAAACAAATATATCGGTTAAAGATTTTTAAGAGTTATGTTTCAATTAGTTTTGAAACAAATGCATCACTTAAAGTTTTGAGTTACAAAGAAAATGAATTTGATAAATTCATTATTCATAAGTTTTGAGTTACAAAGGAAATATATTTGACAAATTCATTATTCATTAAGTTTTACGTTATAGGTTCTTGAAAGAATGGCGTTTTTTGTTTTAAAACATACATGAACCTATTAACTATTACTTAATTAATATACTTCTCGTGCATGAAACTTTCATCCTATAAATATTGTTTTCTTTGGTTTGAAAAAACAAGCACTCAAAACTACTTTCTCCTTGGAAAACACTTGAGAGACATTGATCAAATGGTGAAATCACCAATTCAAGAATAGAAGGGCAACATTCTTGAATGCTACTTATTTTGTGGCTTAGTTGAATCCCGAAGATAGAATTGTCATGAGTTCTTCCGTTTGCTCGTGGGAGAGACTCCAACTATCTTCAAGAAGCGTATTATCGTGCCTTTAAGCCAAGCAAGTTTTATTTTGAATTTCTTGTACAATTATCATTATTGTTCTAACAGTTTCTAGACAAGTCTATTGAGGTAAGAAGTGATAGAGTCTTGGTGTACTTTTGGAACTGGTTTTTCAAATTTACTACCAAGCTTTCTTCATAGTAAATCCCTCTATACTTCCCATATAACAGATACTCATTCATCTTTTGCTCTTGTACCATTGCGTTTAGGTCTCTTATGCTTGTTGGAACGTTGACAGTTAAGTTGTTTTCTGCAAGATCAAGGACCTGCAATGAGCTCAGACTTGACATTCCTAAAGGAAGCTCTCCGTAAAATGAATTTGACCTTAATCTGAGGATTAGGATTCTAAGGTTTTGAAAACCATCAGAGATCCATGCGGGGAACTTTCCGGATAGCCTGTTGTTGCCTAGATCAAGTGTCTCCAAACTAAATAAATTTTTCAAAGAAAAGGGGACCCCTCCAGAGAATTTGTTGTCATTTAAGTGCAATGACTGAAGCTGGATTAATTGGCCCAAAGAACTTGGAACTGAGCCAGATAGATTATTGTTCCCAAGGTCTAAAGCTTTCAAGTAAGAACACTTCCCTATGCTTGAAGGGACATTTCCTGTTAGTTTATTGTTTGATAGATCAATGACTTGAAAAAGGGTCATTCCAATAGTAGCTGGTATTTCACCGGAAATTTCGTTACCCGAAAGAGACAGAAATATCAAGTCTGGCATGACTTCAGATATATTCTGAGGAATGTGACCTTGAAACTTATTGTTTGATAGATCAAGCAATTCAAATGGGGCACTAAGTAATGGAATGGTTCCTTTTAATAGGTTTTCACTCAAATCTATATCTGCAAAGGGAAATGCTGGAAATGGATTTGGTAATTCACCATTTAACTGATTAAAAGAGAAATTCAGCAGGGATAAACTAGAAGAAATGTCCCAAAACCAGCCTGGAATGGAATCTGAGATACTTGCATTTGAAATATCTAGGAACTTGAGCTCTTTTTGAGACTTGAGCCAAGTAGGAAAAGAAGGACCTAAATGGCAAGATTTCCAATCTGAAATGGAGGAATCCAGTTGGGATTAACATTCAAGGTCAAGGAGTTGGATGAAAGGCCAAGAATCTTCACTTTGCTCTGGTTCTTAAAATGAAATTCTGATAGAGTACCTGTGAGGAAATTAGAGGAAACATCAAGAATAGACAATTCAGTAAGCTGTCCAAAACTATCCGGTAGAGTGCCATTTAGCTGATTTCTTGAAAGTACCAAGTTGGCCAAATTTGGAAGCTTTCCTAAAGAAGCTGGTATAGGTCCTTCAAAAAAGTTGAAAGCTAATCTAAGTTGTTGAAGATTTTTCAACTGACCCAACCATTCTGGTATTTTACCAACAAGACCATTGTTACTCAGCTTTAAGTACCTCAAACTAGGCAAAGGCCTTTTGGAATCACATTTCTCCATTCCTTTGAGTGTTTCAGGTAGACTTCCTGACAAGCTGTTTCCTTATAATTCAAAGTTGATTAAATTGCATAGTCCTCCAAAAGTACTCAGTATTCCACCTTCGATGTTGTTCAGAAAGAGATTGAAGTGAGTCAGGAAAGTCATATTCCCGATGGATCTAGGCAATTTTCCTTGTAGTTGTTTGAACCTAAATCGAAAACTTCTATCTGTTTCCAACTTCCTCTAAATAGCTCAAGGCAATTGGCACTAAGGTTCTTGTTTAGTGCGAGGTTCAAGTATCTTAACCTTGGAATCTCACTGCTGCCCAGTGGAATTCTGCCTCTAAAACCAGAGTTGCTCAAGTCCATATATTCAAGACTGCTGATATTTACAAGCCAGCTCGGGAACATTGATTTGAAACTATTGAAACTAAGATCGATAACAGCTAATGAAGAGAAGTTAACAGGAGTAAGATATGAAATGGAACCAGACAACAAACCACAAGATGAAAGATGCCACTCTGTTAAATGCGGAAGCTGGTTTAGCATTTCCAACCAAGTTGATCCTACCATAGAGAGCCCTACTTGGTTCATCCCAAGATATTTTAAGGAAACAAGACTAGTTACCCACTGAAAACTTTCAACAGTCAAGGCTGAGAATTCTGAAGAAACATCAAGTTACTGCAAGTGAGAAAGATTTCCCAAAGTGGGTGGTATTGTACCGAAAAAACCAGCTTTCGATAGATTCAGATATTCAAAGTTCTTCAAAGAACCAACAAATCTTGGAATTGGGATTCCACCAAATGTGTTGAGACTCAAATCCAAGTTCCATACCTGGTAACATCAACAGAATCGACTGGAAATGGATTGTGAAGGTCTATTTTGATAACAGAACCAGCAGTGTTACTGCACCTTATTCCCCTCCACTTACAACAGTCTCTTCCTTGCCATGACAAAAGCCGGTTCTCAGGATCATTCAGTCCATTCTTGAAATCAACAAGTGCCTCAAGATCATTTGCTGAACAATTTGTAGCACCATTTTGGGCATTACAAGCGAATTCTACTGCTATTGAATGCAACATGACAAGAAAAAGCATACACACTTGAAGCCTCTCCATGATTTTCAAGTCTTGGAACTAAAACAAGCACCCTTTTCTTTAGATGGTTGAAAATACATGGTGTATTAGCAATTAGTGCTATTATCAAAATGGTTGTCAGTTGTCACTTGCCATTAGCTGAATAAGGAAATTGGTTTAGTCAACTGGTCTCCATTATCATTAGGATTTGAAAATGATTTTGTCATATTTTCTTGAGCGCCAATCTTTCGGGTTTTGTCGTTAGCTTTTGTTCTTTATATTATCAAGTTATCAGAAGTCAGCAACACAACAATAAACAAAAACAGAATATATAAAGGGAGAAGGTGTAGACAACTTTTCAAATTCCAAGTTGACTTTAACCAACAAAAAGAAAAAGAACTTTTCAAGTTGACCAATACAGCTCGAGTACATACTGCTGTCATAGAGCGAATTAAGACATTTGGATATTTTAATTTGATTTTGCACGAAGAAAGAAGAGGAGATAAATTCTGAATTGTTTAATGTTGATATATAGGTTTTACTGTAAACATTTCAAGTTTTATATAAAAATGTATCTAGCGAGTGAAAAATGGTTTTGGTAACAATTATGTTTTTCATTTTGACTAGCATGAGGCAATAGAAAAGGTCAATTTGAAAATACACATTCTTTTTCCATCAAAACTAACCACTTTTGTATTACACTACATCAACGAGCTACAAAATACAATTCCACTTGAGAAAACTTTCTCAAGTTGACTCAGGATCCGACTCCTGATCGAGGTTGGGAGTCATAAGTTGGGTTGAATCGTGGATCGAAGTCAGGAGTTGGACATCGGATTAACATCAGAAGGAGTCGGATCCCAGGTTAGCGTTGCGAGTCAGGTCCCAAGTTGGGGCCGGAAGTCAAGTCCTATGTCAGGAGTTGAGCCTCGGGAGATGAATCAGATGTGTCGAATTGGAGTCAGGAGTCAAGGTCCGAGTCAAGGTTGGGAGTCGTGCCCGAGTCAGGGTAGGGAGTTAGGTCTCGTGCTAAGGTCAAATGTCAGGGATCATAATCTTGTACTAAATTTATACGTTCACAGGGATCATAACGCCAATTCTTCTTCCGGCACTTACTTTCAGAAGCAACCTGCTTATCACATGTTCAGTTACTTTTAAGAAGAGTATCGAATTAGATAATTGAGTTCATCTTGGTCACTTGTTGTTGCATAACTATGGCATGCAGTTGAGCAAGTCACCAACATTTTCTCAGAAGTTCAAGTTTCAAAGTTTACCACTATTTAGGAAATAAATTAGGATGGACTTGGGGAAAGAAGGTTATTAGGAAGTTAGGAAATAAATTAGGATGGACTTGGGTTGGAGGAAAATATTCTGGGGTACAATATTTTTAGATCCTGAGACCTGTTAAGAATATATATGTTTTTTAACACGCATAATAAAAAAGTTCAATGCTTCCGTGCACCGAAATTTTGAAACCCTTAAATCGAACAGCAAATCGAAGAATAGAACTTTTAAAGGAAAAAACTTGTACCCTGAACCTAATTAATTCAGTCCGATTCAATTTTTTGATATTTTTTATATCAATAAATTGTAGTAGCACAAGAAATACATAAGATTTAAGAAATCACACTTGTACAGGGCAGAGCCAGTTACTAGCAATCATAATAGAATTGCTGATTACCGTGGAAATTCAGGTACTACAAACACTAGATTTGTAAAAGACTCAAAGGAAACAAGAAAATTTCTTGACCATGATTCCTTGCCCCTTGTCTCTTGTTCCCCTTCCTCCAAGCCAACCCCTCAAACTATGGATATGTAGAACTTCGCAAAAGGCTGTTGTCATGAGCTAGAGATTTGCGAAAATTAACATCACCTGTGGAATCTTTTTTGTTGTTCCTCTTCTTGAAATGCTTCGAAGCCGCTTTCAGTACCTTAGCCCACCCCTGCACACGATAACACTCCTTTAACGGCTAGAAGAAAAAAACTAAACAAACTCAGAAACTAAGGGTTGTTTGGTATGTGGAATAAGGATAATAATTTCGAAATAAAATTTAAGATTAACATTATTTCATGTTTGGTAGGAGATATTAGCAAGTCCAAAACTATTTTACTCCAATATTTGTACTAAAATGATGGAACTACCATTTCAATAGTTGGCTAGATATTCCAACCCATTTCTCCTACCCATAACCTCAATTTGGAAAAAGAAAAAGAGCTCATACCTTTCGTGGGGTTGGAGCAGATGAAGATGAAGATGGTAGACGACTAAAATCAAAAGCTTTCTTCTTTCTCTTCTTCAACCTGTGACATTCCCTAATATTCTCAGTGACAACATTAGACAACTTCCTCTTGATTTTTGCCGTCACTTTCTTGAAATTGGCTGCGCCAATGCAACCTAGCGAGATATCCTCGTAAGACAGCCTTCTATGAGGCGACAACGGTCGTGGTACTAAAGGAGACCAAATTGAACTCTGGGTATAGTCAAAATCGAATGCTGAATTGTCTGGAAATTTACAGAGCAGATCTTTGGACATGGAACACTGTAGATGCTCAATGACCATCACTAATGGATCTCCATAGCAGCTCATACTTTCTGGTTTTGTCTCAATTGTTGATATTTTGTTTAGATGATGAGAAAACGAGTAGTAATTAAAGCAGAAAAAGTAGCCGTTACAATAATTCAAAGGACAAGGATTCTTCAGGACTCCACGTGTCAGACCATGTTGATGTTGAGAATTATCAAATATAAATCGGTTTGTTCTTAAATATCGAAGGAAAAAAAATTGTAATCCCTTTTCTCATTTGTGTTATTATTTTTTTTTGTTTTGTCTCAAAAAAATGTCATTTTTTTTATTTGGTAAATATTTAATGACATTATTCTTATTTTATTATTACTAGATCTCACTTAATAAGAAAAAGACAACTAAAAAATATACATTAAATTACTTCCTCTATTTAAAAAAGAATGACCTAGTTTGACTTGGCACAGAGTTTAAGAAAATTAAAAAGACTTTTGAATCTTGTGATCTTAAATTAAAGATATGTCAAATGTATCAAAATGTTCTTCAATCTTGTGGTCTTAAATATGTCACGTGGAAAATTTGCATGTCGCCTTTTTGTTTCTTGATGATTGCTACTGCAATTTTGAGAGGTAAGTGCAATCTGTTTATAGCAGCAAACAGTCTGATATACATGTGCTCCTAGACTCTGCCTTCCTGGTGTTGTTTTGTGGAGGGAGGAGGCAGGATAGTATAGCATAAGGGTGGCATTCTAAATTGTTTCGCCAGCATTATCTAATATGGCTCTAATGGTGGATAATGGTGTTAAGTGGGTCGGGTTGGGTCAATCCGGAACCAGCCCGTGAGAGTTATTTGGGTTGTGGGTCGGTTTGGATTCGGGCCTGGTTAAATAGGCCGGTTCGATTTTGGGCCCAACAGTAAAAAATTTCAAGACAATCCTAAACCGACCTTCTTAATCCAATCCAGTCCAACTCATCTAAATCCGATTAAAACTGGTTAAAAATTCGGTCAAAACCGGTGAAATGGCAAAAAAAAAAAGATTTTTTCTCCATTATACACTATATATACCCACCTGTATACATTTTAAATATATTAAATAATAGATATACACTATATATATAGCATATACTACATTACTATTTAAAAAATATATACACATAATACATATACACAATTACACATGTAATATATACGTACCATAGAAGATATATACACATATATACGTACCATTCAATAAACGCATACTACTTTAACTAAAATATACTACAATATATACACACACTATATATAGTTATATACTAATTTGTAAAACATATACACATGTATACGCTAAATATATACGTCTATAGAAGATATATACACATGTATACGTACCATTCAACATATATACTACTTTAAATAAGATATACTACAATATATATATACACACTATATATATATATATACATATATATATATATATATATAGTTATATACTAATTTATAAAATACATACACATGTATACGTTAAATATATACGTCTATAGAAGATATATATACATGTATACGTACCATTCAATATATACGTACTACTTTAAATAAAATATACTACAATATACACACATGCTATATATATATAGTTATATACTAATTTGTAAAACATATACAAATATATACGTCTATAGAAGATATATACACATGTATACGTACCATTAGTATATACATACTACTTTAAATAAAATATACTACAATATATACACACACACTATATATATAGTTATATACTAATTTGTAAAATATATACACATGTATACGTTAAATATATAGTACTTTAGAAAATATACACACATATATACATACCATTCAATATATACATACTACTTTAAATAAAATATACTACAATATATACACACACGATATATATAAATATATAGTTATATACTAATTTATAAAATATATACACATGTATACGTTAAATATATTGTACTTTAGAAAATATATACACATATATACGTACCATTCAATATATATATACTACTTTAAATAAAATATACTACAATATATACACACACTATATATAATTATATATATAGTTATATACTAATTTGTAAAATATATACACATGTATACATTAAATATATACGTCTAAAGAAGATATATACACATGTATACGTACCATTCAATATATACATACTACTTTAAATAAAATATACTACAATGTATATACTACAATATATACACACACTATATATATAGTTATATACTAATTTGTAAAACATATACACATATATACGTTAAATATATACGTCTATAGAAAATATGTATACATGTATACGTACCATTCAATATATACATACTACTTTAAATAAGATATACTACAATATATATACTACAATATACACACACGCTATATATATAGTTATATACTAATTTATAAAATATATACACATGTATACATTAAATATATAGTACTTTAGAAAATATATATGCATATATACATACCATTCAATATATACATACTACTTTAAAATATATGTACTTCTTTAAATAAAACATATGCTACTTAATATAATAATTAATAATACATTATAGTTAATTAGTAATACATTAAAACTAAATATTTATTTTAAACTAAAAAACCAATTTAAATCATTAAATGAAAAAAATTACAAAGTAAGGACTAAGGAGAGAATGAATGTTGAATTTTATTGATTGCAAAATGATCCAAATTTTTTAATTTATATGAATGAAAAAATCTACAAATTTTGCATCACTTTTTCTAACTCATTCATGTTAATATTAATAGGAACTTGCATAGGATAGTCAAAGTCCACGGGGGCAAAACCATGCATTGGACTTGATTCTAGCGAGTCCTCCCGTGAGTCATTATTTCTTCAAGTCTCTGCTCGCTGTTCGGCTCCGCTTTCATTCCTTAATTTCTTCGTTCGTCTCTAATCCAATCTCTAAGGCAAACTAGTACATTCATTGTGTTGGTTCCAATGAATGTCGGTTGTCTCCAAGCTGCTGTCGTCCCTGACTAAAAACGCTCTCCGATGCAACAGTTGACATTGGAATATTCAGGATATCTCTAGCTAATCTTGAAAGTACAGGATATTGTGCTTCATTATTCCTCCACCAATCCAACGTGTTGATCCGTCGTCTGCAATCTTCTAGTGGCGATCGGAGATAATACTTCAACTCTTTCCGATAAGTTGTTGTGTAATCTCCCTCCTCAACATTGTTTCAACAAGGTAAATCATAAAAGTGATCAGGAAAATCACTATGTGCCGGCCTTTTAGAAGATGATGACTCCTCGAGAGGATGAGGAACGACAGTTGGAGTGCTATTTGTCGGTACAGCTAAATCAACTAAATCAGCATAGTGGTTATATAATTTATCCATGTAAGCGTTTGCATCGGCCATAGTCGTCCACAAATCAGGTTGTTCTTGTTCTTCATCATAAGAATCATTGTTAGTATTTATTTCTAAGTTATCATAAACAAGACTATTAAAATGGCACATAGTATTATATTTCACGCACGAATTTAGCATAGCACCAACCAAGTAAATAGACAGAATCGAAAAAAAATATTTTTTAAATTTAGCAAATATGGCACCAACAGCTTCTTTTTAACCTTCTTTATTTTTATATTCTTTGAGCAAATCAGAAATATCGACTATATATGCCAAAATATTACAAATAGTAGGATAATAAGCACCAGAAAACTCAACCGTAGCTATATAAAAAAAAATTAAAAACTTAACAAGATCTTTAATTACAGCCCAGTCAGAATCATGTAGCATGTAGTAGGAAGAATTAGCAAACGAACTACAATGTTGGTTAAAAGATAGTGTAATAGGAACTCTATATTTATAACAAGTTTTTAAAAAATCATACATAGCATTCCATCTAGTTTCACATTCTTCAGGCATCAATATCGGTGCAAGTCCATTTTGTTCACATTTAAGTTTAAAGTCTATAATTCTACTTCTACGATTATTTTCTTGAATAAAACCAATGGCAAGACGAATTTTTTAAATATAAATCTCAATAAACTCAAGACCATCTTTTACAATTAAATTATATATATGATAAGTACATTTAACATGAAAAATTTCAGGTAACAGCGAAAATAGCTTAGATTTTAACTTTGTTATAACAGTCTTGTTGTTAGAATCATTATCTAAAGCAATACATAAGATTTTATTTTCAATACCGCAATATTCTGCAACTTTAGCAATTGAATCAACAATAAAATCTCCGATATGCTTACGATCTTCATCATATAAAAAAGCAAGAATACGTTTTTGCATAACAAAATTACTACCTATCCAATGACAAGTAATGGTTAAATAATCATTTTTATTTACAGCACGACCAAGATCAGAAGTTAGGGACATTCTACACTGAATATTTTTTAGCAATATTGATAAATAAAAATAATATTGTGAATGAAGTCTAAAAATATCGGCCCTACAAGTACTTCTAGGAATACCATTAAACATAGGATTATATATTGCTTGAATATAATGAATAAAGGTATCAAAAGAAGGAAAACTAAAAAGAAACAACCCACAACTATCATTTTTAGCTATTTCTTCTTGGTCTCTCAATTTATTATACTTCTTCATTACCTGACCGGTTGCTGGGTCCATTCTAGTTTGTGTTTACCAACATCCGTACCACCTCGGGCAATATTTAACTCTCTTTCGTGATTATTATTTATATGTCTCATTAACGTACCCGTACCCCCTTACTTGCCTCATTTTTTATGCTTATATATTTGTTGACAAATATTGCATTGCACCTCAATATCTGATATACGTTCAAAAAATTGCCATGCAATGTTAGTTGGTTTACGAGCTCTTAGGGCACGGAGAGAACGGGGAGGGAGATTAACCGATTCAGATCTAACATTGGCATTTCCTACTGCGGGTGTCTCACTAATATTTTCATCATCTTCATCTAAATTAACCGCATCTACTTCATTCTTTTCTTCTATACCGTAATTTTTCTGAGCTTCTACATAATTCATATCGTGGACACCTACACCTAAAGGTACACCTACTTCTTCCTCAAAAGGTTGACTAAGCGGTACCTGAGGCACACAGGTATATCTACTACTCGAAGTATCTCTCCCGCTAGTAATTCATTTTTTTACTACCACTACCACTTTCGGGATAAAAAATTTTAACACCCTTAGTAGCGAGGTTTCTTAATTTATCCATAATATAGATTAAACTAAAAAAATTCAAAATAAACAAATATAATAAAATTAAATATTCAACAATTAATACAATAAATAAAAATTAAATGTAAGAGATGGAACAATAATATCAAATTTTGGAAGTATCCAAAGGTTGCGACTTTAAAAACTTCCACTCGTACTTTGTAATCACAAAATTTAAAAAATTAAAATAAGCACTTTAGGAAATTAAATATATAGAATATTTGAGAATTGAGATTTGAGAGAGAATGAGATTTGAGAGAATAAAAAATTGTGTGAAAAATGATTTGAAAGTGTAGGGTATTTATATGATTTTTTTTGGGTTAAAAAAAATAATTTAATTGAAAAAAAGTTTTTTTTTTTAATAAAAATAGGATTTTAGCCATTTTGGGCTCCCAATGGCTATATTATCGTTGCGCCCAATGGCTATAGTGGCCTAACGACTATTTTTTAGAAAATCCATTTTAAAAAAAAAAAAAAAAAATATCTTAACTGGGCCGGGCCAGTTAACCGGCGGGCTTGGACCGGTTTTGGTTCATGCCGAGTTAACAGGGCCCAAAAAATTAACTCAGCCCGGGACCCTAAAGCCCGTGGGCTAATCGGGTCGGGTTGGTGTGGTGGGCCAGGCTGGGTCGGTTCGGGCCGGATCAACCGGCCCGATTGACAGGTATAATTATGGATAACTTAGCTAATGGTTCTATTTGTGGTGTCGTCGTGCTCATTGAGTCTTCAAATATTGGTGGCATTATTTTGTCATGGTTTGTCTTGGTCTACTGTTTTCGTAGTTGCAGCTAGTCATACAAATTTGTAAATGCTTCATTCTGCTCCTCTATTGTTATTACCAATATTCTACCGATTGTGTTGGACAGTTTTAATATATTCATCAATATATCTATCTGTATAAACATTGCCCTTGACCTCTGACGGGGGAAATCATTATTATTGAATCTACCAGTGATTGTTTTGGATAATTTCTTTGTAGATTACGACTGTTGATCTGGTCAAGAGATTCTATCCTTTGTTTGAAAGAGGTGCAAATGTTGCTCTTACTTTCCCTGGTCGCACAGTAAAGTACTTTTCTAGCTTGAGAAGCTCTTTAGGTCCTGGAGTTGATGGCTGAGCAACCTCCCTGAAAGGGATGATGAGCATTGTAGTGTTGATGGGCAGGGCAATCTGTTTCTTTTACTGGTGGGTAAATAGAAATGTTCCTCTCCTCATTCGTAGAAAGAAGAAGAAGGTAAGTAGCTAAACCATTTGCATAAAGATATTAAAATAAAGCCGGTAAAAAGGAGATGGTATGTTAGCCGCCATTTTTTCAGCGAAAAAGTATTTTTCAATGTTAATAAAAATAATGAAATTTCATCGGATTGCTGATTATAATGGTGAAAGAAATCAATGTTAAAGTGAACCAAAAAATTAACAAACCAAACATATTCAAAAAATTATGTACAATTTTAATTTGCTAAACCCACTACAATTACAGAAGCTTGGACAGTGGAAGAAAGGAACGAAGGAGAAAGATAACAGCTGAAGAAAAGAAAAAAAGAATGTGGGGGTACTGGTTGATGGAGGGAGGGGATTGGGTAAAAGAGAGAAAAGAAAGTCAAAGTTGTAAGAGAGTGAAAAAAAATAAAAAGAGAAAAATAAATAAAATATATTTATAATTAAATTAACATGTGTCATTCAGTGATTAATGCGTGTTTAGCACCTATTTTTAAGAAATTGAGATTGATTTCAAAAGATGTATTAATATCATATCAAAATTGGTTAGGGGGTAATAGGATGACCATAAATTTTAGGTGTCTCTTTGAAAATTCGGAACAACTTCAGTTGTGTCTTTATGTAATAGAAGTTCGATAGCAAAATATGCTACATCCTCTTAGATCCCAGATAAAGATGTTTCGTTACAAATATTAACGAAATTCCATGATATAAAGATAGCGAGAGAGAAAGAGATCAAGGATCCACTCATCAAACAAACTACTCTAGGGTGTCATACCTCCAGACTCCAGTTGTCGGAGCCTAAGTAGTGCGGACTTTTCACTTTTGATGCTGCACTCGTGTTAGATTCTCTAAAAATACACTATTGTGAATCCGACACACATTCGCTGATATTTTTGAAAAGTCTGAGCAATATAGGTCGAAGTACACCGCTTTAAATAAGAGGGACCAATAATGTCCTCTAAAGGCCAAGACATTGTTATTACGATATAATGATACATCTTAAATCCAATTATTTATCAACAAAAAGTACACACTTTCCTAGCTTTGAGATTAAATCATTTTAACAATTTAATGCAATTAAACTCGACAAAAGTTGGTCAATATATTTTCACTTGACACTCAAGTAAAAGAAAGAAAGAAAGAAGTTTAATTATAAACTATAGGCAAAATGACCTTCTGGACCCCTCTACTATGTCAGTTTTGTAAGTTGGACACTCCTACTTACATGTTTGTTATCTGTACCCGTGAACCCATCAAAAAGCAACATTTCGCACCCTTTGACCGTTGACCTTGCTTATGTGGCAAGGTCATGGTGACTAGGACAAAGAGAGTGTAACCACTCGCCTAGGGGTGCGAGTGGGGTCAATTTTTGGCCAATTTTACATTAAAATAATTAAAAAATAAAAATAATATTAAAATTTAAAAAAAAAAATAAAAAAGGTTCCTTTTTTCCCTCCATCTTTTAAATTTAAAAATATTTTTAAATATTTAAAAATATTTTTAAAAATTTAAAAATAATTTAAAAAAGGATCCTTTTTTTCCCTCCATCTTTTTAAATTTACAAATATTTTTAAAATAATTCAAAAATATTTTGAACAATTTAAAAATAATTTAAAAATCATTTTAAAAATATTTTTAAAAATTTAAAAAAAAAAATTCCCTCCCCACCCCAGCCCATCCCCAGCCCCTTCTTTTTTTCCTCCATCCTTTTCAATTTAAAAATATTTTTAAAAATTTTAAAATAATAAATTTAACACTCTTTTCCCTCCCCTCCCCCCCCCCCCCCCCCCCCCCCCCCATCTCCCCCCCCCACACCCCCCCCCCTGTCAACCCCACCCACCCCTTTCCCCCAGCCCTCTACCCCACCCCAGCCCATCCCCAGCTCACCCAGTCCCACGTAACCCCTCTCTCTTCTCCAGCCCCCACCCCACCCAGCCCATCCCCATCCCACCCAGCCCCACACAACCTCTTCCCCAGCCCTCCACCTCACCCAACCCCATTTCTCCAGCCCCCCACCCCACCCAACCCTTCCCTCAGCCCCTACCCCACCCCATCTATCCCCCACACAACCCTCTCCCTGTCATGTCTCAAATCCTATTGGGGCGAACTGGCACCCGTAATCGAGGAGGCCCGGGAGAACCAACTCATAACCTTATACTTCCCATGCATACCTCTATGACAACCCGAAATTCGGACAGCATCATGTCGCATATAAAAGGAAATAATCACCTGTATAAGCTCGAGCACATACATATATATATAGACAATACTTGGCCATTTGAGCCATCACATCTATTAACAAAACACCACCTTGACTGTACATTAGGTCTACAAAGCCTCTAGACAATACACAGAGTTTAACCAAGGTTGGAACACACCCGCCATATAACTAACTTCTATACAATACCAAAAGTGACTGGATATGACACGGAAAGCCCCGAAGCAAATTGGAGCTCACCAAAAGCAGCTGAATATCCTGGCTCCTACTTGTGCGGCATATGAGCTGAGGTACCTGTGCCTGCAGCATGAAATACAGGTCCCCCATGGGGGACGTCAATACGAAATATATACTGAGTATGTAAAGTTGTAGATAATCACATATGATATAGGAGCTCAATAGAAATCAGAAACAAGTGAATAAATCGTAATAGGAGTGAACCACACTTACTAGAACTTGTGACAACCTGTACGTTGTATTTATTCAATCACTTTACCTTCATTCTTATCATCTTTGTAATCATTACTGTACTGTACTGTGATCATTAGGCTGCCTCCAGTACATATCAACTGGGATCGACCCATGATAGGCTTATGCCCCTGGATACCACCCATAAATACATAAATAGGGATCGACCCATGATAGGCTTATGCCCCTGAGATCCACCCGATAAGAGAGAACTTCCATCACTTAGTTCAATTAATATTTGAGATTGTTATTTCGGTCGCCACCATATTTTTAATACTTTGAAACAATGATACATCAATAAGAGACATATAAATAGACCATGAATGCAATAACAATGAAGTAAGAACTCATTGGCACATCAATGAAGTGTTTTGGAGTCATCAATGTCATAAAAATGAAGTAGGAACTTATTGGTATATCAATGAAATATTTTGGAGTCATTAATAGCACATGGATCTTGTTTGAGTAACCGGATACCTTCTGGCATTCATTAGTGCAATAAACATGTAAGATTTTGAAAACAAGTAAGTATTGAAATGTCTTGACATCTTGTAGGGTGGAAACAAGTTCATTGGTAACGTAGGACATAATACAAAACCATTATGGATCACATGTTATTGAATGACTTTGGAAACTTTCTTAATAGAGCAATTGTTCACTTTCATGCCAAAGATATGGTATAGAGTATGCTTTACATACCTGACTGTCAACCTTCAATACTAGTCCCAAATGGACTTCCCGTCCTTTCGGATTACTTATCCACAATGAACATATATAGCAATCTAGTATTAGCAACCAAACGTCACAATTCAATTATTTGAACTCACCAAACTAGTGGTTAAGTAGTAGGCCTTAATTACACCATAAAGGGTGTCACCATAACCCTCTTATACTCCAATTACATTCACATACCATGCATATTCATACAACATCCTCCAATATCAAGTTTGAATTCATTTATCCTTCCAACCAATCCATTAAACCAAATTGAGCCATAGACATAAATAATCATCAATTCAATAGTATATCACCATATCCACCTTCCATAACTCAATTACCATATCCACCTTCCACAATTCGATACAACCAAACCATGCAAAATAGTCCATAACCCTATTTCTATCACCTTTCAATAACATCCAATACATATAATCCTCTATCACACATATACATAAGGAAAAGAACAAAGGAAAACAATATTCATACCTTAGAATTCACCTCTTGATTATGCAATCCTGTTTGCACAAATAATAGGTTCCGTTCGAAGCTCTCGAGATGACAAACGCAGTTATCGGATTACTTTGAAATTTCTACGGTTAAATCAAAAGTAATTTAAAGGTCAAATTTGTCTAGGTTTTTTCTTTCTCAATGATTGATGATGAAAATGAGTTTTTGAACTCATATACATGTATATATACACATATTTCTGTCCATAATATAATAGGAAATGACCAAAATGCCTTTAAAATTTAAATAATGTCAAATCTGTCCTTTGGTGGACTGTTTTGATAGACTAAAGTAGATCGACCATAACTCTTTGCTCCGATATCGGATTTGGATGAAATTGGTATCGTTGGAAGGATAATTCAAAGGAATTTCATTTCATATAAAGTATGCCACCCAGTTCGTCCTGTACAAAGAGTTATGGTCGTTTGAAGTTGACCCTAAAAATCTGTTTTGATAGGCTGAAGTAAAACGAGTATAACTCCTTACTCAAACGTTGGATTTGGATGAAACCAATTGAATTGGAAAGAAGACTCAAAGATATTTCTTTACATAGGTCGCAGCTCTCTCAGTTCATTATATTAAGGAAGTTATGATCGTTCGAAATTGACCCAAAAATTCGGCTGGCCTCAGTAGTTTGTGTGCAGGAAATTTTCCTGCACATTTACTATTCCCAAATATCTCGACCACTGTTTTATAGTTTCGAACGTGATCGATTATATCCGAAACCTATCCGTTTTTGGAAATCTTTATATCGTTGGAAAGCTTATTCAATAACCTTCGCATGGAACCATCGACGGGCAAATTCTGATATAAATAAAATAAAAAATTAATTCCATATAAATAAGACCAATACACGTACTTGAATACGCCAATACACGTACTTTAATATGGGGTTTTACATCCTTCCCCCCTTTAGGACATTCATCCTCGAATGTTAGAGTAGTTATTCAACTGAAACAAGTTGAAGTCCATCATTAATATTCACATCATCACATAAATACTATGCATATATAAAAAAAAAACTTACTTGTTAATGTTCTAACTCCGTTTATTGAACTTCCTCTTCATCTTTGAACAAATGAGGGTACTTATATTTCATTGCTTCCTCAGCTTCCCATGTAACTCTTCCCTTTGACGATTTCTCCAATGTACTTTCACAGATGTTATCTCTTTATTTCTCATCTTCTTACTTGGTGATCTAGAATAGCAATAGGCACTTTCTCATAGTTAAGATCTTCCACAACTTGCACATCCTCAGTAGAAGTGATATGTGATGGATCTACGATGCACTTTTGAAGTATTGATACATGAAATACCAGATGTACTGATGAGAGCTCTTGGGGTAGCTCTAATTCATATGCAACTTGTCCAAACCTTCGAGTGATCTTATACGGGCCAATATAACGTGGACTCAATTTTCCTTTCTTGCCAAATCTCATTACCCCTTTCATTGGTGATACCTTCAAAAATACCCAATCACCTATAGAAAACTCTATCCCTCTCCTCCTACTATCTGCATATGACTTGTGTCGACTTTGGGCTATTTTCAGTCGTTGCTGAATTACTTTAACCCTCTCTATGGCTTGATAAACAAGATCCGGTCCGAACAAAAAAGTTTCACCCACTTCGAACCACCTATTGGTGATCTACACTTCTTTCCATATAAATCTTCATATGGTGCCATTTTGATACTTGAATAATAGCTATTATTGTAGTCAAACTCAATAAAAGGTAAATGATCATCCCAGTTGCCCTTAAAATCTATTACACAAGCTCGTAGCATATCTTCAAGTGCTTGCATGGTACGTTTTGCTTGTCTATCTGTTTGAGGGTGAAAAGCTGCACTCAATTTCACTTGTGTTCCCAAACACCTCTGAAAAGACTTTCAAAAGTTTACGGTAAATTGGGTTCCCCGATCTGATATAATAGATATTGGCACTCCATGTAATCAGACTATCTCTTTAATGTACAGCTTCGTATACTCTTCAACTGTGTAAGTGGTCCTAACTGGTAGGAAATGTGCGGATTTGGTAAGCCTATCTACAATCACCCATATAGAATCAAACTTTCGAGATGTATGAGGCAAACCATTAACGAAATCCATGTTGATCTTGTCCCACCTCCATCTTGGAAGATCAATGCATTGCATATAACCTCTGGGTTTTTGGTGCTCAATTTTAACTCTTTGACAATTTGGATATTCAGCTATAAATTCTACAATGCTCTTCTTCATGTCATTCCACCAATACATATCTTTCAAATCTTGATACATTTTGGTTGATCCTTGGTGAATGGAATATCTTGAACAATGTACCTCAATCATAATCTTCTTTCTCAGCCCGTTTACATTCGGCACACACAATCGGTTTTGGCACTGAAGTACTCCTTCTCGCGTAAGCTCAAATGCCTTGGTCGCACCACTCTGAACGTTCTCCTTAAGCTGTAATAAAATAGGATCTACGTATTGCTTCTCTTTCACTTCAGCTACTAATGAATATTCCGCAATATTATGTACGATAAGCTCTTTATTTGGAGTTTCAAGAAGGCGAATTCCCAAACTAGCTAACTGGTGAAGATCTTTAATCATCCCTTGCCTTTTTATAGGCTCCATCATAGCCTTACGACTTAACGCATCAGCTACCACATTTTCTTTCCCTGGATGGTACAAGATATCAATATCGTTGTCCTTTAATAGTTCAAGCCATCTCCGCTGCCTTAAATTTAGATCCTTCTGATTAAAAATATATTGTAAGCTCTTATGGTCAGTATATATATCAACATGAACCCTATATAAGTAGTGGCACCATATCTTTAAAGCAAAAATAACTGTTACCAGCTCAAGATCGTGTGTAGGATAATTTTTCTCATGTGGCCACAATTGTCTAGAAGTATATGCTATTACCTTATCCTGCTACATCAATACACATCCTAAACCAATTCTGGAAGCATTACAATACATTGTATACCCTTCGGTGCCTTCTGGAAGTACCAACACGGGTGTAGAAATCAACTTGTTCTTTATATCTTGAAAACTCTTCTCACAGGCATCATTCTGTTGAGGCTTCCACTTTGGCTATCAATCCAACGGATGTGCTTCCCCAGGCCGTTAGTGAATACATGTTCAATACTCTTGATGATCATTGCTATATTCCTGAGCCCACATCAATGTTAATTGGACTACTAAAATTTCGTAACAAGAAGCCTAGGGATAATTTTACACTAATTGGGGAGTCGTATGCCAGTTTATTCTAGAAATTGAGAGAGTTAGGCATGATTACTCCTCTCCTTGGGTATACTCTTGACCCTCATTCAAGAAATTTTGATCCTCATGTATAATGTGCATATCATTCTGATGTTCAGGGTCACAGTATTAAGGATTACCGTGCTTTGAAAAGAGAAATAAAAAGAAAGATTCCAGAAAAATTGATTGTGGTGCAAAACATCGGTACCTCAACCGTCCCACAGAGTTCTTTGACAGCACGTGTTACTGCACAATAAGTGGAAAACAATGAGTTAAGCATGGGGACCCAGAACTTATTTGTTAAAGGGAATGTGTCTGATCGTGGTGGAAGATCTAGTCATGCTGATATGCAAACCAGTGTCTAAGTTGTCAGGCTGAGCAATTGAGAATTCACCCCTCTCCCTACTAGGAAGAGGTTTGGAAGTTTGTCTTCTTTTCTTTTCTATTTTTCGAATTATTTCAAGGTTGTAGTTCGGGATCTATCTTGTTTTGTCCTTTTGTCGTTTATGTTCAAACCCTTCTATCTTTTATTTTAACTAAATGAAGTGTCCCTTTCCCTTTATGTTTCAAATATGTGTTGTTTGTTTGTTTTCTTTATACAGTACATTTTATGTTGATTCTAGTGATATACATGCCCGTGGAATTCTTAGCCAGATCTTAGAATCCATTTCAACTACGAAACATTGAATCAAAGGGTTAAGGTTAGAAAAGAGAGCATCTGAGAAAATATACAGAGTGCTGAGACATTTGGTGACAAGTTGAAGCCTTCTTTGAAAATTAAGACAATTGTTTTGAGAATCATAAGAATAACTTGGTCATTAATTGAAAGACCTGTCTAAATTAGGTCAGATGATGGAGTGATATGTTGAACAAAGTGCAAGAGTAGTGATACACAAATTTAATTAAAGTTAGTGTTGTAGAAATGTCACGAATGATCTCCATCTTTCATTTTCACATTGCATGATGTGTACTTGCATTTTCAAGAATTGATATGATGAAGGCATTTTATTCTGCTATCCAAACATCGTGTCATCCTTTGTTTACCCCATTTGAGCTTTTGTTCTATTTTCTTTTATACCACTTTTTTGAAATCAAGATAGAGTCAACAAAGCTCAAAAGAAAAGTGTCGAGCAAAATAATAGAGTCGAAAAAATTAAAAAAAAAAGAAAAAAAAAGAAAAATAAGTCAAAAAAAAGAGGAAGAAAGAAAAGAGAAGAGTGTAAAGAAAATAGAGTCAGAAAAATACCAAAGAGAAAAAAGTCAATAAAAATTCAATGAAAAAAAAAATCAGAATCAGGCAAAAAAACAAGTTGCCAGAACTACGCATGACCTGATTCTCCACTCTCGGGAGTGAGATACGTAGGCTGCCCTACTTTGGGCTCGGTCCAACCAAATAAAATTTAGAGTCACCCAGTCAACAAAACTGGGGCATGAGTTAATTCTTGTTGTTTCAGTCGATTCTAAAAGTTATAAGTCTCACCCCACTTCAAGTGTCGTTTGAGCCTCATGTCATCCTTTCTTTCTAACTTTATCCGAAAGTCAAGCTACAACCAAAGAAAGACCTTCAGATCAATATTTGAGAATGCTAAGACTAAGCATGCAATGGATGTGATAACGCATTTTGGGAACTACTTGTCTTCCTCAGCGTAAGAAATTAGGAGAGAAATGAAAATGAGATAGTCTTATTGGTGAAAATCCTCACGGGTACTGTAAGACAATGGTGAGTTGAGATAAATAAAAATGAGAGAGTCTTATCGGTGAAAATTCTCACAGGCACCATAAGACGACTGTGAGTTAAGAGAAATGAAAATTAGAGAATCTCATTGGTGCTAAAAAATCCTCACGGATACCATAATGCAATGGTGAGCCGAGAGAAAGAAAATGAGAGAGGATTGTTGGTGAAAACCCTTCAACGTGTCACTAGCCGAATGAGGTCTCTGAATGCAATTGACCCAAGGAAGTAACTCAATTTCAGGGTCATTAGCTCAACAACAATTGGTGAAAGTTTGGATGAAAAGATCAGGCAGCTTAATCCAAATGCATGGCATAATAATTAAAGTTGATTGTAATTTTAGATAAATTTTTTGTTTCTTTGTTTCAAACGGCATTCATTGTCTTTTCTTTCTTCTCTTTATCTTTATTTTTATTTTCTTGAGTCAGTTATCCAAATAAAAAAATCATTGTTATTTTTCTCGTGTTTTTTGAGTCAAGTCCATGACAAAATAAGTGAGAAAAGATTTTAAAATTGGCTACCAGCTTCTTCAATTACACAAAGCAAGACAAAGTCATCATATGAAAGAGACATGATTGTGAGATGAATAAGGCATGCAAAAGTTTTGTCAACCGACAAGTTTGGGAACTCATGGAAATACCAAGGTTAAAAGGGTTTATCTGAGAAGCATGATAAAGCAGAGATATTATATCTATTCCAGTGTCACTCTTAATAATCTGAGTTTGGGTCAATGATGCAGCAAGTCAGTGACACGTGCTAATGGTTGAAAGCAAGATTAAATGTGACAGTGGAAAGAGCGATTTTCACGAAAGCCAAAGCCACAAACTAGTCACCATGTTTTTAAACTAACAAGTTTTCTTTGTATGAAACAGGAACAAATGCTACCTTCCAATCAAGGGTTTCAAAGCCTAAACATCAAAGGCCGTAATATTCTCACTTTTACAAATGCAAAAGGCAATGTTGCTGCACATATTTGGTATTCAAAACCATGGTAAAACTCATAATTCAATATCTTTAGGAGACACACTTCCTTATTTGGGTAATTCAAGCAACATTTGTAAGGAGACGCACTTCCTTGTTTGAGTAATTCAAGTGGTATTTGTAAGGAGACACACTTCCTTGTTTGGACAATTCAAGCAACATTTGTAAGAAAACACACTTCCTTGTTTGGTAATTCAAGCGGTATTAGTAAGGAGACCCAATTTCTTGTTTGGTAATTCAAGCGGTATTTGTAAGGAGATGCACTTCTTTGAGCAACATTTGTAAGGAGACGAACTTCCTTGTTTGGTAATTCAAGCGGTATTTGTAAGGATACGCACTTCCTTGTTTGGTAATTCAAGTGGTATTTATAAGGAGACGCACTCCCTTGTTTGAGTAATTCAAGCAGCATTTGTAGAGAGACGCGCTTCCATATTTGGGCAATTCAAGCGGTATTTGTAAGGAGACGCATTTCCTTGTTTGGTAATTTAAGTGGTATTTGTGAGGAGACTCACTTCCTTGTTTGGACAATTCAAGCAACATTTGTAAGGAGACGCACTTCCTTATTTTGATAATTCAAGTAACATTTGTAAGGAAACGCACTTCCTTGTTTGGTAATTCAAGCGGTGTTTGTAAGGAGACGCAATTCCTTGTATGGTAATTCAAGCGGTATTTGTAAGGAGATTCACTTCCTTTTTTAGGCAATTCAAGCAACATTTGTAAGGAGACGCACATCCTTGTTTGGATAAGTCAAGCAAAATTTGTAAGGAGACGCATTTCCTTGTTTGGGTAATTCTAGTAGCATTGGTAAGGAGACACATTTCCTTGTTTTGGTAATTTACGCGGCATTGGTAAGGAGACACACTTCCTTATTTTGGTAATTTAAGCGGCACTGGTAAGGAGACGCACTTTCCTGTTTGGGTATTTCTAGCAACATTTGTAAGGAGACCCACTTCCTTGTTTGGGTAATTCAAGCAGCATTGGTAAGGAGACACACTTCCTTGTTTTGGTAATTTAAGCGGCATCGGTAAGGAAACGCAGTTCCTTATTTTGGTAATTCAAGAGGCATTGGTAAGGAGACCCACTTTCCTGTTTGGATATTTCTAGTAACATTTGTAAGGAGACGCATTTCATTGTTTGGATAATTCAAACGGCATTTGTAAGGAGACGCACTTCCTTGTTTGAATAATTCAACCGGCATTTGTAAGGAGATGCACTTCCTTGTTTGGGTAATTCAAGCAACATTTGTAAGGAGACGCATTTCCTTAGGTAATTCAAGTGGCATTAGTTGGAAGACGTACTTCCTTGTCAGTTTTCATTTGTCAGGAGCCCGCCTGAAAAACAGGGTGGATAAATGAAAAATCAAGCAACATGGTGAAGAAGTTTAAAGTCAAACAACAAGGTGAAGAATTTGAAAGTCAAACAACAAGGTGGAGAAATTGAAAGTCAACAGATTGAAAAATAGCAAGTCAAAAGCTCACCTGGAGAACAGGGTGAAGAAATTGAAAGTAGTCAACAAGTTGAAAAAAATAGCAAATTCAGGATCCCGCCTGAAGAACCACAACCATAAAAATTGCAAATTCCAACGTCATAACACACTACGAAAACACACACTTCATTCTTCCCATTTTCTTCCTCACCAACACTCACCATCACATTTACAAAAAAAACCACAAACACTCTCACTGACCCGGACGCACATCACAACAAACACACACCCACGCAGAGTACACACGATTAGGAGTAAAAAATGGAGAGGATTTGAGAGATTTGATCGACCCTCTTTAGATTTTTGGCGAAATCTCATCGAAATCGGTGTCATCGTTTGTCCAGTTTGTCCGTTCAATGATTCCGGTTCGAAGGTCCCAATATTTTCCCCATTTTCCGTTGGTTTATAGCTGAATCTGGCCGAAAACAGTAAGGTTCGCCGGAATCTATTTTTGGTCTATCGTTTGCTGCCTCCGTCTGAGTTCACCGAAACTCAGACTACACCGGATTCGGTCTTTCGTCAGGTTGATTGAGGCTTTAGGTTCGTCTATTTTAGTGTCATTTTTGAAATCGGACTTGGGTACACCGGTTTTCTTTCATTGAAATCGCGTATGGGCTGACTTGTTCTGTCGGTACACTTTTGGGGTTTGTTGGTTTGCATACTGGTTCTGGTAATTTGGATACTGTTTGGTGTTAGTCAGATTGTTGTGATCAGTTTTGGGTTGTTGTTTCTCTATCCGATTTGGACTCGTCGTTTTTGAGGTTCTATTCGAAATTTCAAGTCCGGATTTTCTTATTATCAACAAAAATCGATTATTGAAAGGTCCATTTTTTTAATCCGCCCTCTCTTCTTTATCTTAATTTATTGAATTGGCTTGTTTGAGATTGGATGATTTGGAGAATTTTTTATGTCATTCATGAGAAATTCGTATGATTACCATGCTTTAATTGTCATTATGTTGATGTTGTTGATATTGGATTCTGAGTCGAAAAATTGAATTGATAATCGAAGCATGTGTTAATCTTTGGTTGAGAAAGGAAGTTGGTGGTGGAATTAAAAATTGATGAAAAGGTTAGATTCGGATCAATTTTGATCGTTTGTTGATATGAAACGTAATAGATTTATGATATGTTGAAACGGATAGGCAAATGTAGGTTTGGGTAGGCAAATTTTAGAACTTGTGTTTGGTTGAATGTTTGAATGTGTTGTATGAATGTTTCTTCCTAGTTTATCGCATTTTATTCAAGTGTATTCATTTGGCCGGGGAATGCCCCCAAAGTTTTATGTATTTAATCATCGGGGAATGCCCCGAAGCATTTTGTACTTGGCGGGAGATGATCGTGATGAAGGCCCGAGGCATCATGTAAAGCATTGGAGCATAGTTTAGGATTAGTCTAGAATAGGATTTCTATTTTTGTATTTTTTTATTTTTTGACTATATAATTCGGACATTATTTTGATTTTGAATTTTGTTTGATTTGTTTGTTTGCTTGTTTTGTTTTGTGTGTTTATGTGGGTTTATACACCCGTAGTGTTAAATTAATCGATACACTTCACCAAGCGACCATGGTCTAACCACGGGGTTGAGGAGTGCCTAATACCTTCCCCTCGATCAACAAAATTCCTTAGCCGGAATCTCTGTTCGCAAACCAGTTTTAAAGAGTCAAAACCGTCTTTGAAAAGGATATCCAAGGGTGACTTGGCACACCCGATTTATGTCAAGTGGCGACTCTGAGTTAATTATAAAAATGAATCCTTTTTGAAATAATTTTTATTTTCGTCACTTTAATAATAAAACCCTTTCGAACCTTAAATTTCATAATCTTTTTTGGAGCTAAAAAGGGGTGTGACACCAAACACACCCTCAATGTCTTATCCATATAAAAAAAGCATCTTAGGTCATAAATCAATGGGACTTGAACCCAATATCTTATTAATATTTGTCTCAAGATGTAACACCTTTCACTTTTATAAAACTATTTCACCGCTTCAAGAACGAAATAATTAGTATATAAATTCAACCATACCTTGGATCGTCTATTAATAATTAACAAATATGTTATCTTTATATATAAGCAAAACTCACACGGTATAACTGCATACTAAGGCTTCCATCTTTTATATTATATAAGACTATATTATATAGATTAGAAACAAGAATGGTCTCCTCAACCTCTCGGATTAGTAAAAACATAGCCTTAGCCTTATGTGCAGTAACAATTCTTTTTCAAATTAATCACTCGAAGCACTGAGTGTTTTAGCCAATAGAAGTCAAACCAACCATGTGATATCTGGTGGAAGTTTAAGCACCAAAAGATCATTTACTCATCCATAACTGGCACCACTGATAGATTTTAAGATATTCAAGAAGATATGTTATGCCACTGAACAGATGTATAGATGGTAAAAATAAAATAGAAAGTTACTTACATGATAGAATCTCGTACTGATAGATCTCTGGTGATACGTGATAACGTGTTATAAAACAAGAAGAATAAAGAATAAGAATAGAGAGAGAAGAGAAAGTAATTGTTATTTCTCTTGAGGAATTTTGATGTGTGATTTACAATGAGGAAATCCTTCTATTTATAAGGAGAATTTACTCCTAATTTCTCACTAAAATACAAATACTTTAAATTCTGATAGATATCAACTAGATCTTGATAGACATTCACTATAATGTAAATATATTTATAACATTCCAATATTATTTGTCAATCTCAGATAACTTATTTCAAACTTGACAATCAAATAATACATCAAAAAGTTTATTTCTGAATTATTTATTTATTTTAATACCTTACGCTCTAGTCACAGAAATTTATTCTTCTATATAAACAGTGTAAAATCACTTCCCGCTCATTCTCTCTGAAGTTTCATTGCTTCAATTCACATTTCCAATCTCGTAACTAAATTTTTTGGCTAATTTCACCTGCGGTTAACTCCGACAACACGATAGACGTTCAATTCTCTTCCGATTTCTTCAAATGTAATGTGAAATTAAGTGTCATATTTGCATGTGAATCCCAACGAGAATTTTGTGTTTTCTTCGTTCGAATTTAGCGTGAAATTACTTTGATATTAAATCCTATGATGAATTCCGACAAGGATTTGACTGATAAATGCGGAACTTTGATGAGGATTTGGTATTACATAATTGTTTTTGTATACCGTTTACAATTAATTTTCCGCTCTATTTTTCTTCATTGAAAGTTCTGAAATATTTTTAATAAACAGTAGATATATAGTTCTTCTTTCTTTTTTTATTAATTTAATTTTATACCTTTTATATTTTTCAATCTTTAATATTATTTTAAGTGAAATTAAAATCTTAAAATTCATATTAAATCTTTTGGGGCCTCAAAATTTTGGAGGTCTAAAACAAATGCTTTTACTAGCCTTACCCTTAACACACTCCTGATTCGAGTTGTCGTCTTACCTTACGGATAGTAAAATAATGGACTTGTTTTGATTTCCTTATTTTATCTATCTTCGTTTTTTGTGTGTGTGTGAGAGTTAACGCAAAGAAGAAGCGAAACATATGCTAATCTCACTAACGACATTGAGAAAGAACATGCTACTATTGCCTTTACTCATGAGCAACCAATCTTTTAATGCACATTGGATTCGGGAAGTAAATTGTGGTTGGACCAAGTTGTAATAACTTCAACTTGAGAAAGCTTCACGGAGCGAATAATCACATTTGAGAAAGCTTCACGGAGCGAATAATCACATTTGTGAGTGGTCAAACAATAGAGAACGTCGTTGTTGTTGACATCAAACATTGGGAAATGTAGCTTGTTTTCTAATCCTGCACAATACATGGTTTTAGGTAGGAAGCTTTTTTGCTCACAAACAATGTTTTATTTTTCAGATTTGTTATTTTTGGCCTCTTCAATACCTTTCCATTCATCTCGTACCTCCAAATCTCTACTTTCCCTTCTTCCTCCGTTAAAAATACAACTAACATTCCTCGGTTATCGACTTCTTTTACCGTGTAAACCTTTTCAATTGAGCTTAGTTTTTGACAAGGTCAAGAGCTTCCCATAAAATTTTCAGGTAGGTCTCTGTGTAGCTGAGTTTTCGTTGATACTGAGTATTCCCAAATCCCATATATATTCAAGTACATAAATAGTACAGTTTTTGAAAAATACTAGATTATTGCACACAAAGAAATTGTTAACATTAAGAAAGTTATGATATGTCCATCGAGTCTCTCCAACTTTGATCATGTACACCTGCGGGGGAGCATCACTAATAAAAAAAACAACAACAAAATAATCCGAAGATAAGTCCGGGGGACACGAAAATATCCATTCAGGGGAAAAATTTTCTACCTGATCCTCTAGCAAATCGGGCAAGTTAATTATTACCTTACTAACGACATTGAAAAAGAACATACCATGACTGCCTTTACTCATGAGCAACCAATCTTTTAATGCACATCGGATACAGAACCCTTAACCAACTCCGGGATATCCATCTTCTGAGTTATTAGGGCATATGCAATGGATGAAAGAATTCCACGTTGCCCCTTTCTTGATATAGGGTCATCAAACAAGGTGTATCATATTAACACAGAGGTCGAGGGGGTGGAGCCAAGTGGCGCCAATTCCTACAAACAGCTCCTACGACACTTAAGACATGACCGTTACACCTAAATCCAATAAAAAATTATGATTCAGGTCTAAGTAGATATGAAGAGCGATCCAATTTATTTTATTTTTAGCTCGAACGTTCAGGGTGTTACACTCACCTTCATTTGAGTGTGCATGTTTTGTCCCCAAGAGGCTGGCCGTTTCTTTGTCTCCTTGTGTTGTTAGGGGTCGCTTGGTACAAGAGATGTGATAAAATAGGATAATGGGATAAGCAAAGATTGTTCATGAAATTATATTATTCCACCTGCTATATGGGATAGTAATTCCATTACTTTAGTCCAAATGGTAGGATAAAATAATCTCATAATTAACTAATACTTCAAACCGTATCAAGGGTGGCTCAAGGGTAATGCTAGTAAAACGTTTGTTTTAGGCCTTCAAAATTTTGAGGCCTCAAAAAAATTAATATTAAATTTTATGATTTCAACGTCACTTGAAATAATAATGAAGATCGTGAAATAAATTTAAAAAATTATCTTAAAAAAATATAAAAAAAAAAAAGAGTTATCTAATTTTTACTAGAAATATTTTAGAATTTTGAATTAAACAACTCAAAGTTCATATTAATAATTAATGTTTTGGCAACAACATCCAAGTTAATATATTGTAAACAAATGAATAGCTTCTAATTAATTAGAATGAATCTTTTTTTTATTAATAATAATATTATATGAGAAGTTAAAGGTTATGTGCCTTTTCGACCACAAAAAAATAATATTTAAATTATTATAATATCATTTTTACATGTATATTTATATATTTAAGTTGTCTTGTTTAAGTTTACCTTTAGGCCATTGACTTTACTAAAAATTAAATATATACACACCTTATTACAACACATCTCATATTAACAAACTAATTACATAAATCTCAAACTTATTACTAAAATCCCCTATTTTTTTTTACTTTCTCTCTCATTCCTCTTATACATCCAAAAAAAAATAAAAAATCTTTATTATTACTTTATCTCTCTTTTTCATAATTACTCTCATTTTTTCTCCCATTAAACGATTTTTTACTTTCTCCCTCTTTTCCATTTACTTTCTCTCTCTTTTCCATATGTGTTCCATTTTTTTCTTCCATTAAACAACCTATTGTTCCTCCATTATTGAATACATATTTTTCACGCTCAAATTCAAGCAATCGTATACTTAGAGATTATCAATTTGTAAGTTATCAAACATTTATTGGACTTATATACTGATTTTTTCAATAATTTCTAGTTTTTTTTTTCAACTTTACCAAATCACAATTTGGTTTGATTTTTGGTTGCATGTTTGTTTTTTATGAAATTAATTGCTTTTGCAAATCCATTTCAGTGTGATAGTTCGATAATATCATATTTTTTTTTATTTATTAAAAGTCAGATCTTTGCATTTTTTATTTTAAAGTTGTTAGTTCTTATTCGGATTTTTGTTTGGTTGCATGTTGATTTTTATGAAATTACCTTATTTTGCAATCTCATTCTAGTTTGTTAGTCAATTTTTTCCCTTTTTTTCATATAATACAAGTCAGATCTTTGAATTTCTTATTTATAGTTGCGATTGCTTAATCAATAAAGTATAAATTTGATAATGGATTCTCGTCCTAACTTTAGTTTAGGACTTAGTCAGTTAAATGCTCAAGAACAAAATATTTTCGTTGGTTTTGTTCCTTGCATATTTGATATTATAAATTTATATTATTTGATTATACATTACTTTATTTTTCAAAATAATGTATAATATTAGTCTTCTGCTTTATATTCTATTATATTATACAATAAAAAAATGTATATAGAAGAGACAGTTATTGTAATAAGTGGAATTATACGTTGTGAATGTTTGAATATTGTATAAAATGACATTATACATTCTAACTTTGGCCAAAGTTTTGCACTTTTTAATATTGTATAAGGTGACATTATACATTCTTACTTTAGCCAAAGTTTTGCACTTAATAGTGTGATATTATACATTATGAAATATTACATTATAATGTATAAGTTATAATTTATCAGTCATTATGCATTACTTATTTTGAAAGGTGACATTACACATTCTAATAAGCATATAGGCCATACATATTTAAGATAAAACTGTGTATTATGGCATTATACATTACTGCAGTTTATTTTTTAAATGCATAAGTTACCCTCATACATGTCTAGTTGTTGTTTAATTAGGGCCCGATTTATTTTTTTAAATGTATAAATTATCATCATATATGTGTAACTGTTGTGTAATTAGGGTCTGATTTTATTTCTTCAGGACATGAAATACCGACTAAACCGTTTAAGTAAATTTATTTTTTTACATGTATAACGATGTTATAATTGTTGAACGAACTGTGACTTTATCGTTTTTTTTTAAATCATAGACTGTGGCGTCTTTGTGTCTGCCTATGCAAAAATATTAAGTGAAGGACAGCAAGTTCATTCATGTGGGTTTGATGCACACTATGCTTCACTACTATGGCATTACGGAGTGACAAAGGCAAAAGAAGGGTACACGAGTGATAATGAGGATCCTCATCGACCGAGGAATAGTTATCTCCAAACAATTGATGAAAGTGCACTTGTTACTTTAGAATAGCATTTTTTTATAATAGTCGACATTGAAACAACTAATTCTTGGTTTTGTAGTTGATGTTAAACGGTTACAATGTTACTTTTTGGATGTTAATTCACATTTTATGGATGTCCTTATTCTTATTATACATATATAACTTCTGAAGAAATCTTTTACAATTACTTACACTATATTGTAATGTTAATAATATAGTTTGGTAGTTATTGAGTTTGCCTTAATGTGTTATTGTATATCAACATATTGAATTTTTAGCAGTAGGTAAATTATGTTATAAATTAATAATACATTGAACAAGTGTCTCATACGTCAAAACATATGTATTATATAACATCATACATGTTGTTAAACATTCATGACTTAATAGAAAATAAAGAAAATATTTAACATCATACATATTTATAAACTATAACACTATATCATACATTATTAACATACTTTTAATGTATTTTTTACATTAAATACTTTGTGAACGTATCATACATTTACACGAAAGTATAATCTATAACCATACACATAAAACAAAATGAAAAAGACCACTTAAATTATCATGAATTATGTTATATAAGTCTGTCATTTCTTATGTTGTTTAAACAAAAAATAATACATGTAGTCAGTTAAAAGTCATTGTTATCAGTAAAACATCAAGCATGTTAATAAAGTATATAGTATATTATACATTATATATATATATATATATATATATATATATATATATATATATATGAAAGTTTAATGTATAATTGTCTAATACACATTAGGTTTCAACAACTATTTACTATAATAGTTGCCAAATTACATAGTATATACATACTCACAACATATGTATAAGGAATATGAATAAGGATAAGACACCTTCAACGTCCACTTCTCATATAAACATCGATTTCTAATTCATTCATAGAAGATGCCTTCAACACCCACTTGCAGTCTTTGTTACGACAAATCAGTACATAGCTGCATAAATTTTTTTACATTGAGTCAATGGATTAAACAAATATGTTAAAAATAATAAAATCAGAATAAAATGCAATTTATGTCATTGCGGTAGTTTTCACTATACACATAGACGAATGTATAATCAAATATTATACATTCGAATGTTTACTAGAATGGCACAGTTTCATGATACAATGATTTGAATGTATAATCAAATATTATACATTCGTAAGTTTACTGGAATGACACAATTTCATTATACATCGACTTTAATGTATGCTAACATATTATACAAAAAGGGAGCAAATGTAATATTGAAAATTCCCATAACCAACTCAAAAATATTTCACTATTTTCCTAATTTTTGCAGTCTTTAATAAAAAACAAAGGAAATTCTCATAGAACAGTGTTCAAGACACAGCTAAACCAAAATGTATATATATATGTATATATATATATAAAAAATATATATATATATATATATATATATATATATATATATATATATATATATTCTATATAATATATATATATATATAAAACAAAAAGTTATCATCTAAAGAACATCACAGTGATCAAGCAATCAACAATTTTGCAATTCACATTTATATTATTCACAAAAAAAAAAATCAAGAAATTACAATTATTAAGCCCAAAAAAGGACTCTGAATCAACCGATTCTGATGATACCCATTTCAGTTGTAATATTTACAATAAATTGCCCATGATATATCAAAAGGATTTACAACTAAGCTCCAATTAGTGGGAGATAGATAAAAGAGAGTGCAAAAAATAAAATGAGAAAAAAAGGAAAGCAAGAAAAGTACCTGAAATTGTGGAAGAAAATAGTGAGAGAGAAAGATAAAAATAAATGGGATGATTCTATTCTTCGGAAGATTTCAAAGGTCAAAAAAGTTAGCTAGCTAATTATTGTCGTTAATTAAGGAAAAGTAAAACAATTAATGATTTCAATTACCTTAAATTTAGGAATGGATGTTTCATCATACATTCGCCAATGGATAATAATTGGGCGAATGTATAAGTATATTTGTCAAAATTCAGGAGAGAGAAAATAAGAGGGGATTTTGTGTAATTACTTTCATTAACTAAGGGATTTATGTTGTTTAGCCTTGAGATTATCTTGCGGTGTTCTTTTAGTCTTGATGACCATATTGTCGCTTTTATTTTAGGTATCTGTTCTTTGTATAATCTGTTCTGTTGTTTTGAATTTATTGTTTGTTGTTTTTCTTTTTGGTATAATGTAGGCTTCTTTGATACTAATTATGATAATGATCTACCTCATGCTTTACAAGTTACTTTATGATAAAAAAGAAAGTGGGTTTGTAGTCGAGATTTTTACTCGTGGTACGATCACGTAATTGGTTTTTTCACTGGCTCCGTGACTATTACATTTCATTTGGTTCCTAGTCTTGTTGAGGACATTGACACTTATCTTATTGTACATACGTTAAACTGGTTGCATAAACTGTAGGCATCTTTCATCATTGTGACTATTACGTTTCACTTGGTGAGTTTATTTAGTCTTTTTTTCAGATAATTGTGTTTAATATTGTCTATTTTTTGTAGGTTGAATTGTGTATCGTAGGTGGAGGTGCAAGCTGAAGGGGCAAGTTCAGGTGTGACTATTACATTTCACTTGGTTAGTTTATTTAGTCTTTGTTTTTTAGATAACTGCGTTTAATATTGTCTATTTTTTATAGGTTGAATTGTGTATCATTGGTGATGGTGCAACCTGAAGGGGCAAGTTCAGGGATGTATATATAAAAAGAAGGGGCAAGGTTGTACAGCTTGCCCTGTTTGTAAATAAAAACAATAGCTTTACCCTTATAAGCGATACACGAGTTAGCCTGTCAAATGGGCCGGGCCCGGCCCTATTTGGCTCATGGATCTGGCCCAGTTTGACCTGGCCCGGTAAGCCCTAGGGCTTTAAGGTTTCAGATCTCGGCCGATTAATTTTTTAATTTGAGCCCGATTAATTTGGCCCGATCCAGACCCACCGATTAACCGGCCCAACCCAAAATCTTTTTTTTTTTTATTTTTGTGTTTTGGGCCAAACTAAAACGACTAGTTTGGGCCCATTTTTTACAAAAAAAATATATATATATACTTTAAAAATTATTTTTTAATTCCAAAAAAAAATCTATAAATACCCTACACCTTCAAATCATTTTTCACACAATTTTCCACTCTCTCAAATCTCATTCTCTCTCAAATCTCAATTCTCAATTCTCAAATATTCAATATATTTAATTTCTTAAAGTGTTCACTTTAATTTTTTAATTTTGCGTTTACAAAGTACGAGCAGAAGTTTCTAAAGTCGCAACCTTCGGATACTTTTAAAATTTGGTATTGTCGTTCCATCTCTTACGTTTAATTTTTATTTATTGTATTAATTGTTTAATATTTAATTTTATTATATTTGTGTATTTTAAATTTTTTTAGTTTAATTTAATTTATACTATGGATAAATTAAGAAACTTCGCTACTAAAGGTGTTAAAAAACTTTGTCCCGAAAGAGGTAGTCATAGTAAAAAATGAATTACTAGCGGTAGAGGTAGTTCAAGTAGTAGATATATCTGTGTGTCTTCGCCTCCGGTACCGCTTGGTACACTTTTTGAGGAAGAAATAGGTGTAGGTGCTCACGATATGGATTATGTAGAAGCTCAGGAAAATTACGGTATAGAAGAAGAAAATGAAGTAGATACGGTTAATTTAGACGAAGATACTGAAAATATTGGTGAGACACCCGCAGTTTAAAATGCTAACGTTGGATCTGAATCGGTTAATCTACCTCTCCGTGCCGCAAGACCTCGTAAAACAACTATTGTTGCATGACAATTTTTTGAACGTATATCAGATACTGAGGTGCAATGCAATATTTGTCAACAAATATATAAGCATAGAAGCAGAGGCAAGCAAGAGGGTACGAGTACGTTAATGAGACATATAGGTGAAGCTCACGAAAGAGAGTTAAACATTGCACAAGGTGGTGGGGATGTTGGTGGGCCAACGCAAACTAGAATGGACCCAGTAACCGATCAGGTAAAGAAGAAGTATAATAAATTGAGGGACCGGAAAGAAATAGCTAAAATGGTAGTTGTGGGTTGTTTGCCTTTTAGTTTTCCCTTTTCTGATGCCTTTATATATACAAGAAATTTATAATCCTATGTTTAACGGTATTCCTAGTAGTACTTATCGTTCTGATATTTTTAGACTTCATTCACAATATTGTTTTTATTTATCAACATTGTTAAAAAATATTCAATGTAGATTGTCCTTAACTTCTAATCTTGATCGTGCTATAAATAAAAATGATTATTTAACCGTTACTTGTCAATGGATGGATAGTAATTTTGTGATGCAAAAATGTATTCTTGCTTTTTTATATGATGAAGATCGTAAACATACTGGAGATTTTATTGTTGATTCTATTGTGAAAGTTGTCGGATATTATGGTATCGAAAATAAAATTTTATGTATTGCTTTTGATAATGCTTCTAACAACAAGACTGCTATAAAAAAATTAAAATCTACGCTATCTCCGCCGTTGCTTAAAATTTTTCATATTAAGTGTTCATGTCATATATATAATTTAATTGTAAAAGATGGTCTTGAGTTATTTGAGTTTTATATTGAAAAAATTCGTCTTGTTGTTGATTTTATTCAAGAAAATAATCGTAGATCGAGAATTAGAGAATTTAAAGTTAAATGTCAAAAAATGGATTTGCACCAATATTGATGCCTGATGAAATTGATATTAGATGAAATTCTACATATGATTTTTTAAAAACTTGTTATAAATATAGAATTCCTATTACACTAACTTTTAACCAACATTGCGGTTCATTTGCTGATTCTGCTAATTGCATGCTACATGATTCTGATTGGGTTGTGATTAAGGATCTAGTTAAGTTTTTAGAAAAAAATTATGTTGCTACGGTTGAATTTTTCGGTGCTTATTATCCTACTGTTTGTAATATTTTGGCATATATAACCGATATTTCTGGTTTGCTCAAAAATATAAAAATAAAGAAGGTTATAAAGAAGCTGTTGGTGCCATGTTTACTAAATTTAAAAAATATTCTTTTTCGATTCCCCCTATTTACTTGGTTGTTGCTATGTTAAATCCATGCATGAAATATAATAATATGTGCCACTTTAGTACTATTATTTATACTAACTTAGAAATAATTAGCAACCATGATTCTGAACAAGTACAACCTGATTTGTGGACGGCTATGAATGATGCAAAGGATAACATAGAAAAATTATATAATCACTATGCTGATTTATTTGATTTAGTCGTACCTACAAATATCACTCCAACTGTCGCTCCTCATCCTCCTGAGGAGCCATCATCTTCTAAAAGGCCGGCACATAGTGATTTTCCTGATTTCTTTTATGATTAAATTTGTTGGAACAGTGTTGATGAGAGAGCTTACACATCAACTTATAGGGAAGAGCTGAAATATTATCTTTGATCGGTGCCAGAGGATCGCAGACAACGGATCAACGCGTTGGGTTGGTGAAGGAGTAATGAAACACAATATCCTGTACTTTTAAGATTAGCTAGAGATATCTTGAATGTTCCAATATTAACCGTTGCATCAGATAGGGCCTTTAGTCAGGGACGACAGCAGCTTGGAGACAACCGACACTCATTGTGAAGCAATGCAATGAATGTTTTAGTTTGCCTCAGAGATTGGATTAGAGCGAAAAGAAGAAATCAAGGAATGGAACCGGAGCCGAGCGACGAGCTGAGACTTGAAGAAATTATGTCTTCACGGGAGAATTCAGCAAAATCAAGTCCAATGTATGATTTTGCCCCCGTTGACTTCGACTATCCTATGCAAGATCCCGTTAATATTAACATGCATGAGTTGGAAAATATGATGCATAATTTGTAGATTTTTCATTCATGTAAATTATAAATTTTGGATCATTTTGCAATCAATAAAATTCCCCAAATTCATTCACTCCTTAGTCCTTACATTTTATATTTTTTCATTTAATGATTTAAAATTTTAAATTGAATTTCTAGTTTTCTACTTTAAATTAAAAACTTACTTCTAATATATTATTAATTTACTACCAAGTATTATTAATTTATTATATTAAGTAGCATATGTTTTGTATATTTGTGTATATATCTTTTATAGGTGTATATTTAACGTAGACATGTGTATATGTTTTATAAATTAGTATATAACTATATATGTATATATATATTGTAGTATATTTTATTAGTAGTAGTATATATACATTGAATGGTGCGTATACATGTGTATATATCTTCTATAGACGTGTATATTTAACGTATACATGTGTATATGTTCTATAAATTAGTATATAACTATATATATATATATATATATATATATATGTTGTAGTATATTTTATTTAAACTTTAAAGTAGTACATATATATTGGATGATGCGTATATATGTGTAATTGTGTATATGTGTATATATTTTTTAAATTCTAATGTAGTATATACTAAATATATAGTGTATATATATTGTTTAACGTATTTATAATGTATATAGGTGGGTATATATAATGTATATTGAAAAAAAGTTTTTTTTTTTTATATTTTTGATCGGGTTTAACTCTTTTTTAATCGGATTTGACCGGGTTTAGGTGGGTTTGACCGGGTTGGGTTAAGTGAGCCGGGTTAGGGTTGTTTTTAATTTTTTTAATGTTGAGCCCGGACCGGACCGGCCACTTAGACCCAACCCGGCCCAGCCCACAAACCGGTTAAATGACACGGGCCGGTTCTGGGTTGGCCCGGCCCACATGACAGCCCTATACAGGAGTAAACTTCTATAGTAAACTTCTAAATCGGTTAGAAATCTGTACTGATTAAACTTCTGCCGTAGTATGTAAACTTATGTACTGATTAAACTTCTGCTGCAGTGTATTTTGTAGTAGTTTTACACTCTTGATTACAGTAGCTATTAATTTGAAAGTCAAATGAACGTGAATTCAAACTCAAAATTTTTTAAAAGTTTTTTCAAATAAAATTTTACATATTTATGAAATATTTTCAGAAAGGAAGTAGTTTGAGTGGTGCGGAGGCAATGAGCTAATATACATGGCAGGTAATAAATAGCAAAATTATAAACAACAAAGTGTAGTCAAACTAAAATCATAGTACAAACAATTTTAATGCAATCATATTTCAAAAAAAACGTCAAAAATATCTTTGAATTATTCGAAATGAAGTAAAAATATCCTTCATTATTTTTTGGTTCAAAAATACTCTTTCGTTAAATGTTTGGCTCAAAATTACCCCTCTCTCTAACGCTTGGACACCAAAAATGTCACATGGACAAAAAACACAACTTGAACAATCCACATGGGAAATTTCTCACTTAAGAACCATCCGCCCAATTTTACCCAACCCAAGAGGTAAAAGTAAAAAATGGGTAAATCAATCAACAACTTTCATTGCAAACGTCTGAAGCTGCATGAGATGCAGAAACTTAGAATTGTACAAGACAGTTTGCATACAACAAACAAGGAGAAAACGAGAAACACATGCACGTACCTTTTGACAATTTTGTATACCAGCTTGTCTAAGTGAAGAGAAGATATGACTGAGCTTCAATAATAGCTCGACAGTCATCCTTGAATTTTGCATTGTCAGAGGAGCCGTTAAGCAAGTTATAAAGTTCACTCCTGAATTTGAAGCATTAAAATAGAGCTTAGTCTGATTATACAGATAAGGAAAAATTCATGGGAATAGAAAACAAATCAGTCAAGTGACCTAGAATATGATTCAGTGGAGTTGATAGCATTTGAAACTCTCCATCTGTGTTCGATCTGATCGATGAAGCATGCAAGATTGTTGATCGCTTTAATTTTGATAAAATAATTCGTGTCTGAGCAAAAATTTTGAACCTAAAGAATGAATTGAATGAAAACAAAGAAAATATATCTATAATCTATATCTATAATATACTTCCTCCGTCCCATTTTACTTGTCCCAAATTGGGATGGCATAACAATTAAGAAAAATAATAAATAACATGGCTAGTTTACCAAAGTACCCTATTAAATGATGTTTACATTTTAATTTAAAGAAAAGATAATTAATGCAAAGGGTAAAACATGGAAAGAAAAGTTTGTCTTATCTTGATAAGTAAAATGGGACATCCACTTAACAAACTTAGGAAGGGTAAAATGGGACGGAGGGAGTATTAAAAGTGTGAACGGCCTTAGAAATATTATTTGAACTTTTTTTCATTCGTTAAAAGTCCTTGCTTTAGACAAAATCATCTTTCCACTATTTTTTCATAGATTAGTTGAAAATTTATTAAATATATTTATGGTAAAAACCTTTCCTTATTAGAAGTCATCAGAATTTCAATGTTTATTCCTAATTTAAGAGTTAAAATTAATTAAATATACTTATGATAAAACCTTTCCTTATTAGAAATCATCAAAATTAATGACAACCAATATTTTTTTTCATAAGTTTAAGAATTCTAAATCAACTAAATTTGATTCTAAAAAGATTTGAAAAATCTAAAAATAAATGTAAAACTATTAGAATAAGAAACATTTAAGAATTACCAGATTTTTAAAAGTTTTAAGTACGCAATAAGAATGTAATCAATAATTTTGTAAAGATTTGACTTTAAAAATAAGGAAAGATCTTAAATATATATAAAAAAAATAATCGTAACACAAATATGGTTTAAATTGATGTGTCTCTCTTAGTCTGTGACAATAAGGGAAAGAGATACGCAAACACAAAAGTGGTGATCCATCAACCACTTGGAACACATAAAACATTATATTTATATTTAGATAAAAGTGATTTGAACTTTTACACTTTATTAAAAATCTTCTTAATAGACAAAATTATTTAATTTTAAATAATCATACGTTACACGTGCGAGACACGTGAGGTTAAACTAGTATATATATACACACACGTTGAATTTCATTATGTTGACAAAAACAGTGAAGAAGTTGAGGTTTAGAAAATTAAGCACCAATCTAGACATGCAACCAAATCAAGTTAGATGAGAATCAATCATATTTTTTCAATAAGTAAATAGATTTTTTATCTAATTTAACTTACATTTCAATATCTATAGAAGTATTTAGTCCTATTTTAAGAGTATTTTTCTATCCTATGTTAGGAGTATTTTTTTAATTGATCAGTACAAAGAAAAATATTAATTGATTCTCCTTCCATATGTTTTAGGAGTCCCATATATTTTTAGGACTCTAGTTAATATAATAAAAATAATTAAATAATAAATTGAAGAAAATGGTAAAAAGATAATTTTCTACCCTATAGATTCCCTTCTTATGTTTGTAATAGTCTAGCTAAATTGGGTTATCTCAGTGTTGCAAACTTTGCTACTCTCCTCCCTGTTGGTGCTAGTAACATAAATAAATAAAAAGTCCATTTCACCCCAAAAAAAATGTATTCTAAGAATATTGAAAACTATTTTTATTTATATCCACATGTCATATGCTAATTTTCATAAAAAAAATAATACTATTTTCTTTTTCTTTTTCTTTTCTTTTCTTTTCTTTTCTTTTCTATATTATAGAAGAGTTGGTTTGGTCATGAGATGAAATGACATAACAAATTTCTCTAGGGGTAATTTGGTCATTACAATAAATTATAAGTTCAATTCAATTATTTTTTGTGCTTTGATTTTGGAACTTCATCAAAAGTTTGAATAAAAACCCATTATTTTCTCTTTAATTACAAGCAGTGTCATTGAAGAAATTTATCATAATGTCATCGCACGTATTTCCATACATGTGGGCCCTCTATCTTTCATTTATTTTTCAATCTTATTTATATTTTTTATTTTTATGTATAAAATTATTTCAAATATATTTAAATAAATTGATTAGTAGGATGATAATTTATTGTAAAAATTAATTATAATTGATGCAATTAAATAAATTTTATTATTTATTTAATTTCATATCAAACATATAATTTACTTTCTTTCTTATTTGTTATTACATTTTCACCTAATTTAAATTTTTTCCTAATATATTCAATCGTGATTTTACTATATCATCTCTAATTAATTATTATGGTCATCTAAGTATCATGTCACTTAAATTGGAGTAGAAAAAGTTTTACACAATAATTAAAAATTTAAATTATTTAAAAAAATATTATTTTTCTTTTCTTTTATATTATATTATATTATATATATATATATATATATATATATATATATATTAGAAATATTAGAAATGATGGTTTTGACATGTTAGCTTACAGGTATTAAAACAATGTTTTAGGATACTAAGGTCTATAAAATACTTTGCAAGATTAGTTTGTTTAGGAAAATTATATTTTATGTTTTAATGTTTGGACCTTATCAACAACTATAAGAAAAGTCCTTCCATTATGAATTAATTACAACTCATACCATGCCAATAAATTACCACTTTGCCATTGATGCTACTCCTATTGAATATGATGGAGCCCACATATAATTAATTATTATAAATTATTTATATATTAAAAATTAATAATATTTAATTAAAAAATCAAATAAATATTTTTGACATGCTTGCTTCAACTGTAATTGTACTATATTATCCCTAACTAATTATTATATCGCACCTAATTAATTATTATAAGTTATTTATATATTAAAAAATTAATAATATTTAATTAAAAAATAAAATAGATATTTATGACATGTTTGCTTCAACCGTAATTGTACCATATCACTCCTAATTAATTATTATACTACTCCTAATTAATTATTATAAGTTATTTATACATTAAAAAATTAATAATATTTAAGTAAAAAATAAAATAGACATTTATGACGTGTCTGCTTCAATTGTAATTTTACTATATCACCATTAATTAATTATTATGGTCATTTAAGCATTGTTCCACATAAGTTGAAATAGATTATAAATTACAATGATAAAAAATTTAAATTATTTAAAAAATATAATTGGCTATCGTCGACACAAAACTCTGGACAACGAGAGTAGCATATATTATTCAAAAAAAAATTATATAAAAAGTATTATAAATTACAATAGTTAATAGTTTAAAATATCTAAAAATAATTTAATATGTTATATATTTCAAAAAAATTACATGAAAAATATTAGAAATCACAATAATTAGCAACTTAAAAGATTTAAAAGATATAAAATATTTGGTCGACTCTTGAAATTATAATAGTGTCACTGAAATTGGAATAGAAGAAAAGTATTATAGATCACAATAATTAAAAACTTAGATTATTTTTAAAATATAATTGACTATCAATGCCACAAAAGTTTGGACAAGAAAAATAATACATATTATTTTAAAATTACATAAAAATATTATAAATTACAATAGTTAACAAATTAAATTATCTAAAATACCTATTAAAAGTATGATTGATTATATAAATTCTATTTGTGTCATATAAATTGAGATAAAAATTAATATATTGAACCCGTGCTAGATTTCGAATGAACCTTAAAATGTATATGCAAATCTTTTTTTAAAAAAAAAAAATTATTTAAATATATCAAAATCGAAAAGGTTAATTTTAATGCAGCACGTTAAACAATGTATAAGAACTAATGTTAACATAAATAATACCAGCATTTACTAATATAAGCATTATTAATACAAATATTACTAATATATTCTAGTCAAAAAGAAAATTTATACACTATAACAAACGACTCCTACGTTTCAATAGAAGGAATATATACAAAAGAAAAGTTTGATAAAAATTTACAGAAATATATTTTATAAGTATATTTTATCGTACCAATGAAAACATTCTACAGCTCAAACTTCCTACTCCAACATAAATTCTAAACCTTAAAAATTGCAATCCACATGTTTTATTGTTGGGTTTGTGCTGAGACGGACCTTGCACTTCTAGTATATATATAAAGGAGACTTATAACTTTGATGATGTGGCATACTTCTGAGACCACCATTTCTATTTATCTTTTTTTCTCAATTTTTCGAGCTTTTCCTTATTTTTCTTTATTTATATAATATGTTAAAAACTCAAAAATCATCTAAAAGTTGAAACTCCCATTTTAAATGAATTTAGGAGAATTAAACATGACAATTATGACTTCTTATTATTGGTATTGTCCATTTATATTCTTAATCTTACTCTTATCTTCTCATTTCTTTTGATATTCCAAATATGAGTCATATAAATTTAAACATTTCTTTTTCTTATTATTCTCGCGTGAAGTTGTGTAGTTCTTCGGTCACTGTGATATCGTTGTCTTTGTTTGAATTTTCGATAGGCACAGGCTAGCTTTATTTATACTAAAATTGCATCTATGTTTGAAGTCACAATTTGTTTGTTTTGTATCTCCAGGCAACAAAAAATTGCAGAATCAATATTGCGTCGACTGGAAGAGAAGCAGATAATTGAATGTATGTTTTATCTCCACGTTCATTTTTGCTTGGAATTTGTTTTAATCTTAATTTCATTTTTTCAGTGGCCTAGAGTCGTTCAATTTGTAATAGTTGTTATACTATTCTTCCTTGTTGGTTTATTATTTCCTGATTGTTTGACTAATTAGTGTATTTTTTCCTCCACGTGAAAAAGCTAAAGAAAGATTCAAATGATAATCAACTAAATGTTGAAAAAATAATTATGATTCACCTTGTATATTCAAAATGGTGAATTTTCAAGTACAAAAAAAAAAAAAAATCTATGAAGATGAAATTTAGTAATGGAATTTTGACGATTATTTGCAGATCGTGAGGAATATTCTAAATGAATTGAACTACATTTTCCCCGTACAATGAATTGGACAGTTCACTTTGTTGGTAATTTTATCAATAATTGATAGAACATTGTCAAAGATTTATGTGAATCCTTTTTTGTTCTCTTAATTTTTATTTTATTTAAAAGACATAAGTAGATCTCTCATGAAAGCTAGCAATAATTCTCTTACAATAATGTTTTCAGATATATTTTTTAACTATCTTTTCAATCAAGTTCATCACACATGACTAGCTTAAAGCAATTTACATCTCCTGTATATTCTGCAATCTATTAGATTGAAATAAATTTACCTAATACACACTCAAAAGATACCAATTGCAATTTTTACAAAGGTTAAAAAAAATATTATCAAAATAATTTGATCAAAACAAGGAAGATACGAGGAGATAGACCATGAGGCTCCACTAATAATAATGACATGTATTTCTTATCTTTGCAAATAATCCCCAACTATAAATTTTTCACATAAATTTAGTTCTACTAATATTGTAAAGTAAAGATCAAATAATTCCAAAGAAGCACCAATACCTCTCTTTATGCGTCAACGTTATTCACGAGGATATGTATAATTTAGGTTAACTTTTCTTGTTAGAACAATTGATGAAGCTCATAATTTTTAGAAAAAATTTATATTTATTTGTATTTTTGAAAAGTCCAAAGAAATGAAGGGGTGAAACAATACTCCCAATAAAATACATGATGTCAAGAAGGATTAAGTGAAGGATGCCAAAAAGAAAGGATTTGTTGTATTATCTTTATACGATATTTGTACAATTTTTTAAAAATTTTATTATTTAATTCACACAAATTAGTTTAGCGTGTTGAGAAGAAGATATATTTATTGAAATTTTTCATTAACTAAAAGTTAATGATAAACCATATTTAAAAGAATTTGGTTATAATTAGAAGTATGGTGAGTACGAATCTCTCTTAAAAGTATTCTTAAATTTTAAAATAATCTAATATGTTTAAAGTGCGGACTTGACTATTTTTTTCATTTCTTTCTTTCTCTCATCTTTGTTACTCTTGCCAGTGATTTACTTTCCATCGTTTTTTATTGATTTGTTTAAAGTTGTTAGTTGATGAAAATCTTTACAAGATAAGAACTAATCGTAAAATTAAAGAGTAAGATACTTAGGCTATCGGAGTAGTAACAAAAGGAGAGACAACTACTCAATTAATAAACCATTAATAAGTGAGTTATGAAAAGTGGAGGTTAGTTATTCATTTTATTTAAATTCATTTTATTTAAGTGAGTTAATTGTTCCATTAACATTTCATGTTGTAGGTTTTTTTTTTTTTACTTTCTCAATTCTTGTTCAATTTTTTAAGTTTTTCTTAATTTGACAATAATTGTAAAGGATATTTAGATATAAGTAAGAGCAAAGTAATCAAAAGTCTTTCTTAATTAGTATTTTTTTTAAGAGTGTGTAAAAGAGAAAAACAACATAAATAATCTGAGATGAAGAGAGTACTTCCTCCCTTTTAAAATAATTGAATTGTTGAAATATGACACACAACTTAAGAAAAAAGACAAAGACATTAATTAGTCATGTTTTTTCATTTTTGTTCTTTTCAAACTCCAAAACATTAGTAATGATCATTGTAACTCAACCTTGAAAATTTAATTAATGAAGGGTAAAATTGAAAAAAAAACTCCAACATCTATCTTGAATAATGAACAATTTAATTATTTTGAACACTAAAAAATACTCCAACAATTCAATTATTTTGAAACGAAGGGAGTACCACCCATGTCGTGATGAGAACAAAACTTTTCATGGCTTTAACATTTTTTTCAGTAAGTGTAGAATAGATGATAATCATGGACAATAATTATGGCTCAACCAGAAGTCAATCTCATGTTTGAGCGTTTAGATATGAATTCTCTTTTTCCAAAAAATACTCTACCCCTCATATAATTTTGATATGAATTCAAATTTAATCGAACGTCAATATGAAAAATCAGACATTGAAATAAAAAAAAATTAAATAACTGCAAAAATGATAATCATTTCCTTTCAATAAAATTGTTTTAAAAATCAGCTACGTGCATGCTGAATTAGCAGACAATAATGATCATCTTTACAACCGCGCGAAACACGGCTCAGTTGACTAGTTAGAAAAGATAATGCACTAATAATTGATAATTACTCACAGAAAAATGGAGTACAGTAATATATGTTTAAATGAGTTATGTTATATACGTTACTAGTAGAAAGAAATTTGACGCTATCAAATTAATTTGTTTATGGTTATATTTATAGGACCTATTAGTAAAAAAAAATAAAAAATTATTATATGTGTATTACTTAAAATAAATTATGAAGTAAGCGTTAAAGTTTATTTCTCAAGTGAGTAGTTCGTTGGAACAAATTCTATAGGATGGCTCACCTAATTACAATGTAAAACTCAGACGAATCTGTTGCTCTATGGGCCGTAAAAGCCCACTTGATATATTGGGCATGAACTTGTACCTATTCAAAATGGATAGAAAAATGAAGGCCCAAAAATGTTGGGCCATAACTAGTCCTCTTCTTGCTCCTCGTCTTGTATAGATGTAATGTAACATAGGAAAATTAACTAAATAAACTTAGGAAAAATTACATGGAGTACACGAGTAGCACACCTAAGTCTTAAATTATAAAAAATAGCATTATTTTAAAAGTGGTCCCCTACTTTACTTCCTTAAAAAAGTTAATGTCCATAGGTTCCCCTTTTCACGCTTTTCTCCTTCTCTTTTCTTTATTTTTTTTTCTTTTATCTTTTTTCACGCCATTATTAGATTTTTCTCTTTCAAATTTCTTTGTTTCGCACGGTTTTTGCACGATCTGATAAGGACAGTGTTTCTCTATTTTAGGTAACTAATTATTTTCGTTATTGTATGTTATTAGTTTTTTTTTATGTACTGTAATCAATTTCTCCATTAGCAACTTCGAATTTAAGGTTTTTATGCTCTAATGGCTGAACACACATCAAAATTACGAACAAATAGGAGTATAACACCTATTAATTTGGTGTCTGATAATGCACTATCTTTTAGTCTTGGATTAGCTCAAGATGATGTAGTTAAAGTTGTTTCAAATCCTTTACAGTCGAGAAAAATTGTGAGTACGAAGGAGATTAGGTCCAAGTTTCGTAACGACCCGGTGAAGATGGCTAATATTTTGAAAAAAAAAAACTGTTGAAGAAAACTCCTTCTCCAAAACAATAAAAAATAAAAAAAATGAGAAGAAAAGCAAAGCCGAAGAAATTACAGAGTCAAGCAATGTTGATGACGATGTTGAGAACTCTTCTACTAGTGAATCTGAAGAAGACATAGAAGAAAAGGTATTTTTCGTTGTAAATGTATTTTTATTTACTATTATTTATTTAGGAATTTCAGTAAAACTTTTCTCAAATTTTGGGATAATATGTATTTTTTCATGTATTTCAGTTAATATGTATTTCATGGTATGCTGATATGTATTTTATTGACTTCACCAAGCTGATTTTGTGAAGATTATAGGTTAAATAGACATTTTTGGTTAACATGTATTTAATTGCATTTTATATGAAGCTGATATGTTTATTTATATTTTGTATATTACATGATATTTGTTAGGTTGCATGTATGAAAAACATTTTTATAGGAACTACTTATGAAGAAGTTTTTGGCTATATGTTTTTTTTTTTTTTTTTTTATAATTGATATGTATTTTTCACTATTTTGGATTGTTGAAATATACAAATATTTTTTATTGTTTTGGTCATATTTGTATTTATTGAAATACAAATACACGTATGTTCTTGGACGTAATTATATTTATTAAAATACAAATACATTTTGTAGATTGTGTTATAGAAATTTAAAGTGTATACAGATACATATGCATTTTCATTTGTATTTTCGTTAGGTTCAATATAAGGTATAGGGTAGTATTTGTATTTTTATACATACATATCAAATTTCATATGTATTTTATTTTAGTGATGATTTTGTATTTTTGGTTTGTTCAATATACATACGCATTGTTATATGTATTTTTTGATGTGTTGGTTGTGTTTAGTTGTTTTTCACAGTTTAATAAGGTGTAATTTTACTTTGTATAGGTGCCGCGTGATAAAATTTTCATTGTAATAAAACTTTCAAGATTTGCACCACATATGTGCTTCTACAGTGATAATGATATTGAGAAAAGTTTACTGGTCATATTAAACAAGGAGCAGTACAAATATTTTTGTGACAATAACATTTTTGAATATTTCATGAAGACGAAACACTGTGTTGTTCAAGCACAGTTATGCAGATGTGTTTTGTTCTTCTAGATATTGTGGGACTACGGCATGAGAAAACAAGAAGCAAAAGCTCAAAGTGATGACGAAGTACCATTGAGGCCTGTTAGGGAAAGTAAGATCACTAGTGTCACGAAAATTTTAGATGTCTGATTGTTCATGATTTTATTACATTGCGTAGTTGTCAAGTTTAATCTGAATGTTGGTATTAATTGGAGAAACTTTTTTTATGTTTTGAAATGAATCAACCTTACTGATTTTGAAGTAAATGAAAATAATTCATTTTAATCTTTTATGTTGAATATGTTTTCAATAATTTTGTAGTATGTGTTTTATTTCAGAATTCAATTTTATTTGTTATTATGAAATTTAACTTCAAAAATACATATGCTCTTTTTAGATTTTTCCATATACATATGCAGTATTCATGTTTAACTTAACAATACATATGCAGTTAACATCACATGTATTTTAATACTCGTTTATTTACTTTCAAATACATATGATACTTTATATTTATTTTTTTACTATGTGTTTATATACTATATTTTTTTTAGTATATAGATTGGCAAATACATCTAGTCGAAATTTATAAAAAGTTATGTTATTAAACGTGACTTATAATACAAATGCATATTGGAATCAATTTCTAAAAAACTTTGACAAATACATATTGGTATCACTTTCTCAATTTCACTATTTGTTCTTTCTTATCTTATGTTTTGTAGTGAATCAAAGTTACTAATTGAGAAGTGCTTGAAAGTTATTCATTTTACTCATACATGTTGAATATGATTTCGATAAGTTTATAGTACATGTTTTTTTTCAGTGTTCAGTAAGATTTGGTACACTGTTCAGATTACACTTCAAAATACATATGCATTGTGCGTAGTTGATATTCCATTTGAATACGTTTGCTGCTCAAATTCACATTTAGGTGAGATGCCAAAAGTTTGTGTAGTTCATTGAATGATGTTGTCGTGCTCAACAATATTGCATCAGTGACGTACTCTTCATAGTTTTTTCATGCACCTTCTGTTGTGCTTCACGAGAACTGAAATGCTTCCCACAGATAACTTATTTCACCTAAAATACACAAATATACATATCTGTAAGCTGTCAATAATTACAACATATACTTAGACACAAAAAATTCAAATAAATTTCTACAGTTATAAACGTAAATAATATATAATTACACAGCCAATAACTACAGCCGAAAATACAATTACGAAACATTGGTTAAACTTAAAATACAAATACAACAAAAAATTTCACCCAAAATACCATTACATATTAGTTGTTCAACGTTAAATACCATCAAAGTCATATCCTCCATAATCGAACACAACCAAATTATCTACAAACGAATTTTTCACATAAACAGATATACTATCAAATTTCGAGAATCAAAACTCCAAAAAATTAAATTTTATCAGCTTTAAAAACTGATTTTGATCACTATTTTTGTTCTACCGGATCAATTTTGTGTAGCAATAACTATTACACGAAATTCGTTTATAAAATATTCAAAAACAAATTAACGACAGTGTGAAAATTTTGAACAAAGCAGCAGTAATAGATCAATAAAATTTTTTTGAACCAAATAACTATAACGATGCGGAAAAAAATTAATAACAAATTCTATTTTTTCGATTTCATAACACCTGATGAAATTGATATGAGAAAATACATTATGAATGAATACCTTCAACAACAGTAAAGGATGAATTTGCAACCGATGTTTGAATTCGAACAAATTATCCAGAAGAAGGTATAGTTTATCGTTGAATTCGAAGAAACTGATCGTTCAAACTGATCGTTGAATTTGAAGAAATTGAACAGAAGAAAATACACTTTAATTTGATCGTACAATTAGAAGAAATTGAACGGAAAAGGATTCAATGGATTTTGATTTTTGTTTTGCCTAAACACGTTTTTTGAAACTGAAATTTGAATTTTAATTGTTGTTGCTAACAAATAATGGAAATCACGTGATTCATAAGTTTTAAATGGGAGAGAAAGCTCCACATTAATTTAAGGTAATTTTACCATAATCACCGCAACTGATTTCAGTTAATTAAGGGCGCAGTAAAACTATTTGCATTTTTATAACAACAGTTTGTTAAAATACAAAATACAAGTTGCTAATTTAAGTAATTATGAAAGTGTTGCTATGAATCTCTTAATTAAGGTCTTAAGTATGCTATTTGTGAATTTTGCCCATAAACTTATTAGATTTTTTATTATAAGTTATAGCAACTCTTTTTAGTTTTCAAGTAATAGCAACTTTCATTTTAAAAAAATACTTAAAAATGTATTTTTCATTTTTTTAAAAAGGTATATTAAAATAATTACAGAAAAGGAAAATAAAGATTTAATATAACTACTCTACAATATTTTTCCTTAAATGTAGTTAGCCTTAATAATTGATATTAATCTCATCTCCCAAATTTCTCTAACCGTTATTTTTCCTCCTATTTTAAATGCATCTATTAAGAGTTTCCATCTTAAAAACTTTCATATTTTTTTTTACACACGATTTTACCGTTCCAGTATACCAGTTTCAGATTTTTTTTGTTTCATACAACTTTTGTGAATTTTTTTGAAAGAAAATTAAAAATTTATTGTCGTGTTATTAAAATATTGAATTTTGATTATTTGAATTCAATCATTATATGTCACGGAGGGAGATGAGATTGGTCAGGTATGTTACATTATTTAGCAAAGTGATATTTTGGAATCAAACTTCTTTAAAGAATTAAATAATTTTCTTTATGCTTTTTCTTAAATTTGTTGTTGATAAAATATTGAATTTTGTTAAATTCGTTACTGTATGTTTATGGTTGCATGAACAAAGCAAAAATTATATAATCGTTGTTGAAACAGGTATATCTAGAAACTTTGGTATTGACGAAATTATATATGATGCAAGTAAAAATTACAAAGGATTAGTAGATTTCATTGTATAATATTGGTATGTCTTATGTATTTTTTTAAATTTTGAAAAAAGTAATCAACTATCATATTATATGAAGTATTTTATGAATGTTATGTGCAGTTGTGAAGAATTTCAATTGGATGAAATACCATACTTTCATTTTATGGCTGCTATTCCGTATAGAAATCAACATGGCGAGAACTATTGTTCACCTTATTAATTACCAATGATGATATATTACATATATAAGTATGAAAAACTAATATATGTATAAATATACAACTAATAGAATTCAGCTACTATATGTAATTTGTCTTTATAATATTAAATTTGTTATGTGATAATTAAACTTGAATGCAATAATTAAATAAACATCAATAATATCAAAGTTGATAACAAAAAAATCATTCCCATAAACTTTCTGATAAGTGATATAACATGGGGTTGTTCAAAATCGAACCGTATCCAATAAGCCAACCGAAAAATTGACTTATTGACTTATTGGATAAACGGTTGGTGAACGGATTAAATTTTTTTAATTAGTGATTTATTGGTGTGGGGGTGGATTACTTAATTTCCTTATTGGATAAAGCGCTAACCCAATAAGAATTACCATAAATATTTATACTTTTCCACCTAGATATATAAAAATTAAAATACATATTATATTATTATAAAATATAAACTGTAAACCTAATTTATCTAAATTCTTGTAGAATAACCTAAAGCCCATTTCAAATTAACCTTAATAAAAATTAGCGAATAAAATTAGTCTTATGGCTGCTACATCTTTCAAAGTTGAGACTTGAGATTGTTCAATTCAAGAAAAAATAGCATTTTGCTGAGTATATTGTGCAAAAGTTATTGCGCAAAAGAATTAATTCTTTTCTAAGAGAACTTATTATTGATATGGTTTAGATGAAGTGACATAATTTAGTATTTTATTTTGTTTTGAGATAAATATTGAGATTCTTAATTTCTTAGTTGGATGGAACAGTTTTTTATGAACCTATTCTAACTCTACTAATATCCTTCTCCATTTTTGCCTTTATGAATGGCTACAACTTGTAACTTGGTTGCTCCTGCTGTGTTCTTAAATGTAATGTTCATTGCAATAAATCCTTGCCCATCTACAACTACATGAGCGATTATATACATTTAGCTTCATGAGAAAAAAAATCAAAGTGTGTGCACTGTGCCTAACTAATGAATAAAAAATCAATGTATGTGCCTAACTAATGAATAACTTTTCGTAATTATATAAGCGACTACAACAGATAAATGCAAAAACTATTTTCCATGTCAATGTAGTACAATTTAAAAGGAAAGTTTTATGTTTTTGTCCTAAATGGAAACTTGAAAAGAGTTGGTTTTGAGACTTGAGAGACAAGTGCTTATTTTTAGCACTAGTATTTCTGTTGTCGTGAAAAGAAAAGAATGTTCTATTCTGTTTTGTTTTCTGATTTTGAGACGCATTCAAGTAGAAATTGTGGATGTTTGATAAACCGCCCGATAATTGTTTATCCGTTACCGAACCAACCGATATCTTATCGGTTGGCTAGTGGATTTGTATATTTTAAAATCAATAACCGTTAAGACAAATCGTTAAGTGTAATAGTCCATCCGATCCGTTCGATAAGCAGCCCTAATAGAACAATAACGACAAAACATAATTAATTAAATTTAACAATACAAATACTGAACAAAAAATGTTTGAGCCTAATAAAAACAAGAGAAAAATACAATAACTAAATAAAAATGTCTGAAATCTTGTTTTGTGATTGGAATGATTGTGTCCTTAAACTTTCAAAACTAAATAAAAATGTCTACGACAATGCATACCCATTTTACGACAATACAGTGCTTAGCACCAAAAGATGGACAACTAACCAAGCCACTGGAGGTTACTGTCCTTCAGTCTTTCTTTAGCAATTTTTAGAAGTAAAACGTGAAAATTTTTAGAAGTAAGTTAAAAGAAGGAAAAAAGAGTTGAAAAATGATGAAGAGTGATAAATGTTAAATGCTAAAAATAAGGAAATAATATAAGTAATAATATAAAAAAATAATTTTTGAATATTTAATAGAAAAAGATTTTTCTAAAAAGTTGTTATAACTTGTAATTATTTCTTTAGTCTAGTAATTATTAAAAATTTTTGCTATAACTTGTAATAAACAATCTAATAAACTATTTATATATATATATATATATATATATATATATATGCTAATCAATTACACGTGCTTTGCACGATGTCTCGTGTTGATAAATATAATTATATATAAGAAAAATAAATTATTAAAAAATAGCAGTTCAGTTGCAATAAATATTCTATCTATTTAAAAGATATAATTTGACACTAAAAGTGTTTCATCTTAATCAATAAAACTATACATAAAATGAAAAATTTAATGAATTAAAAATTTTCTGCTCGTCAAAGAAAAAGATTTAGAGGAAAATTAAGCTACAAAGGAGCATTTGTTGTACATATATATCATATTAAATTAAAATATAAATATTATTAGTACTCTACTATTCAATTTAGGGTTGAGTCTAATATTCATAATATAAAATATAACAGTAATGGAGAAAAAAAGTCATATAGCTAATAAAGCATAAATAAAAAAATACTTTATAAGAATATATCATTATCCTTCGATTTTTTCCAGCGTCACTCCTTTACCTTGTGCAGCTAATGATCGTATATGGACAAACTTTTTACTTTCTTCAATTACTCAAAATCAATATTATACATATCGTTAATAAAAGAACATACATAATTAGATGTAAATATTTAATGATACACTTACGGCAACATCATGATGCACATTAAAAGCTATAACCTCAATTTCTTTGTAACTAATCAATTGACTCACATATGATTGGTCAAGAAAATTATTGTGTGAATTATTTCCTCATAAATAATAAATGTAGATAGATCATCTAACTTTCAAAAATAATAATCATACGTCAATTAAATTAATAGAAATTGAAGGTTCGAGTCACGTTTGGAGATAAATGAAAACTCTATTAATTCTCCTAGGAGATGGGATGTAAGAAAAAGAATATTTTCAAGAAACATATAGAAAACACTCCCTCTATCCGTGTTCTTTTGAATCTAAGAATTTCAATTGAAATTTTTATCCATACCGTATTCTTTCGGGCGAGGTCACAACCTATCAAACATAAATTATAATAGAATCTCAAAAATTAAAGATAGAATCTCACAATATGACAAAGCACACGTAAAAAATCAAATAAATATGCAATCAAACCAACATTTAAAAGCAACGAACAATCAATAGCTGATAAAAATTAAAGAATTTCAAAGCGCAAAGAAAATACAAATACAAATTATGTAGGAAAGTAAAGAAACAAAGATACATACAATTACTTGGATGCTAACATTAAAAAATATAATTTACTTAATTGATTTTCGATTTTAAGTAAAATTCTTGCCAAAATAACTTATCTATTTTTGTTAAATTATTTTTAAAAAGGGACTCACAAATTCGATTAACAAATAACTACTAAAATAGTAGTTTGCTAGTATTAAAGTTCATATTTGGTTAGTTCCCTGAAGGTGAATTAATAATTGAAAATCAACAGTATTTTTAAGAAAAAAAGTGCAAAAAATACTTGTAATAGACGAAATTTGCAGTTACACACCCTGAACTTTGCTGAAGTTCTATGACCCTCATTTAACTGGCATATGTTTGTTCCTTATCAAATATTTTTTCTCATGCGTTCAATGTGCATGAAATACACGTAGTGATTCAAGTGTCAAATATACGCCAGTTAAATACGATAAAAAATAATTTGGGGAGTCATAGGGCCCCCACAAAGTTAAAGATGTGTAACTGCAAATTTCGTCAAAGTATAGATATTGTTCACACTTTTTTTCCTATCTTTAATTATGTTTAAATAAGGAAGGTGAATTAACAATTGAAAATCAATAGTATTTTTAATTATATTTAAATAAGGAAAGCTAATAACCAAATTTTAATGGGATGCCTAAAATATTACAAAATAATTAAATAAGAATTTAGTAAAATGGTAATTAACAGTTTTGTCTATTGTGAAGACTTTTAATGAAGGACAAAAAATTCAAATCATTTTTCTAAAGGTCTTTACACTTTTAATATTACTAGTTTAGCTGCATGTGCCTCACACGTGTAACTTTTGATTATTTAAAATTAAATGATTTTATCTATTACGAAGGTTTTAATGAAGTACAAAAAGTTTAAAACAAATATTTAATTGTAAGCACATATATATATGAGAAAAATAATTACGTTGTTAGATTCGAACATACGAGAATATCAAACCTAGAAATCAAAATTCACAAACAAAACAGATTTAATAATGCATGGTGTGTTAAACTTAAAATCACTTGTAGACATTGAAATTTTGTGGACTCTACAAAAAGAGTTCAATTTTTGTTAGAGTTCCTGGGTTACTTTATCCTAAATATAGCTTGGTGACTACTTTACCTAAACCCTAAATTACACCTATATAAAGAGGGCAAATATCTTCAAGAAGCATCTCCAGTATCCCACAAATTCATGGGATATTCACAAAGAGATTAACGATCTTCAAAGTCCCAATAAATTCATGGGATATTTATAGATCAAAACTCTTCCTTCTTGATAATCAAATACATCAAGAGGACAAAACCTCCTTTCATGGAGATCAAATCAAAATGTTCCTACATTCGAGAATACGCTATTGATAGCCCTTGAATTATGGAGAAAACCTCCTTTCATGGAGATCAAATCCAAATGTTCCTACATTCGCGAAATACGCCACTAACTGTCCTCGAATTATGGAGAAATCCAATCTTATGTTCGAGAATACGTTACTGACAGCCCTCAAATTATGGAGAAAATCAAGAGAGAAGAATCAAGGGAGAAACAGATTTGTACCCACGTCGTTTATCAATAAAGTTGTTGTTTCTTCATATTTTTAATTGTGATTGCAATTTATTTCTATCACCGTAAAAGAAATTATTGAAACTATCACTCTCTAAGCTAAAGAAAAAATAACAAGCCATGACAACCAATAGAAAAGGAAAAACAACTCAAAAAAGAGAGAGAGAGAACAACATACTAACCTAGCGGATGACAATTACAATGGTTGAAGAAAACACAAAATACAAGCGTGGGACGGGACAATATATATTAATATAAAAATATGTTGAAAATTAAACCTAGTCCTAATTAAGAAAAAAAACTTCCCATATTTTAAAGTCCTAATCCATTACCATATTTAATTTTAAAATCCTAAACCATATATTCTAGGATTCAAAATTATATATATAATTAAATAGTAATTGGAGGGAAAAAAAAAAGTGAAAAGACGATTTTGTCTGTTGTAAAGTGTTTTAATGAAGGGCAAAAAGTTCAAATCACTTTTCTAAGGGCCTTCACACTTTTAATATATATATATATATATATATACACATACATACTAGAATAGTGTACATGCGTTGCATGTGTATCTAACTTTTTTTTTTTTAGAATAAGCATATGTAGACAATATATTAATTGTGCATGTGTAATTTTATTAAATACAAAAACATTAAGAAAACAACGCAAAATTTTCAAGATAAAAAAATGCAGTTGATTAAAGAGAAATTTTGTCAGTATACTTATTTATTTTATACTTTTAAAATAACGTTATTTCTAAAAAAAAATTTCTATTCTTAGGCATTATATATATAT
>NC_061112.1:128676834-128688682 GCF_002878395.1 Capsicum annuum | reverse complement strand
TTTATATAAATTGATAAGTAGTGAGTAAAATTTATACAAAATTTTAAATCTTTATGTATTTAAAGAAGCACATTGAAGAGTGAAATGGTAAAGGGCCAAACTTATAAAGGCCCAATAAATTTAAAAATACTAAAAAAAAAATAAAAAAATAGGAAAGTAAACAAATACAATATTATTTATTTTTGTCTGAAGTTCATAAGATTTCTTTGAAATTCTTTCTTTCGTCAAACATTTTCTCTCATTTTTCACTGTAAAAATTTCAATATTTGCACCCTTCTTGGTTTAGAGCTCTAAAGTCTTGAAACTTTGTTATAAACAACACTATAATTCAACTAATTGTTCAGGGGTAACCAATTTTTTATTAATAATGCTGATTATAATAGAGTTGAAAATCTAATTACCATTTTCTTGTTAAAATTTTTGAATCTTTACTAAAGAAATGAACACCATTCACTTTGGTGTCTTGTTTTTTCAAATTTTCTTGGCAAAAAGTCTCAATCTTTACTACAGAAATGAAGACCCTTTTGGAGTTAAAACTTGTAACTTTTCTTGTATTTGAAATTTGTGCATTCTTGATTCTGGATGTAGAGTGTAAAGATGATGATACTTCAGTAATGTTAGTTTTGAAAAAGAGTTTAAACCCATCTCAAGAAATAGGTTGATTAGACCCGGATCCATGTAAATGAAAACCATGTTGGTTGTTCTGACAAATGGGTCATGAAGATCCAAATTGAGAACCAAAACATTCAAGGTACTCTGCATCAAGAATTTTTTTCATTTTTTGTTTTTCATTTTGCTTTGCATGTTTGATTTAATTTCTTATTTTAGGTGCGTTTTGCTTGATATCATAACTTGTTCCCCTGGTGCTGTTTTCTCTGTCAGTTCTCTAGCACTTCGCAGAATTATTACTTCTCATTTTTAGTTGCAAATTTTAACATTTGCAGTGCAGAATATACTCATGTTGTAGTAATACGGTTTCGCTCTTGTGAGCTCTCATCTTTTTCCTTTAACTTGCAATTTAAACTATTTCCAACAGCTAACAGTACATTTATTAATCAACAAAGGCCTTCCAGATGTTCATGAACAGTTCAGAATACAATAATATAAGTGCGCTTAATCAATGGCAGTCATTCCAATATTAGAATCACTACTGTAATACATTATTTATAATCATAGAAAGAACTCCAAGGAAATCACTTTCTAACCTATTTGTTCTTTAGCAGATAAGTTGAGATTATCTTTTAGAGATTTAACATATAAGATTTTTCTGTTTATATTTCTGGTTAAGACCTTTTTTATCATGTAGGCTATAGCATGGCTTGATTTACTATCATTATCATAGCATTAGAAATCATTAGTTTAATGATTTTGAAGTTTAAAAGAAGCTTTGATATGGCCTAAATTTCATGACTTGATGATGACAAATCTAGTTGCCAAAATCTGAATATTTCTTTTTTATTGAAAGCAAATGTGGAGATCTAAATTTCAGCCAATTGTCCAAAAACATCTGTCTGTTTATTTTTCAATTGATCCAGTGGGCACAACGCTTATGTAGCGAAAATTTCATCCCATCCCTGGATTCACAGGAAGCGTTGGTTAGTTTTGCATTATTTAATTTTCATAGCCACTTTGTGGGAATATACTAGGTACGTTGTTCTTCTTCTTCATTTTTGATACTCTTCATTGTTGTTAACCCATGATGCACCTCAACTTTACCGATTTGTCCCAAGCGAATCTCTGGTCTCTATATTTGTTGTTATTTACTTCCTTGTGATGTTTATTTGGGTTCTTTGCGGGCTTTGTCTCACATTTCTAGCGTTCGATGTGTTCTTTATTGTTATATGTGTTGCCGTGGCATATCTCATTGGAATTGTTGTTTGTTGTTGTCTACCATGTATTATTGTTATTTTATATCCAGTGGCAGATTAGGTATATATATTTTTAACCTTAAACATCACATGATACATAGGAAGCTACTTTTTTGGGATCTAGTGCTAATTATCAGCTAAAAAAAGTCTGTAGCTGCAAGAAATGGATCGTGGAAGTATGTGCTATGATATTTTATTCTTTTGTTTCGTTCCTTTGTGTCTTATTATGGTTCTAATTAGAACCTCTTTTTTGAACTCATGGTTAATGTCGATGCTCATTTTATATGCTAAAATGTTATCCTCACCTATGCCCTCCCTCACCCCTCAAAATAGAAGAAGAAGATATTGCAGTTGTGACTCTGTAGTTTGTTTTTTTCGTAGACAATACAACAACAACAACAACAACATACCTAGTAAAATCTCACAAGTAAGATTTGGGGAGGGTAAAGTGTACACAGACCTTACCACTACTTCAGGGGGTAGAGAGGTTGTTTCTGAAATACCCTTGGCTAAAGTGTTTGTCATAGTCAGTAGAGACCTCTTTTTTTTCAATGGAGTGATTTGTTGATATGCATCAAGAAGATGCAGCAAGTGCAAAAAATAGTTAGCACCTATATATTTATACCGTCTAAATTGTGATGACAGTTAATAATTTTTTTTAAAAAAGATCAATGTTACTCAATAAAGTTGAATTACTTCAGCAAAAAAAGTTGAGAAGATATCTAGCTTTAAGGAAGTGTCTGGTAATTGGGATTCCATCAAAACATCTGTGGTTTCTGTATGTTCATTTGCTCCAAATATACTTGCAGGCTAAGTTGCTCGAACTTTCCAAAAAAATTGCGGCACCCGTGTTGGATCTTTTAAAATTACACTATTTTTGAAGGATCTGGCACGCACACGTCGGCATGTTTGAAGAGTCTGACCAATATAGCTTGCAGGGAGCATACTTTAGAAACTTGATGACAACAGTGAAGAGCACATAAAGTGAGGCGAAACCTCAACATTTTTTTTAGCTCACTTTAGGCTTTGGAGCGCCATTGATAACATTGGATTTCATTACAATAACTATGCCTCAATCCCAAGTATGTTTGGATCGCCTACATGAATACCTATTGTCTAGTATTATAGTTTCATTATCCAAGAAAGTTATTTAAGGGGTTAGTATTCCACTGTTGTAGGTGGGTTATTAAGTAGCCCTTTGATGACTTGTTAACGAAGTAGATAGATTATCATCTTACTAATGCTAATATGAGATGTTATGCAAGATGTCACTCTTTAATCCAATCTGTCCCCCGAAATCCTTTTAAATTTTTAAAACCAAATACCAGTACAAACAGTAACTTACCCTCCCAATATCCCAATTGTCCAAAGAAAACACCCATTCTGATTAGCTTTGAGATTTTTCTCCAATTTCTTTGCTTGTATGAGTAGTTATGTAAATTCCTTTTTTAAGAGGTGGTGCATTTTCTTAACGGAGAAAGTTGAATTTAGCTTAGAAAAAACATCATTCAAGTTATCTATGATTACTCCAAAGTTAATGGGGAATGGGAAAGAGGGGCAAAACAATTTTCTCTTAAAAAATTTGACTGATAATAGTAGCTTATCAGGTTATTCTCTAGATACTGCAAAGAGATAAAATAAGGACAGTATTTGAACAGAAATTTTATTTTGAATTAAGAAGAGCTCCTTGTTACACCCCCATTCCCTCCCAAAGAAGTATGGAGTATTAGAAAGCATTAAAATTTGATGAATTTAAAATCTCACATTATTGGGTCCCTTTTAATTGGTCTCTAAAAAGAATGTAATCTTTCTATCAAATCATTCAGGAAAAAAGGTAAAAGCGAATGTTGAGAAAGGTGTTATTATGAAAGAATATGATCTTTTAAGTATTTTTAGTTGGGTGAAAATGTTTGTAATCATGATGTTTACAGTGAAGGATGATTTGTTGAGACGATTCGGGATGATATTGATGATTTGATCTATTCAATCATGGAATTAGAGATGATGAATAACTATCTTGAGGGGGATGTTAAGTTGAATATGCAGTGGAAAGAGTTGAATGGTGAAAATTTGAACGATGAGAAGAAGATACATGTTATTATGCAGTAGTAATAACTTATTGCTCAAAATAAATTAATGTTTCTTTCAATGGCCAGTCAACCTCGGTTGCAGGTTAATATCTCATTTTCATCTTTTGTTCCTTCTCGCTGCTTGTATGGTTAGAACCTATAGAACACATATTTTTTTGCAGGTCTTAGCTGCTAGCAAAAGCAAAATCTCTACACTAAAAGGGTTTTCTTATTTATCTTCCTTAAGGTTAGTAATGAACATCTAGTTAATTTCTTATTATTGGTAAATGTGTTTCTATTTTGTAAAGGAATGGATTTATTGTTGTTAGTAGAGAGCTAAGTTTACTGTTTTTTATGTGTTTTCTCCATCTAGTTTAAACTATATTATAGAAGATTTAAATTTAATGTGGGTACCTGAATCTTCTTCTTGTTCGTCAGAATTGTTGATTGCAGCATTTAAATTTGTTACAAGTGCAACAATATATTTGTTATGCATTCAAATAACTTTATTAACTTTTGCTTGATCTATATGAAAAAAATAATAAAATTATTTACGTGATAAAAAGTGATTAAAAAATGGATTAAAGTATTATGCATCAATTAGTTTTAAAAGTTACCTTGTGCCATGTGCTTAACGAATAATAACCCGCGATATAGAATAAGCTATTAACAATATATTATAAGTAAGTGAAAATAATTAGTGTATAGCTAGATGAAGTTAGAGAAATCAATATTATTTGTTATGCCTACAAAATTTGCTTAGGGTTTAGAATAGAAAAAATCACAAAGAATAAAGAACTATCTATTAACTATCGAGACTGAAAAAAATATTAATCTATTCCTAGAGAAAAAAAATGACTAATCCTTTTCTATTTTGATTCTTTTATGAGACAATGTGTCATCAGGGTTTTCATTTTTCTGATCCCGTTGGCTAAGTTTTTTGAGTTGACGTCTTCATCTAATATGTTAATTATAACAATCTTTTTAACTTCTTGGACTTCTTCTGCAATGAAACGTCTGCCTGCTCGATCTCCTTCACTTTTTGCATCAATTTTGATAAGAAATGTGAAGACTTTTTTTATACTTAGCATCAAGTTCTGATAAAATAAGGATTCCTCTTTCTGTATTAATGAAAAGAATGTATTAATTAGCAAAGGATAATTCGTTGAATTCAAAATAAATCAGATTATTTTAGTGCTTGATAAGAGTTAAAGAATAGTGTAATATGACCTTTTCCAAAGTTGATTGCTTATAAGTTGTAACATCGCAATCAACCAAGTATTTTGCATCCTCAAACAATGTAATGGAACAACGTTCATCCCCAGCAAATACATTCAATTTTAGAAGAAAACTGTAAAGTCAGTGAAAAATAGTCATTTATCTCATTTTTTAAATTTTCAAATGGCTGAAAGTAATTTGATGGTTGTTATGTGTGTTATCTATCCGCATAAGTAATTTTTTCGATGGGACAACAGGACATTTTGATATGTTATCATCGATTTTTACTTTTTTTTTTATAGCAATTGGTGCAAGAATCATGTAGGATTCAACACTACTCACTATGGCTGCGATAGTTGCGGTAAATTTGCCATACTTAATCTACAGAGAAAAAAGAAAAGTTAGGCTTCATACTAAGATAAAAACAAAACATTAAATTACTGTAGTTGAAAATAGTACCTCTTTATCACAAGATAAACAATCTGCGATTTCACCAATTGTTATTTCTTTGGCCCTTTTGATTTGTTTAGTTGGCAATAAAGTAATATCATTTTGAGTTTTCTTCTGAGAAATAGACCTGCATGTTTGTTACTTAGTGTATTATAATAAAAATAGTCTATTATAATTTGTTTGCATGAATATGAATAGATATATTATCATTCTTGGAGATACGTTGCTTTTTCAAATGTGTGGTCTACCCACATACTACTGACATAGGTAGAAGATAGGCCGAAATTTTCTGCAACATAAAATGTTAGGAGCAAAAAAATAACACAATATTTATTGTAAATGTTGTAATTGCTAAGATAGTACCAACCTTGATATAATGTAGTCCTTAAATCATAAAATGCCACGACAGAATTTTTTGCAGATAACTTTTCTAACAACGCGGCATCTATTTCAGAGAATTCGCCTCATAATATGATAGTTTTTATATTACACCTTTATTTTTCAAACAAAGAAAATAAGATTAAATTAGTAAATTAATAAGACAGTTTATGTATTGTACATACACTTTTGCTTCGTAAAAAAATTAAGTTTAACTTACTCTTCATTCATAAGTACTATTTTTCTTCGGATTGTGCCTTTTGTGAACAACTTAGAATTGACAAAGATGCCAAATATAACTGATAAAAATATTAAGTATGTATAAGTAGATAAATAATATTAAAATATTGAACTTACGACAATGGTAATTACTTGATTAAAGTTAAAGGAATTACCTACTATTGTTTCTTTGGTATGTAACATTTATTTGTTTCATTAAACCTGAATTATTTTGTTCCGCTTTTTGTTTCATTTTTCAAGTGGGATAAATTAATTCAAGAGTAATTTAATTAGGATTTTAGTTACCAAAAAATAGCTACATATAATGAAAGAATACAGAACGACCAACTACTAAAGGCAAAAAGAATAATATGTATTTGTTGATGTGTGTGAAGCTATCATGAGGTTAACAAATCATCAGCACAAATAGTTTTATGTATGAGAAATTATTAAACATGTGAGGTATGAAAGAATAATATTACCTCCTCATCAACTAATATCACCATTTTTCGAGAACCGCCTCCATTCTTAAGAGGCTTCGTTGGGCCGCTTTCGATGACCAAGACTTTGATTATCTAGATATAATCTCTTGGCTTCAAAGTGTTGATACTCACAACTTCGGTAATAAGATCCATTAAATAATCGTTAAGAAAATAAAAGTTAGAACGATAAGAACGTAGAATTTCATAATAGAGGTAAATTTATGAGATGAGAAGAATTATACCTAAATATGTGAATCTTCTTGGTAGGCGGGTAGATAAAGAAGTTAGTTATGAGCAACAAAAATTATAATATATTCTATTAAAACGACACTTAGAACGATAAGAACGTAAAATTCATAATAGAGGTAGATTTGTGAGATGAGAAGAATTATACCTGAATATGTGAGGTAGTTAAAGAAGGTTAGTTGTGAGAAGTATGAAATAAAATATATTAAATTAACAGGTCACATTAAGCTAAACACTAAATTAAATTAAACTAAGCAATTTAAGTTGGAATAGCAAGTAATATTGTGTTTAAATTAACAATATAAAAAGAAGAGATATAACGACCAAAAACCTGGAAATAAAATTATTGAAACTGTGATGAGACAAAAAACAATGAAACACGCAGCTGTCTATAAAAATGAACAATGAAAAAAGTTCAAGCATTTATATGGAAGAACGAAAAAAGTCCTATGTTTTTTGGTTGAAAGAAATCAAGTAGAAATCAAATAGGATTAAAAAAATTGTAGTTAAATTTGGAAAGGATTTAATTGTAAATCAAGTAAGAACCAAATAGGATTCAAAAAATGGTAAAAAAATTGTAGTTAAATTTGAAAAGGATTTAATTGTAAACTAAGTAAGAACCAAATAGGATTTAAAAAATGAAAAACGTATGTTTAGCTAAATCTAGAAAGGCAAATTTTCAAAAAAATGGTGGAAGACAAATTTTACAAAAAAAAGACGGCGGATTTAATTTGGAACCAAATAGGATTTTAAAAAAGAAAAATGTGTATCAAATCTGGTAACCACGTAGGAACCAAAAAAGGGTGTTTAGCTAAATTTGGTAAGAAAATTTTTATAAAAAAAACGTGTGTTTTAATGAAGCAACGAAAAGAGTTAAATTTGGGAAAAATTAAATTGCAGAAAAATTTTATTATATTTATTTTATAGAATTTAATTACAGGGTTAAAGGGTAAAAGACGATTTTGTCTAAAGCGAACTGTTTTAATGAAGGACAAAAAATTTAATTCACTTTTCTAAAGGGCTTCACACTTTTAATATATTATATATAGAAAGAGAGAGAAGTCTCATTTAATTAGTATCCGCCTTAGATTTTTTATCTCATGAATATTCAATGTTAGATAATAATAACTTAAGATAAAAGTGCATGCATGCAGATATACATGATCAAAATTTTAGTCAATTTACCATGTGACTCAGTAGTACATCATTGATCGCAAATATATATAAAAAGGAATTAAAAGGTGCTAAATTAGTTTCTCATATTTATGTTGTTTTGATAAATTGATAATTCTGTTTATGATTTTTGAAATTTATGTTTCAAATTTAAGCTTATTTCGAATAAATTTGGGTGTTGAACATCCGAAGAACACAATTATTATTTTTGGCAAAAAAAATTCAGATGCACGCAGCGAAAAGTTTTAGTCATTGGGTCGAGTTTGTCTTGCAAACTGAATCGGAATGGTGACTCGGATTTATTTAATCATATTAAAATTGGGAAAATTAATAACCACATTTAATAATAAAGGTGGAAACAAGAGAAATTAACCATTCAAAAATTAATACTATGTGTTTACATGATAAAATAATACGACGAAGAATACTATGACTTTTTTTAAAGAGCATAGAAAAACAATATGATCCTTTTCAGATGAATTTATCCCTACTATGAGCCTCTACACTTTGTAGATATTAAATACTACTCCCTCCGTTTCATAATAAATGAATTATTAGATTTTGACATACAAATTAAGAAAAAGCATTAAAAACATAAATTCAACACAACTTTTCATTTTTACCCCCAAAAAAAAAAGTTGACCTTGTAATACTTTTTCAAAAGTAATTGGTTGTGAAATCATAAGAGTAAATTCGACAAAAAATTCAATAATTCACTTATTTTGAAATACCAATAAATACCCCAATAATTCACTTATTCCGAAACGAAGGGAGTACTAAAGAGTAGGTTGTTTATCTCATTATATATTACAGCGTTTAATGTGTCTCAACCGACAGGGGAAACAATCTAAATGGCTATTTGTGATTGCTTATTATCCAAAATAAGTATTTATTTTGAGAAAAAAGTATTTTTTTTAAGAAATAACGGTGTTTGATAAACTTGCAAAAATATTTTTAAAAATAAGCAGAAGTACTTTTTTTGTTTTTGGGAAGAAGCAGAAAATTTCTGTTTTTCAAAAAAAGCAGAAAATTATTTTTGTATGATAATATATATATATATATATATATATACATATATTTCTTATTAATTAACACATCTTACAAGTTTTATTAGCTTTTGATTTTTAAAATTTTACATTTCATATTTACGTTATAATTCTTTATGATTTATATATTGTTATTTTATGTTCACTCATTTTCTTTAAATAAATTTGAAAATATCATTGATGATGATGACTAAAGAATATATAATTTTTTATTATTAATGATAACAATTGACAGATAAATCACGTTATAAGATTGTATTTTAAAAGCACATTTATATTTTTACTCGAATATTTAATTTTAAATAAATAATTAATGAAAAGTGACATATTTACTACAATGTAGTGTCTATATATGAATATGATGATTGCTTATTCGTAGTAAATTTTGACACAATAAAGATATATTAAAAAAAAAAATAACAAATAACAGATAGAATTTAATTTTAAACATTTGTTATCATGTGATATACGTCTATGAATGTGATTACTTAGTTTTAGAATTAACACTGTAAAAATATATTCAAAAGAAAAGGTAAATATACTCTCATTAAATATTTGTAAGCATGAATATAATGTTTGCTTACTTTTAGTAAATTTTGACACAGTAAAATGGATTCAAAAAATAAGGTAACAAAAAACAGATAGATTTTAATTTTAATTTTTTTTTTGATCTTTTCTTCTAAGAATTTAACTTAAAATATTATAATATATATTTAAAATAAATTTTCTCTATAAATTATTTTATAAAAATGATTCTCAAATAAGTAATTTTGTAACAGCAATTTCACACGGACTCTAAGCTGGAGATTGGGAGTATGGGTGTAAGATGGGGCCTGGTGGGGGCAGTTATAACTTCCATTGGCTTCTAGCATATCCATGGTCCTCCAAGACACGTCACGTGTCATATCGAGACGTCTAGTTAATGAGAGAGTACGTTAATTTTAAAACTAAGTATAATAACATAATTTATCTAATATCAAAATTTAATATTTCGTCTTGGAATTTGATCAGGATTGCTCAAATGAATGAGAAGTTATGATCGAGTTTTTATCTCCCTTCTTTTTTTGAAAAATAAAAATAAATCCTCAGCACAGATTCAGTTTTTTTTTTCTGTTAAATATGATAAACATCAAAGTTGGAATGAATGCATAAAGTTGGAAGAATGAACTCTATGTCAATATACACATCAATTTTTATAAAATAAAATTAATTTAACTCATTAATTTTATTAAACTGCCCCAAATTGGATGACTAATATGTCATTTTTTAGTTTTGAGCTGGGGTTAATAAAAAATAATCTTTCTAGCTCACCTAGGGGTGAGGCATGGTATGATATATATAGTATATCAGATTGAAATAAAAAAATTTTATACCGCGGTATGAATGTTATGATATTTGATGTGGTATTTGGTAGGAATTTTAAATTATTTTAGTATTTGATACAATATAGGATATTTATACCGTACACCGTATCGAATTTTTTTTAATAACATATAAAACTCATATATATATATATATATATATATACTAGTTTAGTGTACGTATTTTGCACGTGTATAACTGACGGAGAGAATTATTACAATTAAAAGATTATTATGATGACCATAAGATTTAATAATCTCTTTTTATTTCTTAAATATTATGCTTAATTAAACAAATACACTTAAAATTAAAATAAAGAGCAACAAAAATTTACCTATCTGATCAAGTCCAAACAAATGTGATAGTTGATTTCTCTTTTAAGGCTCTTGAAAAGGTTGTTAATCATCTCACATTCGTTAGTCCCACGCCGCTCATAATTTCAGACCCTCTGCTTTTAATTCTTGAGGCAACCTTCTTCTCCTCATCTACCATTCTACGTTTTCCATCTTTAGTTGCATTGCCTATTTCGATATTTGATACTATCGCATGCAAGAATATCTGCACCAAAATTATATCATCATACATCATAACATATACAAGGCATAGTCCATAAACATAGACAACGATAACAATTAATTAAAAAAAGACAAGAAAAAAAATCACGTTGAATTAATTCAAATAAAAAGAGGAAATAAGTTAAATCAAAAATTCAAATAAAAAGAAAATAAAGGAGATCAAAGAAAAGAGCATGCTCGTGAGAGCTACACGAGGTTAATAGAATTTAAGTAAATATTTATATAAAATAGTATTTTAATTAATTCAAAAATATATTAAATATTAAAAGTTTTTATCTCTAATAAATAAGTAAATAATTATATAAGATATAATTTAATTGAATAGAATTGCACAAAAATAAATCCTAATTTTCTTAGAACTAAGTTTTTGGTAGTAAATTTTTCATTAGACTTCTAGGAGAAAGATTTATATAAGGGCACAAATTTACTGGACTTTATTTCTTTTCTATTAGGAGTCTGTATTTAATTCAATTAAGGAAAAAATTGAAAAATTATGAAATTAAAAGCCTTAAAACACGGTAGGTTTTTGTTTGGAACTATAAGAAAAGTTTTTTCTTATTGAAAATTTTAGAATATAATATTATTAGTGTTTATTTTCAATTGAAATTTTATTTGAGAAATATAGGAAAAAGATATTTTTGTCTATTACGGAGTCTTTTAATGAAGAGCAAAAAATTTAATCACTTTTCTAAAGGTCTTCACACTTTTAATAGATTATAAATATAGATTATATATATATATATATATATATATATATATATA
>NC_061112.1:128666206-128676734 GCF_002878395.1 Capsicum annuum | reverse complement strand
GGGGGGGGGGGAGGAAAAATCACGTTTTAGGCTATTATTGTGATGGACACAAGGGAAAGATAAAAAATGAATTATAAAATCAACAATGCATTTAGAAGGGAAAAAATTTGATGAGTTGAGTAGATGATTATACTTGAATATGTGAGTCATTTTCGTATATTTAATCGAGGAAGAATATTACTTATTAATAGATCCAACAAAGAATACAAACTAAATCAATTAAGAACATAAATCTGACTAATAACGCAAATTAGATCAATTAAGAATATAAGCAAAATTATCAATATTGTGTTTAAATTATTAATAAGTAAGCAACAATCAACAATGCAAAAAAAGTGGGAGTTTTTATGACAAATTAACAAAAGTGAGTTGACGAAGAGAAACTAGAGAAGAGAATCTGGAGAAGAGATAAAATTGAAAAAAATTGAAAGAAAAATATGGTGAAGATGGTAAGAAAAAATGAAATTAGCATGGTTTTTATAAAAGTTGGTAAAAGGCATGTTAAAGCCTATTTTACATGGGATAGGAATTGTTGATTGTCTGTTTTTGAATTTTTTTTTACCATATTTTGCATGAAAAAGGTTATGCTTAAAACCAAGTTGGGAACGGATAAATTTCTTTTTTAATTACAATATTTTTTTTTGGTTCAGGTTTGGGGGTGGTTTTTTTTCTAAATTTCTAATTATTTATTCTTAAATTTTTTTTTTTTTTGGGTCTCACAAAGAATTGTTTTTTTAATTATTTTTTTGGTTTGGAATTTTTTTATTTTTTTTTTAAATTTCTTGTTATGGTTAGTTTTTTACATGGTGGGAAAGGAATTCTATTTTTGTGAGGAATTTCTTTTTTTTTTTTTTGGTAATATAGTCAATATTTAATATTACTAAAATAATAGAAAAAAGGTAAAAGTAAAAAGATCAAATTACTTTTCTAAGGGTTTTCACACTTTTAATAAATTAAGAGATAGAGATTTTATATATATATATATATTAATATTATATTTAAGATTATTAAATATATTTATATATCATCCATTGGCCAATTGAACACAAAAATAACTTTTATTCATAAATAAATTTTTTGGGAAACTTATTATTTAGGAGTACTATGCTTAAGTTTAGGTACTGTTGTTCAGAGTTTTCATCTCGGACTATTCAATCGTAATTGAAATGTTATTTTTGTATAATTGATTAACAAAGATATTTGTTAGCCTAACATGATTGAGACGTTTTTACAATTTAAAGTTATAGTTTTTTTATATGAATATATGTAATTTGAAATCAAATAAAGTATGGTTACCGAATTATCATACCGTAAAATACTGAAATTAAATTTAAAAATATCGAACCATACCAAACAAAATTGGTATGGTAGTGGTATTGTTCTTTTAGATATCGAAAATCGAAGTTATGGTACCAAAATTTAAAATTCTGTACCGTACCATACTATGCCCCCACCCCTAATCTCACGAGTAAATTCCCTAGATGTTCACCCATGTTAGGAAAATTGCCTACAAATATCATTTTTGTTTAATTTAGGACAAGAATATCACTCAACTTTTTCTATTTTCCTTAAAATATACTTAGCACCTCAAAAACCTCCTCTCTCTCCTACTTAAAATTCCATATCATAATTTTTTTTTTTTTTTATAAATAGATCTATTTAACTTATTAAATTTATTTAATTAAAATTTTATCTCACTAATAAAATAGTGATATAAACTGCATACACTTATCCGATCCCACTTTACTAGGAATATACTTGATATGTTGTAGTTTATAAAAAATACACACAATATGTTGTTGTTTGTCGTCAATTTGGATGATATTATCCTATCAATACACAGTACAGTTGGCTCAAAACACAAATCAAAGAACTCTTCATAAATGACAAAAGCAGGAACTTTTTCCCAAGTTATTACCAATGAAATCTAAAAGGAATTAGCCTGTATGATTCTAATATAAAATTATGACATTTTTAAGTCAATAATTATTAATTATGAAATGTTCTATTCCTCCACTAATATTTATGAAAAGATTTGCTTTCCCCCCCTCTTTTGGTTAATCAAATGTCGAGCCAATTGAGCTACCAATTTCGGTGTCTGTTATTAAAAATAATAATTTTTGTTTATTTATTTTGTTTATGACTGTTTTATTTTACCTGATTTTTATACTAAAAATAATATTTTATTTATTTATATAATTTATAAAATTAATAAAATAACTTTGTTCTCGGTATAGTGTTTTGTAGTTGTAAGAAAATAATTTTATTATATTTTTTTTTTCTATTTTTATTACTCTCTTCATCCTGTATTAATTGTTCATCTTATTAAAAATAATTATCTCAAATTAGTTGTTCACCTTATTAAATCAAGAACACATTAATTAAATTATTCTCATATTACCCTAATAATTAAGTCTTTAAAAGTGTTCATACTTAATTATAAAGTTTCTAAAATGTTTTTTAAGAAACAAATTAATAAAATTATCTATTTATATATATATATATATATATATATATAAAGTAAAATGATCAATTAATACGAGATAACGAGAATATACAAATGCATAAAATAATAAAAATTAAATTTAAAATTTAAATCATTATTAATAAGGTTAAGTAATAAGTAAATAATACTCCTTTTGTTTCGGAATACGTGAATTATTGGGATATTTATTGGTGTTTTAAAATAAGTGAATCATTGAATTTTTTTTTAAATTTGCCCTTATGATTTGACAACTAATTAACTTTTGAAAAGGTATTACAAGGTCAATTTTTTTCTTTTTTGAGAGTAAAAATGAAAAGTTATATTAAATTTATATCTTTAATATTTTTTTCTTAATATATATATCAAAATCTAATAATTTATTTATTATGAAAGGGAGGAAGTATATACTAGGTAGACTAGAAGGTGTGTCAAGTAAACAAATACGAATGAAAGGGAGGAAGTATGAAGCATGGAGGTGGGTGCCACCAGTCTTTTTACTTTTTGATAAAGCAAGAACATGTCAGAGCTAAAATGTTGAACAGGGAGATGGAGAATCAAAGATGACTAATAAGCTGACACAACCCATTTGATAAAGAAACAGTAGTTAATCACCTCCACCTCCTGCCGGCAAGTTCTCCGCCGCCACCGCCGCGTTCAATTCCTGCCCTAGTGGTCCACATAAAACAACACCTATAATCACCTATTGCATAGTACTTGTAAGTGTATGAATTCATGTCCATATATAAATTCTCTCCTTATGAAAAAAAGCCAAAAATTATTTGTCGGTATATATTGAGAAATTCTTGTCTGTTCAGAGTTTGTTGAACTGAAAATTATGGCTTCTTTCCTTTATTTGTTGAGACGAGATTGAACATAACGTACAGAAACACCTTACCTCCTCGGTCCCATCTCAGTATTCTCTTCACTTTAACTGAACATTCGTATGTAGACACGCACGCCTCGACCCCACCCCTACTCACTGCTTCCTCTATTTTCTACTTCTCTATAAGCTAATAAAGATAAAAACACTAGTAAAACTTTGCCTAGACTTTGTCTTCGTGCAAACTCCGTGCACTTCTTCAAGGCTTTCTCTGTATTTTCCGCAGGCAGCTGGTGGTAGTTGCTATTAATTTCCTTTTTGTATCTGTCTTTAACTCTTTTTGCCTCATTTACAAAAGTGTAAAAATCTATTAGTAAGATTCACATTTCTTCAATTTTAGTTACTTATATTTGAGGAGATGCTCCTAAATGAAGCATTGACCGTAAAAACGTTGACAAGAAGTTTGAGTATTTAATTTCAAGCATATCTCTACGGTTGAAAGCGGTTGGGAGGTTTGACTTGCATGCAGTTAAATCTTTCAGTCCGAAAAAAGAAGAAAATCTGACTGTGTGATCTGTTGAGATTGGAACTGAAGAAGAAAGAAGACAATTTTCAGTATAAAAGGCCCTTGAAATTAGTTTCTTTTTTCCATCACAACTGAAAAAGGAGAGAAGCAGAAAAGTGGAAAAGGAAAAGTGACATGGAGCAAGGTGGAAGATCGTCAGGAGAGAGCGATCGAAATCAGCAGCAAAGGAGAATGAAGATGCCTGAAAACAACTCATCACAACCACAGCCGCCACCGCAGAAATGCCCTCGTTGTGATTCAAACAACACCAAGTTTTGCTACTACAATAACTACAGTTTGACTCAGCCGAGGTACTTTTGCAAGACCTGTAGGAGGTACTGGACTCAAGGTGGAACCTTGAGGAATGTCCCCGTAGGCGGTGGCTGCCGTAAAGGTAAACGCACGATGAAGGGCGGTAGCGTTGGTGTTAGTTGTGGTTCATCTTCATCAGCTAGTGAAAGTTCATCAAGATCTTATCAACAACAATCGCAACAAATACCGAATTTGTCAGCAGCAGCAGCAGCTGTTTTTTTCTCAGGTAACAACAATTCGAGATCTCAACCGCCGCCACTCCCATCGCTGAGTTCTTTGTATACCGGTGGCGTTGGTGGTGGTGGTGGGTTTTTATCTACTTTAGCCTCCATGCAATCAATGACTCAATTATCACAAGGTGTCAATAATGATCACTCTCAGTTAGGGGTAATTTCAGCCAGCAATAGTAGTCAATTTGGTAATTTCAATATTCCAAGTAGTATTCCTCCTAAGGTTCAAATTAACCAACAAATGGAAAGTGGAATTTACCAAATGGTCGTCAATAGAGAAAAGCCCATGGAATCATCTTTTTACCCATCTGATCAAATTTCACAGTTTCAACCAACAAGGCCTTTGGGTTCTTGGACACAAAGGTTCATCAACAACAACAATAACAATAATATTTGGCCGAACGCCTCCGCTAGCAGTAGCAGCAGCGGAGGTGCTAACAGTAGCACCACCGCTGCTGGTGCATCTCTCAACCCGAATCAATGGCCTGATCTTCCGGGGTTCGGACCATCACCATGAGATTTTAGGGTTTCTTGCCTTCAAACATACTGAATTAGTGTTTCGTCCATGAGATTATTCCTGAACTTTGCTCTTTCTTGATGACATCGAAATGAATGGATGAAGTTTTTCAACGGTAAGGCATTCAATTTCTGCGTTTTTTTTTTATTTCTTGTAAAACGCAGAAAATAAAATACAATAGAGACATGAAGGGAAAAAAAGGGTTAGCTAGCTAAAATTGTTGTATGATGTATTTACCTTCTTATAGAGAATTTCTGGATTGGGTTAGGTTTGTATCTTTGAAACTTTTGATCTCAAAAGTTAAATGTGTTTGTATGTTATAACCTTATCTTTTTCTCCTCTTTTTTGTTGCTTTAATTCCGCTTTATTAATGGTACACTATCAGTTACGTAGCTAAAAAGGAAAAAAATACACTTGCTTTTTGGCTTTGTTATCTTATCCCTTTGTTATATTTAGGGTTTGTATAGTGTGAGAGAGAGTTAGCATTTGCATGGAAATGCGAGATTGGTGGTGAGCTCATCTCCTCCTTTTTTGAATGCGCCCTTCCAAGCCTTCGTTTTATATTTCCAATCAAATTTTATTTATGAGTTTGGTAGAACTCAATGTTTAAATTGGGAGTATTATATATATTTAAATATAAGTATTTTTTATTATTATTTTACTTGATTTTGAATAGTTATTTCATTTTATTTGTCTATTTAACAAAAAAAAAAATGAGAATTTTATTACTTTTGTATAATATTTGTATTACTAAATAACTATGAAAAATAGTACTAAAACATTATTTAGGAGGTTGGTTACTCCGTCCGTTCACTTCTATTTTATTTGTTCATTATTTTAAAATAAAATTTTACTTTTATTTACTAATTTTATGCTTTAAGTTTTTACTTGGCATTATTTACTAATTATCTCAAAAATTATTTTTCAATACCTAGTACTCTCTTTAGTCCAATGTAAGTGAACTGCTAAAAAAAAAAAAATTTATAGTTCAAAATAAATTAATTTTTAAAAGTTGAAGAGTGTTTTAATTATTTTTCTTTTTCAGATTTAGCCTTTTTAATGAGTTTTTTTTTAGATACTTTATATTTTCTGGGAGATGACTGATTTCTACTTTTAGGAAGCGCATGGAAAGAATTAAAAAGGTATGGTGAAAAATTATTCTTTGATATATATCCTTAAATATCTTTGGAGAAGGGTATGTTATACCCCCAACAAATTACTTATATTAAATTAGATGAAGTATCAAACTCTAATTAATTGATATGAATAATGTGGTAAAACGCTCATATCATTATTATTTTTTAATAGACATGCAAAGTTCAAATTGAACTTTCTTCGTTCAGAATTACTTGTTACTTTATTACTTGGACATCTATTAAGAAAATCATGATTAATATAATAAATTTATCATATTATTTCTATTAATTGATTTTCAGTATATATATTGATAAATGATTTAAATAATAAGTAATTAATGTTAAGCATAAAATATAGAAAAAATAATTATTTTTTCTTGATATGTTAAAAGTAATAAGTAAAATTAAAATTTATTTAAGAATAAATAATAAATAATTTTGAACAAAGATGGTAAGTTAAAGTGAATGGATGGAATAACTTATTTTCTTAAAACATAAAACTAAATTTAAATGAATTTGCCACTAACTCTCTCTTTCCTCCTACAACCCCCACCCCACCCCACAAAAACACACATGAAACAGCACTATAAAACTGGAGTAGAATTAATGTTTAAGCTGGAGAGGAGTTGGTTGTTAATTCCCTCTAGAAGCTAATGGACTTTTTTGGGAAGTGGAAATAGAATTGGATGGACCTAAATGAAGTAGCATGCATGATCATTTAATTTGTTGAGATATTATTAAAATAATTAATGGTTTATTCAGTGGAGTGATTGTGGAGTTATTGTGGCGATTGGCAAGTTTCAATTCCTAAAGCCCTTTAGCTTGGGCTAGCATATATATTCTGCATGAATTTGACATACTCCCTTCGTTTAGGGTTATTTGTCACTTATTTCTTAATTAATTTTTTATTTTTGCTGATTATTTGTGATATATCTATTTTTTTTTTTTTTAATTTATTCTTCAATTAATTTTCATGACATAACAATAAACATTATTTAGTAAAGTTATCGTGATAAAATAATTATATTAATAATTATTTTTTAATAAATATATCAAATTAAAATATAATAAATAAAAATAAATGGAGTGTGTATATATATAGCATGTCCTAGCCTAGCTAGTTATATACAGCAATTCTATATAAGTACTATTTCTTGTTTGAATATTTAATTTGTACTCTTTTCATAATGGCATGACCGATGAATTGAAAGCAACACGCACACATTCCCTGTTGAAATCATCAAATGGATTTGGTAGATGGTGCATAGGGTGGGCTTACCTGAACCAAAACTTAAAGGTGGACACGTCAGCTATGCACCTCTGTGTTTTTTTTACTTAAATATAAGAAAACCATTATAGGTTAAACTAATAAAGTTAGTTAGAAGTACATGATGAATAAACAAATACATAAAGTAACTAAATAAAGTTGTTTAGGGTTGTGGTTTTCGAACAAAGGCATATCTTTGGTCTGCCATGGATTTAGATCTTCCTCAGAGAATATTAGCAGGTTGGAAATGAAAATCTCTTCGGTCTAATTAGGCTTCTTCCCTATGGGATGATCAAATCTGTTGGGAGAATAACCCATATAAAATTTCTTTATTCTTTTAGTTTTACGATAATATTAGAGCAAAAAAAGAATTCTCTGACCAACCACTATAGTTTTCCATGTTCGAGGATGATTATTTATAAAACTTGGTCATTATACTTTCTAATGCAAATTTGACATGGTATTGTTAGTTAATACTCCCTCCTCCCATTTCGTTTTATCCGTTCCAAATTTTCTAATCTGATATTTCATTTTACTTGTCTTTTTTACTTATCAAAATAAGACAATTTTTTTTCCATGTTTTACCTTTTGTATTAATTACTTTTTCTTTAAATTAAAATATAAACATCATTTAATAGGGGCACTATGATAAACTAGTCATGTTATTTATCATTTTTCTTAATAGCTGTGCTATCCCAATTTGGGACAGGTAAAATAGAACGGAGGAAGTACGCTTTTAGAAATGAAAAGGAAATTATTGCTCCCTCTAATTTATCTCAAATTAGTTGTCCCGTTTCTTTTCAACATTCTTCTTAAGAAAATTTAATTAAAACAGGATTCTATTTCTTTTTAATATATCTCTTAAGAAATTATTAATTAAAACAAAATTTTGATTATTATCTTAATTTATGTTTTAAAGTATAATTTCTCTTTATTAAATATTAATTCTATTGATGTATTTATAATCTTCAAGAACAATTACTATTAAGGATATCTAAAATGAAAAAATAACTAATTTCATCTTGAACTAATAAAGTGATGAATAATCTGATACAATTATTTTTAAAAATCACAATAGATAATTTACAACAAAGGGAGTACTCCCTCCATCTCATTTTAATTGTTTATTTTTTCTCTTACACGCATATTAATAAGACATAAATAAGGAGATGTTTTACTAATTCATTCCTTAAAAAAAAATTTCTGGAACTTTATAAATAAGTGTTCATACTTTAAAAAAAAATTAATTACAAGGATGATATCAAAAAATAATTAATTTTCTCTTGATTCAGTAAGGTGAACAAATAATATGAGAGAACTATTTTTAATAAGGTGAACAGCGAAAATAAAATGGAGAAAGTGTCAAAGTTAGATGGATAAAATTAGTTGATATTTATGGTGCTAAAATACAATAAGTATCCCGTACAGATAATTAAGATGAACAAACAGGTCAACAAAGTTATAATTCTTTGTTTAAAAGAACTACGAAATACTCCACTATTTGCCGATCATATAATTAAATTGGAAGATTGTAGGTTTTCTTGGTTGGGTCATGAAAATTGGGTTGATTTAAAAATTAAGTAATATCTATAGAGATATACTTTCTTTTTGCAATAGGATCAAAGCATTTTGTGATGTCGGATAACCAGTGAAGTCCAATTTCTCATGAGAGGTCCCGATTACATAAACATAACACACCCAAAAATGTAGTATTAAAATTGGTTTAACAAATAGATTGGATTAATGTTGGATATTTGCCCAAAATTAAGACGATCTGACGTGTTTGAATTGAAAAAACAATTTTTGTCAGTAATTAATTTTGGTCCAAATCTTATATATTTGGATAAAAATTAACTGAATAATTATGTATATATAATAAATCTAAATTCATAAATTAACTTTAAATTTTGGATCCGCAATATATATAGGTTCAAGGAGATCAAACAAAGTTGTGTCTGACAGGTTTAACATTGTCAATCATCCATTTCATTCTTATGATGCAGACAATGTTTAGTAAATAAGGATAAGACTTAAGGTGAAAAGTCTTTTAATTATTATCTAAGTTTGACAGATTTGACCAAACAGTTTAATCTATAGGATTGAACGTTTAGAAATCACCTATGTGAGGGCGAAGTGGAAGCCGCTTCAAGGAGAATGTTAGTAAAGGCCTATTCTCTAAGCTCTCATGAAACCGGGACGTGTTCATAGCTGAAAAGAATAAAACCTTGAGAACCACAAACGGTAAAAGGTTGGTTGTGTGACATGTGTTGTCTAGGTGTATATTAAAACTCGACGGTTCAAAGATATCAAATCTACCGATTGACCAAGTGTATCCAATGCATGTTCACTACGGAAAGTTCAAAGGAAAATCCACTTATCCAGGTGCAATCAGTCTTTGCTAGATGATCACATACTTATCCGTAAAACTTTTTCGAAAAATAACCATTCTCCATTCATGTGGGGGGTTGTTGGGTTCAATATGTATGGAAAAGGTGTGAATGGAAAATGGAGAGAAAAATGGTGGAAGAAAGGAGACACCAATTTAAAAGGTGTACTCCCAAAATTGAAAAGTTCACTAATTCTCCCACATAGGTGGGAGAAGGGAACTATGGAGTATTTTTAATAGAAAGCACTTACTCCACATGCTAAGTGAGACAAGAAATAAGAGATGCCTCACGCCGTCGTCGTCGTCGTCGTCGCTATTCAGAAAAAGATGCAATCTTTGGATGAACATACATGAATTTACTGAACATGTGTAACCTATGACATAAACGATTGCCTCTTTTCATAAGAGGCATGTTATGGCTATAAAAACCTGCTTTCTTCCACAGGTTTTGATACGAAATTTCAGAATAAAAAATACTCTTCTTCTCTTCAAAAAATTCTGTGTGATCATTCAAACTGTTGAGTGCGTTCGGCGAGTCCAAATATTTGAGGTACCACTATATTTGGATTGAAGGCCATTTTATCCTGGGAGGAAAAATTTCATAACCTCGGGTACAGTGAGGGGAATTGTTTCCTTAAGGAAACTCCGTGAATTCAGATGACTTGGCCTTATTCATTTCTGTTTCATCTATTTTCTGAAAAAATAAAATACACCTCTTGGAAAAGTCATTTTAATCTTGTGTTGAGGGTATTTGATATGCTTCATTGTGTTCTTGTTTATACTTGAACTCTAGTTGAAGTTTTTGTTCTG
>NC_061112.1:128648871-128663206 GCF_002878395.1 Capsicum annuum | reverse complement strand
AATTGCATCTTTTAATATTTAGGCTTTGAAGCCCTTGATTTGAAGGTAGCAAGTTTTTGTTTCATATAAAGAAAACTTTTAATTTTAAAATACGATGGTTGATTTGTGGCATTTGGCTATTGAGACGATCTCTTGCACTTGTCATGCCCAGCTCCATTACAAATCATTGATAGGTTTTGTTGACTTGTTGTAGTATTGACTACAAATTCTGACTATTAAAATATTTTGACTCAAATTATATTTCTCTTGCATGATGCCTCGTGATTCAGCTTCAATACATTTTTTATACTTTTATGAGTCCAAAAACTGTCGGATAACAAGCATTCTCGAGTACTTTATTATACTTTGAAGTGTTGTCTTTGTACGTCGACCTTTTGTCTTGCTTTCTACCATTGAAGAAGTTGGTAGCAAGTTTGGAGTCCTTTCTCACTTGACTTGACGTGAATTTGACTCAAAGACACACAAATGATAATAAAATTTTTCATTTGACTACAAGGACAGAAAAAATCAAAAATCAAAATAAGACAAAATGAAAAAGGAAAAGACAATAGGTATCTCTTTTCAAAATAAAAAAGCAAAACTTATCTGAATGTGAAAACCGATTTAGGTGATTATGACATGCATTTTGAATAAAACAACCAGATCTACCCACACCAATCATTTGTTAACTTTTGCCCACTTATTGAGTATTCACTCTAAATTACTATCCTCCTTCGGCTTGTGGCACCTTAATGGGTTTTTGCCATCGAGCCTATCTCATTTTCATCTCTTTCTCAACTCACTGTCGTCTTATGGTGCCCGAAATGATTTTCACCGATAAAACTCTCTTATTTTCATCATTCATCTTTTTTTTTTAAGAAAATAACACTCAAAATATGAAATATCATGCACTCATAACATGTTTAGCCTTGACATTCTTAAAGATTGATCTGAAGGTCTTTCTTTGGTTGTAACTTGGCTTTTGGATAGAGTTAGAAAGAAAGGTCGTCATGAGGCTCAAAATTTACACAACATTGGGTAAAACATTCAACTTTTGGAATCGATTCTTTTAAGAAAAAAAAACTTTTGCCCCAGTTTTCTTTCATTTTGATAATTTGAATTTTCTCTTGGTTGGACTGAACCTCGGAGTAGGGCTGCCTACGTATCTTTTCATAGCAAGAATCAGGTCAAACATAGTTCAGACATCTAAATTCTTTTGCTTGATTTTGAATTTTTGATTTATTTTTTCTCTTTTTTTTTGTCCAACTCTTTTTTTTTTCCATTTTTCTTGATTTTTTTTTCAACTTTTTCAAATTCTATTTTGATTTCAAAAGAGGGGTACGAAAGAAAATAACACTAAAGCTCAAAGGGGGTAACAAAGGATGACACAACATTTGGGTAGTAGAATGAAATGTCTTCGTCATATTAATCCTTAAAAACACAAGTACATAACATGTAATCTGAGAGTAGAACATGAAGATCATACGCATCTTTTCCAACATTGATCGTGACTAAGCTCATGCACTTGCGTCATTTTTTTTAATTTTTTTTAAGCCTGTAAAATATACATGTCCACTTATATTGTACTTTTTTTTCTCGATGAGTGACTCATGCCCTTTTGGAGCTAACTTCCTTTTGCTTTTCCTTATAGTGGATACTATATATCCTCCGATCGACCTCATTCAAAATTCTCGAATTGAATCTTCTAATCGATAATCAAGTTATTTTCTGATTCACAAAATGATTGCCTCAATACATTCAAGTGAGGCTGTAACTATGTCCCCAAATACCTGAATACTTACTTATTTTCTTATATATTTTGTCCCTTCAACTCTATCTTTTTGGTCAAATATTTCAGGATTAGATTGGATTTAAAGATCAGTTTGTGAATTCAACAAGCATATCACATCACTAGAATCACCGTAGAAAGAGCTCTCTAAAGAAAAGGAAAGATAACTAAATGGAACCAGAGATTCTGGGTTCGATCCCCAGCAGAGTCGTTAGAGATGTCACACCCCTTTTTCGCTTGAAGGGATCCGAGGTCGAATGGTTTTTTCAATTAAAGTGACGATATTGAATAGGGATTATTTTAGTTTCAGAGTCGTCACTTGGAATTGAGTTATGGTGTTCCAAGTTACCTTTTTGAATCCCTAATCAAAAGAAAATGACTCTTTGTTGGTCTGCGAAAATAGAATTCCTTACCCGGTCTTCTGTTTTCGCAGACCAACAAAGAGTCATTTTCTTTTGATTAGGAATTCAAAAAGATGACTTGGAACACCATAACTCAATTTCAAGTGGCGACTCTGAAACTAAAATAATCCCTATTCAATATTGTCACTTTAATTGGAAAAATTCTTCGACCTCGGATCCGTTCGAGCGAAAAAGGGGTGTGACAGTATTTATATTAGAAAAGGTTTAAACTTTATTAATATATTCTTTTTCTGTTCTCCATACAATTGATTGTTCCTAACCAAGTGAGTTCTTTAAGCTATATTAATATTGTTTTATAGTATGTGATTTTTTTGTGTGTGGTTTTTGTTAATAACGATGCATTTACAATTAATAATTTGAAATTGACTTATTTACAAATTTGAACAAATTCTTTGAATCATTACATTCCGTCATAAGAAATTAGTTAGTCATTCTGATTCTATATGAATTCCGTTTAAAATTTAAGTATATGCAACTTTTTTCAATTATAAATAAACTATGAGATCTGACATGTGATCATTATTTTTAACAATAGACTCTTTTGGTTTATTGGTACGAGCTATATAGATATAATGAGTTTTTTGATTGACAAGAAAGACACGCACACCGCTAAGTGATTCAAACTTTTGTCATTCATTAAGATTTTGAAATAAATAGATTATTTTTTTCACTTTTTTTCTTAAATAATTATTATTGCTTATTATATGAAATATTAAGTATATGAAATTAATTAAATTTCTTGTTGATTTAGGTATACCTTGTATAGAAAAAATTTCTATAAACCAAAATAACTACAGATATATTCTAAAATTTGATATTTTACAAAATAAATATATTAAAATAGGGATTCTATATAAACGACTATCAAAATTTTCCTAAATTGACTATATTTTAATACAAGTTAATTTGGTTTAATACTAAACCCAATAAATTAAAGTTGCAAATTTACCGTAAATATGGTTAATAATTTACACCAAATATTTTAAGTGATTACTTAATAATATAACGTATACACATGAATTTCATATATATATATATATATATAGAGAGAGAGAGAGAGAGAGAAAAAGAGAGAGAGAGTTAATTAACGTAATACGCTCTTATGTCTTTTATATGATTTGTATGAATATGTTAATTTTATATTTAAGTGTTTTTTGTTTAAACAAATAAATTAATTTATTTCTTAGTTCAAGCATATTTTCTTTTACAATATCGAAGTTATTTTGTTAACTGAATTACTTGAAATGAGGTACACGCGCGAGGCGCGTAAGATATGGCTAGTATATATTAATAGCGGCGGATCCGGGATTTAGGGATAGTGGGTGCTTAGAAAATCACCTCAATGAGGTTCGAACCCAGGACCTCCATACAATAAAGCACTTTAAGATCAACTCAAACGCCAATGCAATCAACCAACTTTCTTTTATAGTGGGTGCTTTTATATGTTTTATACCTATTTTCATATATTTTCTATGAAATTATACCTATTCCGCGTCGAGTTTAGTGGGTGCCAAAGTACCTCAAAATACAACATAGGTCCACCCCTATATATATATATATTTTATTTTTTATTACACAAAATTAAAAAATCTAACCTAAATAACTAATGTATTTTTTTGATGAAGAGGCGTCATTTGACAGTTGACACTCCATTAACTAAGGTGACTCCACCACTAAAGCTAGACTTGATAGCCATAAATAGCTGAATGGGTGACCACGGTAAACCTCTAAATATATATCTCATGAAGTGATGGCTCATTAGAAGTTGGTTTGGGGAACATAGGTCATGTAAAATTTAGTTTAAGAAGGGGGTAGTCGAGTGTGAGAATAAGATCTTGTGTTGGCAGCAAATGAAATAAAAGAAAAATAAGCTATGCATAAAAAAATGTAAGGTCTTTTTGGAGAAATCGTGGAGAATTTGGTGCAAGATAGACTGTATCATGCATGTCATATTAAAAGTATTTTTGAGTTGTTTTAGCCTAATTGTAATAACTATTTGTGCTTTACGTAACCTTTTATGGCCAACTGCTTCCTTAGCAAATCTGAGTTCGATTAATAGTGATAGAAATCTGAAATAGTACTAAGTAGTTGTCCAAATAACAAAGGACCATTACTGAAGAATTAAGTATTCAGTAAAAGGACCAGCTTAGGAATAAAATTAAATTGAAGAAAACCAAAAAATTCTGAGGTCAGACCAAAAGACTCCAAGGAGTTTTGGTCATTAGATTAGATTAAAGGGAAACTTGAAAGCAAAGCCAATGGATATATTAATATGAAGAAAAAAATGGATATATTAATATATATAAAGGGCTAAAAGTCCCAAGAATCCAAAGATTCTGAGGTCAGAACAAAAATTATGGTCATAAGCTTAAAGGGTAACTTGAAAGCAAAACTAATGATATTAGAGGCCAATAAGTTTCAAAGAACCATCAAATCCAAATCCAACCCCCCACCCCACCCCACCAAAAGTAGCCAAATATTAGTACTCGTATTAGTTTTCATTTTGCTCATGGCAGTCATATTATTAGCTATGTTTTTGAAAATTTAAATTTGAGTACTACTTCCGTCATTCATCTTTACTTGTTCACATATATATATATATATATATATTACTAAAACTAAATGTTTAATATTACTTGTTCACTTTAGAAAAATAATAGATAATTTATCTATTTTTATCCATTTTACCCTCGGTCTTAAATATTATGCACAATGCCGGCTCCATGGTGAAGCAAGTAAGTCACTTGCTTTAGGCTCTCAAATTTTAGAGGCCTTATTTTTTTGAAATAATAGATAGATGTTTGGACGTAAAAAATGTGAAACTTAGGAAAAAAATATTTATTTTCAAATTGAAAATGGTATATGAAAATTGGAGTTTGTTTGGATATGAATAGAAATTAAATTTATTTTTTAATTGAATGATTTAAAGTGTGAATAGTTTTTTTAAAGTTTTTCTGAAGTTTTTCAAAGTCATGAAACATTGTAGCAGTTTTAAGTCCAATACTTATTTGAAATTGTTAGATGGCGAGAATTTGTAATAATATTGTCTTAATTTTGAATTTTTCTTAAAATATAATAATATCTTTGATATTGTCTATTTAGATTTATTTTCAAAATTAAAAGTGTTAAAGGAAAAATAGTATAAGTAAAAAATAATACTTTAATCGACATATTCAAGGAAATAAAGAGATATTTTTATAATTAGTTCGTTTCTCTTCTATTATTCTTATAAAATAATGTTAACAGTTCCTATACCAATTGTCTCAACAAAAATACGTTTTTGAAAATTTAAATAAAAAAATCTTACCTAAGATCAACAATTCTAAAAAAAGATTAAATGAGTTTACTATAATTTATTTTAAAAAAGAATTATTAAAAAATAGAAAACGAGAAAATTATTACTAATTTTGCACGTAAAAATGCTAGAAAAATAGATTTTTTTCAAGAAAAAAATATCTTCTAAACCCTAAGGCCTCCAAATAATTTTCGGCTTTAGGCCACTAAAATGTTTGATCCGCCCCCTGATTATTCATTACTTAATGTATTTTCTAAAGCATTAAATTTATTATATTTAAAGGGTGATATAGTAAAATTACTCACATTTTTTGTTGCTTTTAAGGTGTGTGTCAAGTCAAAAGTGGACAAATAAAGATGAACGGAGAAAGTACTATTTTGTAAAGTCATGTGGATAGTATTACAAAAAAATAGTAATGAATTTCTCTAGATTTAGTAAAATGATAAGTAAAAGGAATAAATTATTTTTTAGTATAAGGGTCAAGTAAAAGAAATAAATTATATTTTTTAGTATAAGGGTCATTTAAAATGGAAGAAAGGGAAGTATATATGTAATGTACATAACACGGGCCCAAGATATGGAAGATAGATGTCATTAATCAAATCTTGCGAAACATTTTTTTTTATGAAAAGGAGAAACATATAGTATCCTCTTCGTTATAGTAAAAGTAAATGCAAAACTATGAAAACTAGTCCACAGAAAAAAGTATCATAAATTTTATATATTCTTCTGTCTTTCGTTTTCATGTGTTGAATTCTAAAAGCTATTGGGAATTGGGATATCCACCAAAAGTTAAAATTAAGTTGATAGAGGATATCATCAACCAACGTTATATTGAATAGCATTAGTTAAGTTGATTACAAATCTCATTTTGAAGTTGAAACATTAGTTGAATAAAAGAACTTCAAAAACAATTTAAAAATAAAAGAAAAGGGAATAATGATCGAGCCCCATTATACCTATGTACTCATTTTCTTTTTTATTAAGAAAAAAACTTTGTTGTTGTGGAGAAAGGTCCAATTATATATGCAATCCTCGGAAACAGCCAGATATCTCCAAATTTGGGGATCCAAGAATGTCATTTGGGGGACACCAAAAATGGGGTATGAATTATGATCATCATCTTCAATTTCAACTACTACTCAATTTATCATGAGCCACATGTAAACGTGCATATGGATGAGCATCCTAAAAGAGTCTTTCCTTCAATTATTCAAATAATAATAATAATAATAATAATAATAATAATAATAATAATAATAATAATAATATATATAGGGCATTTAATTTCTTACTTTCTCAAGTTTTTTGATGATGAAAAATGAAACTTATGGTTGAAGAGAGGGAAAAAAAAAAGAGAGAACCAATACACGTGGGCTTCAATATGCTAAGGTTTGTAAAGAAAGCTAATTTATTTAGTATCCAATTCAAAATTTCCCATCATTAGAACAATTCATAACATTGTAGGGAAAGCAACAATAGTTTTAAGTTTTACTTGTAAAAAAGATGGTCACACTTGAAAAAGATGGTTCTCTCTAATTGGCCAATCCAACCTTAATCATTTAGTTCCATACTATGTACTCCTTTCATTTTCATGATTTCTTCTTAAGTACTTGATTTAAGAATATACACTTATCAAAACATAGAATGAAAGTAGTTTTATTTGCTATATACTTGATTTTCTTTTTGTTGTGAAAACGTAGAAATGAATTGCCTATAAACTTAAGAGGGTTTAACCAAAAAAAAAAACTATAAACTTTAGAGTGAGTAAATATTATTTGCTCTTTCATTTCTATGTTTTCATAAGTAATTTTATAGGAAGAGACGGACTACATATGTAATCCAAATTGGTCCAGACTTAATTATGAATGAACTCTACATAAGAACTCAAAGTGACCCATTTAAAAGAAATAATGTTAATTTCAAAATTTATCAATTTGATATTTAATCACGTGAAATATGTCATCTCATTTAATTATACATATCAATCTCAAGAAAAAATGTCTGAACTTTTTGGCCTATTAAGGCGAATACATACAATTAAATGAAATGACATATTTTATATTATTAATTTAATAGCTTAATAGACAATGAGAACACAGAAACAATTTTTTTTCTTCAAAATTTGAATCAAAAATGCCTAATTAAAATAATTTATTAGGAGTTAGGATGTTTAATTCAATCAAAATTTATTAGTTCGAGTGTGTAATTTAAATACAATTTTCTGATAAATTTAAGAAATTAATCATGTATAATTTTCAACAATCTCTTTTTATCTTAGCCTAGTCAATACCACATACTATATTTTTTTTAGTGAAATAAACAAAAAAGTTGAAAAGTTGGACCAGGTTTTGAACCACAAGACTTGGCTGACCAAATGATTATGGTGGTAGGGTCCCCACCCCAAGTCCACAACCATGGTGGATAATATATGTTGAAAGGCTAATTGGAAATACAGGGATGATATGATATGATATGATGAAGAAAAATTGTCGCACACTAGAAAATCATCTACTTATGAATGTGGTCATAAAGCCACACACTGGATTATTATTCTTGCATGCATGTGTCACTTAGAGGTGGTATTCTTTCTGATGCACAAACAAAGTAGGAGTGACTATGATTTTACCCCCACACACATTTCATGATCATGATCATTATCATGGATTATCATGATCTTTCCTTTACGTGGACCCCCACAAGTCTCACCCCATACCCCTACTACACCCCTTAAATTAATTCCCACTCAAGATAGATAGATTCTTTAGACCCAGTGGACCTTGCCCCTTTCACGTCTCTTCAATTCCCCTCTCTGGAGTTTTCCCCCTTTTTTAGACTGTTTTTGCTTTTAGTTACTAACAAAATTAATGTACACTGCTTTAAATTGGCTTATGTTTACTTACCCCTGTGCATGTGCTTGAAAGACACATGAATTGAATTAACCAAATGATAAAGTTGTATATGAACTCCACCCGAAGTAACGACATAGTCTATTGATGCAGTATTGAGTATTGAAAATGTAAGAACTTGTATAGGAGTACTGAGGAGATGGAAGAATATTTTCGTTAAATAGGACTTACTGTAAAGTAATGGAGTACTTTATATTCTTTAACTACTTTTAATTTAATCTATTATTGTTATTTCATTCCGTGACTACGACAGGGAAGTAACATTTATAGACGTTTACTCTTTTAGACATCATTATTTGCCTTTGAAGCTTAGAACTCGTAGCAATTAATTTTGTGACATTTTGTACATCTACTCGTAGCATAATCTAACATATGATATGTTATTTCCATCTACGGGTACGCAGAATTTGTATATGCAGAACAACAACTTCAACTAAAGTTCAAGTATAAAAAAGAACACAATGAAGTATATCAAATGCCCTTAACACAAGATCAAAATGACCTTTTCAAGAGGTGTATTTTATTTTTTCAGAAAATAGATGAAACAGAAATGAATAAGGTCAAGTCGTTTGAATTCACGGAGTTTCCTTAAGGAAACAATTCCCCTCACTGTACCCGAGGTTATGAAATTTTTCCTCCCAGGATAAAATGGCCTTCAATCAAAATATAGCGGTACCTCAAATATTTGGACTCGTCGAACGCACTCAACAATTTGAATGATCACATAGAATTTTTTGAAGAGAAGAAGAGTATTTTTTATTCTGAAATTTCGTATCAAAACCTGTGGAAGAAAGCAGGTTTTTATAGCCATAATATGCCTCTTCTGAAAAGAGGCAATGGTTCGTGTCAAAGGTTACACATGTTCAGTAAATTCATGTCTGTTCATCCAAAGATTGCATCTTTTCCGGAACAGTCATCTCTCCATGAATCCGAAGCCGAAGCCGAGCTGAGCGAGCGACGACGGCGGCGGCGCGAGACATCTCTTATTTCTTGCCTCACTTAACATGTGGAGTAAGTGTTTTCTATTAAAAACACTCCATAGTTTCCTTCTCTGACCAATGTGGGAGAATTAGTGAACTTTCCAATTTTGGAAGTACACCTTCTAAATTGATGTCTCCTTTCTTCCACCGCTTTTCTCTCCACTTTCGATTCACACCTTTTTCATACATATTGAACCCAACGATCCCCCACATGAATGGGGAATGACTATTTTTCATAAAAGTTTTACGGACAAATATGTGATCATCAAGCAAAGACTGATTGCATCTGGATAAGTGGGTTTCCCTTTGAACTTTTCGTAGTGAACATGCATCGGATGCACTCGGTCAATCGGTAGATTTGATATCTTTGAACCGTCGAGCTTTAATGTACACCTAGACAATACATGTCACACAACCATCCTTTTATCATTTATAGTTCTACCGGTTTTATTCTTTCAGCCATGAACATGTCCCGGTTTCATGAGAGCTTAGAGAATAGACCTTTACTAACATTCTCCTTGAAGCGGCTTCCACTTTGCCCTCACATAGGTGATTTCTAAATGTTCAATCATATAGATTAAACTATTTGGTCAAATCTTCCAAAGTTGGATAATCATTAAAAGATTTTTCACCTTAAGTCTTATCCTTGTTTACTAAATATTGTCTACATCATGATAATGGGTTGGGTAATTGACAATGTTGAACCTGTTAGACACAACTTTGTTTGATCTCCTTGAACCTAGCTCTTGGGATCTCCAATCTGTTAGGTAGAGTTACCGTCATGCTGATTTGTCCTAGGCCTTAAACTCATTCCCTTGGATGACTTTTTCACTTCTTCTCTAGATAGGCCTTTTGTAAGTGGATCCGACACATTATCCTTTGACTTCACATAGTCAACAATGATAATTCCACTAGAGAGAAGTTGTCTAACGGTATTATGTCTCCTTCGTATGTGACAAGATTTACTGTTGTACATCATGCTCCCTGCCCTACCTATTGCTGCTTGACTATCACAGTGTATACATACTGGTGCCACTGGTTTGGGCAAATAAGGAATATCTTTCAAGAAATTTTGAAGTCATTCTACTTCATCACCGGCTTTATCCAATGCAATAAATTTAGATTCCACTGTAGAGCGAGCAATACAAGTCTGTTTGGATGATTTCCAAGAGACTGCTCCTCCACCGATAGTAAATACATATCCACTTATGGATTTTACTTCATTCAATCCGGTGATCCAATTTGCATCATTATATCCTTCGAGTACCGCGGGATATTTATTATAATGCAAGGCATAGTCTTGGTAAAGTTGTTGCCATATGACCAGGAGGTCATGGGTTCAAGCCATGGAAACAGCCTCTGGAAGAAATGCAAGGTAAGACTACATACGATACACCCTTATGGTGGAGTCCTTCCCCGAACACCGCGCATAGCAGTAGCTTTAGTGCACCGGGCTGCCCTTGTTTATAATCTTGAGTGTATTTAAGATTCCCCAAAAATTTTTTCATTGTCATCCAATGAGTTTTGTTGGGATTACTCGTGTACCGACTAAATTTACTAATAATGCATGCTATGTCTGCTCATGTAGAGTTTATTATATACATTAAACATCCCAATACTCTTGCGTACTCCAATTGTGAGTCACTTTCACCTTCATTCTTTCGAAGTGCAAAGCTCACATCCAATGGAGTCTTGGCAATACCGAATTCCATATACTTAAAATTTTTAAGTACATTTTTGATATAATGAGACTGTGACAATGCCAACCCTTGTGGATTTCTATGGATTTCTTATTCCTAAGATCACATCCACAACTCCAAGGTCTTTCATATCGAACTTACTCTCGAGCATTTGTTTCGTTGCATTTAGGTCAGAAATGTCTGTACTGATGATCAACATATCATCCACATATAAACACACAATGACTTGTTGATTTGGAGTGTTTTTAATATAAACACATTTATCACATTCATTTATTTTGAATTCATTTGCCAACATGGTTTGGTCAAACTTCGCATGCCATTGTTTAGGTGTTTGCTTTAGTCCATACAATGACTTAATAAGTTTACACACCTTATTCTCCTTTTCTGGAACCACAAAACTCTCAGGTTGTTCTATGTATCTTTCTTCCTCCAATTCTCTATTTAGGAAATCAGTTTTTACATCCATTTGATAGATTTGAAGATCATATACCGCCGCTAAGACAATTAACATTCGAATCGATGTTATCCTTGTTACTAGCGAGTATGTATCAAAGTAATCAAGGCCTTCTTTTTGTTTGAAGCCTTTTACTACAAGTCTTGCCTTGTATTTGTCAATAGTGTCATCCGCTTTGATCTTCCTTTTGAAAATTCATTTAGAACCTAAAGGTTTATTTCCGGGAGGAAGATCAACCAATTCTCATGTATGGTTGCTTAAGATTGAATCAATCTCACTATTGGTTGCCTCTTTCCAAAAGGATGAATCCGAAGATGTCATCGCTTCCTTAAATGTTTGAGGCTCATTTTCTAAGAGAAATGTTACAAAATCCGATCCAAATGAAGTAGACGTTCTTTGATGTGTACTATGTCTTGGATTCTCTTCATTATGTACATTCTCACTTGGTTTATCTCGAGGTCATTTAGATCCTCCACTAGACTGTTCATGTCTAATTTTATACGGGTAAATGTTTTCAAAGAATTCAGCATTATCTGATTCAATTATTGTATTTTTATTTATATCTAGATGTTTGAATTTATGAACCAAAAAACGACATGTTTTACTGGTTTTAGTATATCCTATGAACACGCAGTCCATTTTAGGCATAGGAACTTGGACCTTTGCTAGACACCCCCACACTTTGAAATATTTCAAGTTGGGTTTCCTTCCTTTTTATTTTTCATAAGGAATTGATTGTGTCTTACTATGGGGAACTCTATTGAGTATACGATTGGCTGTAAGGATACCCTTCCCTCACAAGTTTTGTGGTAAACCAGAATTTATAATTAAGACATTCATCATTTCCTTCAACGTTCAATTTTTTATTTCCACAATTTTGTTAGATTGAGGTGAATACGGGGCCGTAGTTTGATGGACGATTCCATTCTCTACACATATTTTGGCGAAAGGAGATTTCTATTCTCCGCCCCTATCACTTCTTATTATTTTTATTTTTTTCTTTAATTGATTTTCTACTTTAATTTTGTATTGCCTAAACTCATCTATTGCTTCATCTTTACTATTTAGCAAGTAGACATAATAGTATCTAGTGCAATCGTCAATAAAAGTTATGAAATACTTTTTCCCACCAGGTGATGATGTTGACTTCATATCACAAATATCAGTGTGTACTAAGTCTAAAGGATTGGTATAACTTTCAATGGACTTATAAGGATGCTTTGCATACTTTGATTCCACACACGTTAGACACTTTGATTTATTGCACTCAAAGTTTGGCAAAACTTTTAAGCTAATCAGTTTTTGTAACGTTTTGTAATTAACATGGCCTAAACTTTCATGCCATAAATTATAAGACTCAAGCAAGTAAGAAGAATTTGAACTTTTATTTATTTCAACATTCATTAAATTCATCCTATAAAGGCCCTCGGTAAGATAGTCTTTTCCTACATACATTTCTCCTTTGATAATTATAATTTTTCCAGAAACGGTTACACATTTGAATCCGTTCTTGTCTAGAAGTGAAATAGAAATTAAATTTCTATGTAACTTCGGAACATACAAGACATTGTTAAGTGTCAAGACCTTTCCTGAAGTCATTTTCAAGCATATTTTCTTGTTCCTTCTACCTTAGCAGTAGCGGAGTTAGCCATGCAGATCATTTCTTCTATTTGAGCTGGAGCGAATGACGAAAACAACTCTTTGTTGGCACATACATGGCGAGTGACACTAGAATCCATCCGTCATTTGTGAGAATTCCTCACCAAGTTGAATTCTGAGAACATAGCACACAGATCATCGCATTCTTTGTTAGATTCAATTATATTTGCTTGATCCTTTATCTTGCCTTTCTTCGGGGCACGACAATCCGTGGACTTGTGGCCAATCTTTCCACAATTGAAGTATTTTCCCTTGAATTTCTTCTTGGGTTGATTGCTTCCTTGTTCAGCTTTCTTTCTTTTCTTAGAATTATTTTGGTCATCTTCTACAATATGTGCTCCATTAATTATAGAATTCCTTTTTGACCTTCTCTCGACAGCTTTATTGTCCTCTTCAATACGCATTCGGACAATAAGATCTTCGATAGTCATCTCCCTGCATTTATCCTTCAAGTAGTTTTTGAAGTCTTTCCACAAAGGTGGTAACTTCTCAACTATCGCTGCTACTTAAAATGCATCATTCACAATCAAACCTACAAAACAGTTTTTGTGAGTATTAAGAACTTTTTAAATTTGTTCAACTAAGGTATTTTTCAAAGATATACCTTCTGCTAGGAGATCATGTATGATGACTTGCAACTCCTGCACTTTAGAGACAACCGATTTGCTATCTATCATTTTAAAGTCCAGGAACTGTGCAACAAGAAATTTCTTAATTCCCGCATTCTCTGTTTTATATTTTCGTTCAAGTGCCCCCCACAATTCCTTCGATGTCTTAGTTCCACTGTAAACATTGTAGAGATCGTCTTGGAGACCACTCAGAATATAATTCCTGCAAAGGAAGTTTGAATATTTTCAAGCTTCTACAATTACGAAACGTTCTTTGTCCGGAGTTTCCTCGGACACCTTAGGAGCGTCTTCGCTAGTGAACCGTTGCAGACACAAAGTGGTGAGGTAAAAGAACATCTTTTGCTGCCATCGCTTAAAGTCAATGCCCGCAAATTTTTCGAACTTCTCCGACGATGCCAATGTAGGCGGAGCATTTGTGCAACGTTATGTGGAAATAATAGTTGGCCCCACAGACGTTGTCGCATCTTGCAGTTGACTATCGCTTGTCATTTTTTCTGTCACCACAAGACAAAAAAT
>NC_061112.1:128620716-128645871 GCF_002878395.1 Capsicum annuum | reverse complement strand
AAAAAAAAAAAAAAAAGAAGAGAAAAAATAAAATAAACAAAAAAAAAAGAGTGAGAAAAGTAAGGAGAAAAACAAAACCAAAACCAAAAAAAAAAAAAAAATTAGAAACGGATGCATGTAAGAAAATTAGAAACAGATGCATGCAAGAAAACAAAAATAAAATCTCGATGAGTTGAGGTTCTGTTCGAGTTTTTCGAAAATTGTTCGTATTTTCTTTAATCAATTCATCTTTTAGGTTCTTATCCATTTTGCACCATTTTATAACTTTTGAGTTGATTGAAGCATGATTAAAGTTATTCTTATGTGTTTTTCCTTACATTATTTATTATGTGTAATTTGCTATTTATATGTAGTTTGCGTCTACGTCTTTATTTATAAGTCGTATGTTATTTTTCGAAATAATGTTAATTAGATTGGATTTGAATTAAAAATGAGATAATATTTAAAATTATTTGTGTTTAAAGATGTAAATTGTGTTAATTTACAAGTAATTAGTGTGTATTCGTGTAATAAACCAAAAAAAATAAAAAATAAATATGCATGCACACAAGTAAAATCATGCACACACAAATTTAGAAAAAATGGAAAACAAGAAAATAAACATGGGAAAAGAAAGCAAAAAATGGAAAATTAGAGAAAACAAAGTGAAGCAAATTATATATATATATATATATATATATATTTATATTCATGTTGATTTAGTCATAATAAGTTGGTTAACTGTAATATGTGATCATTTAATTATTATTATTATTTTTTGTTTGTTAACTTCGTGATGACAATTTTTTGCTAAATTTGATTTTATTATTAATTTTGTTACAGATTATGTTAATTAGGCTTTTAAGTAATTTTATTAAGCTTATGTATTAATAATTTGTTGGCAGAAGTAAGATGAATTCTCTTCGTTTAAAAAGATTAGAAATATATATAATCATAATTGATAAAAGAAAAGAGAAAAAAAAATTGTAAGAGAGGCGAATTGTAAATTTAAAAAAAAAAACAAAGAGAGTAGGTATGAATAAGAAAAAATTGTCTCGAATTTATAAGAGACAAACAGTGCTTTTTAACATTATATAAGTTTTAGGCGTTTTAAAATATATGATCTCAATTAAGAATGCGGCGTACGCATCTCTTTAAGACATTTAAAATTCAAGGATGCAATAATGCAATTTGGCAAATACTTTTCTTCAATTTATTTAACATAAGAAACGTAGAAAATTATTTTAGTATAATAAAAATGAGCAATTTTAGGCCTTAACACATTTTATTCAAAATAGTTTAAGTCAAGATAAGTCAATAAAAGCGACCGTGCTAGAACCACGGGACTCGAGGGGTGACTCACACCTTCCACTCGGTCAACAGAATTCCTTACCCGATCTTCTGTTTTCGCAGACCAACAAAGAGTCATTTCCTTTTGATTAGGGATTCAAAAAGGTGACTTGGAACACCATAACTCAATTCTAAGTGGCGACTCTGAAACTAAAATAATTCCTATTCAATATCGTCACTTTACTTGGAAAAAACCTTCGACCTCGGATCCCTTCGAGCGAAAAAGGGTGTGAGGATATTGAATAGTGAAAAGACGATTTTGTCTAAAGAAGAAACTCTTAATGAAGCCAAAAAGTTCGAATCACTTTTCTAAAGGTTTTCACACTTTTAATAGATTATAGATTATTATTGTTATTATTATTATTATTATTATTATTATTACTACTACTACTACTGTTACTATTATTATTATTACTACTATTATTATTACTATTATTATTATTATTATTACTATTATTATTATAGAACTTTTTGTTATAATTTAGTTAGAATAAGATTAGTTACATATAATTTAGTTTTTCAGTAGGACACCTTTTCTTTTAATCTTTTTTACACGCGATTAGGAAATATATTGATTTGTTGGGTTTTGTATAGGATTTTTGTTTTTCTAAAATTTATATTAGTTTATTGGATGTGTAATTTAAATAAACTATGCGAAAAGACGATTTTGTGTAAAGAAAAACTTTTAATAAAGAATGAAAAGTTCAAACGTGATTTATAAGACCCTTCACACTTTTAATATAATAGAAAATAGAGATATATACACACGGTGATTCTCATTGTTTTAAGAAATGGATATATTTCAGTGATCAAAAGTATGTATCTCAACTTTAAAATTATGTATCCGAATGTTAATTGTGTATCTGAAAATTAAAAATAAGAGATTATTTATAATTTAACAAAAATAGAGATAATTGAATAATTAGGGGTAAACTTGTTGTAATTTATGTAAGTTTTACTTTTAAATATATAGTGTCTCCTTGTAAGGTCCATGAAGCATTTTGAACTTTTGGAAGTTTGTCATTATTGTTGCCCAAAGTTTCAAAATGTTGTCTAATATTTGGTTTAGTTTAATATATTAGGTAGAATGGTTGATATGAGGACAAATATAAAACGAACCAACATTCTTGACTTGTTATAATAGTTCTCAATAATTTATAATACATGCCTTTACAAGTGACCTAGCGGTCGAAAAGCTAGAGTAGTAGTAATATAAATACGATGAATATAGTTACTTTGTAATTGTATAAGTGAAAGATATCAATTTGGGTTATATGAACAGTACTATGAGCTATGAATATACACTCAAGTATGGTAATTTTGATTCATGCTTTAAACATTCATTAGAATTTTTTTATTAAATGTGTATAACTATTAAACTTTGAACCTAATTATTCAAATGGTATAGTTAGTTCAGTAATATCTTGAATTTATAAAATCCAAATGTTAAATTTGCCTCAATAACAAGTACTAATTGATATGTTAGTCGAAACGCATACAGGTTGATTAGCTGACCATCACAATTATAAAAAAAAAAAAAAAAACAATTTGAGTGGCGCCAACATTTTTATTGTAAAAAGAAATAAAAAAAGAAGTAGAAAGGTTTTTGGGCTATAGGCCTATGAGATATAGTCTGAGGCCCATAGTATGATAGAGTGCAAGGCCCATTATGATCCATCTTTGCTTCTCTTTGCTTATAGCCCACAACATTTTAGTTTACGGCAACTGAAATTGAACGGAGTTGATTTTTTAGTCAGTATAATTATTTTAAGAGGTTAAAATAATATTTAATTTTTATTACTTTATTTCTAAAGTTACTTAACTAATTCAAATTATTATTCGATAAATATTATTGACTGACTATGTTTTTTCTTAATCCAAGCTGTTCAAAAAGTAATTTTTTTTAATTTTTTATCATTAAATCGAATCACCCCAATGGTTGACTAAAATTTGAATGGGTCAACTATAAAATACCTCTTTTTATTAACTATATACAAAAAATGAAAACTAAATTTAGCTATAAACTTCATTGCTCGTAGTTAATAACATTTTGATGATTCCTTGTTTAATAAGATTAATATAAAATTGTGTTATTTAGCTATTAAATTTTTCTATTGCTAATTTTATTTTTCAATAGTAATAATTATGAATTCCTCTCCCCCACTCTCGCCTATGGCTATTTCTGTGGCTTCTTTCTCCTTTGCTTAGGGCTACGCCTCTAGCTATCCCCTCAAAAGGGCTTATATTTTCACAATTTCGGAAAAATAAATATCTAATTATTAACAAAGAGGCGATGAAAAATATCTCTCTATATATAGTGAAATATAAATGAGGGTCTTTGGCTCAGTCTTGCATATTTTATTTAATTAGAATTTCAGTTAATTAAAGATATATTTGGACTAATTTTTAAACGGTAAAAGATATATGTAAGTTAAACTATAATGAAGAACACAAATGCTCAATTTCAAATAATTTCAAGATGTATTTGGACCCTTATCATTTTTAAAAGCCTGGCTTAAACAAAAAAAAAATTAAAAAAATCACGTCAACATGTACCAAAAATATTATCCTAATAAATTGAATGCCTTTGTAGGTAACAATAATTAGGTGGTTTCTCTATTAGAAAACAAAGTAAAATGTTAATTAACATTGATTAACTGTATGAAATATGAACTCTAATTGAATAGTTTTATGAGTTAATTATCATTAATTAACCGTGTGAGATATGAACTCTAATTGAAGGCATAAGTGTTAAATTGTGCTAGATAGGCATTAGGATCCATTGATAGAAGCACAACTTGAGAGAGAATGAACAGAGGAAAGAGGAGATTTTATTTTGAGCTAAAATGAATCCATTATATTGCCAATGTAACAGCATATCTCTCTATTTATACTAGTGTGTAAAAGTCTCTAACAACTAACCAACTAAACACAACTAGTTACAACTCAATTACAGCTGGCATTTCAGCCCCAACACCTAGTGCTAGTAACTAACTTTTCTGACTGATTTTATCATACAATGATTAAGTAATTCCACTCTCAGCACTCCCCCTCAAACTGGTGGGTGCAAACACATTTAGCTCTCCCAGTTTGGACATCAAATAATCATGTTGATATCTTAGCAGTCCTTTGGTTAAGATGTCTGATTGTTATTCCTTCGTACCAATGTGATGTGTTTGTATCGACCCTGCTTGAATATTTTCTCTAATGAAATGGCAATCAATCTCTATGTGTTTAGTACGCTCATGATAAACAGGGTTAGTTGCTATTTGCAAGGCTGCCTTGTTATCACTAAAGAGGTCTACTGGTTTTTTCAATCTTATTCCCAGTTCTTCATATAAGCTGATCAACCAAACTATTTCTGATAATGTTGTTGCCATACTTCTGTACTCTGGTTCTGCTGAACTCTTAGAGACAGTTGTTTGTTTCTTTGATTTCTAAGATATAAGTGACTTCCCATGCTTCACAATGTATCCGGTTACTGATCTCTTAGTGCTCGGGCATGAGGCCCAATCAGCATCGCAATAAGCTGTCAGTGTGTCATCCTTTTCACTGCTCAATAGAATTCCCATGCCAGGCTCTCTCTTGATATATTTGACCACTCTCAAAGCAGCTTCCCAATGAGATCTTTTGGGTTGCTGCATGAATTGACTGAATTTTTTGACTGCAAATGCTATGTCTATCCTCGTATGATCAAGTACAATAATCTTCCTATCAGCCTCCGATATTTCACTTTATCTTTCACTAGTTCATCATCCTGCAAATCCATCACTGTATCTGTTTCCATTGTTGTGAGTTTTTGATTGAATTCTAAAGATGTGCAAGCTGATTTAGATGCACTCAAGCCCAAGCCATTGATTAATTCAAGAGTGTACTTTCTCTGGTTCATTAGAATACCTTTGTTTGATCTTGAGAATTTCATTCCCCAAAAATATATCATTTCACCTAAATCCTACATCTTGAATACTTTCTATAAATATGATTTGGTTGTCTCTATCAATTGAGTATTGTTACCTGTGATGAGCATATTATCCATATATACAAAGATCACCACTATATGATATCCATTTCTTCTGGTAAACAGAGAATAGTCTGAGCAACTTTGAACAAAGTCAAGGTTGACAAGTGCATCTTTCAATTTTATATTCCTTTGTCTGCTGGCTTGTTTTAATCCATACAAGGATTTGATAACCCTACATACTTTGGGAACACCATTAACAAACTCCCCGTGGCTATCAAATCCTTGAGGGATCTGCATGTATACCCCATCATGTAAATCACCCTGTAAAAAAGCATTATGGACATCCATTTGGTGGATTGGCCAATCAGAAAATGCAATTATAGATATCACAGTTCTAATAGTGACAATTTTGACAACAGGAGAGAATGTCTCATTATAGTTGAGACCTTCTTGTTAGTTATAACCTTTGGCTACCAATCGCGCCATATATCGCCTTTGGACACATGTATCACCTCTACGGCCCTTTGGATCTGATCAATAAAGTCCTGCGGATCTTCATTAAGATCGGATCCGGTAAAAGTAGGCGAATCCATCTTAAGAAAATCTTGCATCCGAAGACTAGCCGCCCTATCAGTACCGCTAGGACCCGCGGCAGGAATAGCTTGCCCTTGGACTTGACCGGTAACAATCCGGGTCAACAGTTGTACTGCATCCCCCATATCCTGATCAGCAACATTAACAAGTGGTTCTGTGAATGTGGTTCGCCTCCCCCTTATTCCATCTGGAGTGGAAGACATTTCAGATACCCGCTCAACTTGAGCTTCACTCTAATTAACTTGTACAGTGGTGACTTACTAGTCCCTTCTCCGGCAGCTACGTCTACCCGCTCGCCGGTATTCTTACTTCCGGTATCCGGCATTCTTACTGTAATAAGAGAAACAAATGGATTCAGTGGCCAACTATGACTTCGTTTGCTATATAAACTCTATGGCACGATCTATGATCTGAAGAAAAGAAACAATTTCCTAAATGTCCATAGCCTCCTGTTTATGGATGTGGTGCACAACACACCGATAAACAAGACTCTATGTAGACACGGCTTTGTAGACTCACTAGGACGAACCTCTCTGATACCACTTTTGTCACGCTCCAAAATTCCATCGGGTCGGACTGGCACCCGAAGCCGAAAAGGCCCAGGAGAACCCGTTCAGATACATGTACTTTCACTTACATGTCACCAAAAATTTGGACAGCACTTCGTTGAATATAGAAGGGTCTAATTACTTGTATCAGCACAACACGCACAAATATATATATATATATATATATATATAATACTTGGCCGTCGGGGCCACCACATATACAAATATAACATCACTATATAAACTTCCATGACTTTACCCTTCCTTATGTCTACAAAGCCTCTAGGATATACATGACATAACTAGGGTCGGGACAAACCCCCGCCCACACATGACTCCTGTACAATAACAAAACATAAGGGACCGACTCGGAAAGCTCCGAAGCAAACTGGAGCTCACCAACAATAGCTGTATGACCTGGCTCCTATCTATGTTGTGAATGAGCTGAAGCACCTGTGCCTGCAGCATGAAATGCAGGTCCCCCGTGAGGGACGTCAGTACGAAATATGTACTGAGTATGTAAAACTGTAAATAATCATATGTGATATAAGGGATCAAGAAAATCAGATGCAAGTGAATAAATCATAATAGAAGTGAACCACACTTCATAAACACTTTCAGGATCATGTACATTATCATTAATCTGAATTGGGTTCTTGAATTCAAACACATTTGTGGAACGGTATACATTTGTTCATTTTACTCTTTACAATTATCATTCGCCATTACCTCCTCCTCCCGAACCTCCAACCACTTAACAATAATAAATACTGTACCGTACTGTGACCATTAGGCTGCCCCCAGTACATATCAACTGTAATCATATCAAATATCGGGATCGGCCCATGCTAGGCTTAAGCCCCTGAGCTACCACCCATACGTATATCAAGTAACACACATAAGAGATCTTTCCAATAACTTAATTCAAAAGTTTTTGAGATTATTACATTAGTGTTCATGCCAATATAGTACCGTTGGAATAATGATACATCAAAAGGAACCAAGTAATAGACTTTCTATACAATAACGATGTAATAAAGACTCATTGGTACATCAACAATGTGTTTCGGAATCATCAATATCACAACAATGAAATAGGAGCCTTTCGGTATATCAATGAAACATTTTGACACTTTATAGAATGGAAACAACTTCGTTGGTAATGTAGAACAATACATGTTTTTGGACAACCTCGAAATCTTACTTGATGGAACATTGGTGTTTTCATGCCAAAGAACATCGTTAGAGTATGCTTTACATACCTCGTTGCAGATTCGGATACCAATTCAACACAACTTCCCGCCTTTACAAATCACGTATCTACAATGAAATATTTGGCATCTAGTATTAGCAACCCAACACCACAATTCTCTTCCATAATTCCATAACAACCAATATTTGCAAAGCATTCCAAAAACCAACTTGAACAATAGGTTTATGTGTATATATATATATAATCATCATTTCAATACCACATCATCACACCAAAACCCTTCACAATTCAACATAATCCAACCATGCACCAGAATAATCCAACATCATTTCCAATCATCTTTCAGCAACAATCAAATAACATACTTCTTATGCTCACATGCATATATATATACATATCCATATAAATAACACCAACATAATTTACATCCTTACCATAAAATGGCCCTTTTGATTTCGAAGTCCTGTTGGCACAAATAAGGGGTGCTTCTCGAAGCCCTCGAGACGGTGAACACAACTACGGAATCAATTTGGATTTTCTACGGTTGAATCACAAGATAATTGGAGTTGAACTTAGGCTAGGGTTTCTTATTCTTCAATAATTTGGATGATAAATGATGGATATGAGGCTAAGTATATGTATATAATGACCAATTTTCGTCCATGAGGTGATGGAAAATGACCATATTGCCCTTAAAATTTAAGTAAATCCGAATCTGTCCATGGTGGACTGTTTTGATAGGCTAAAGTAAATCGACCATAACTCTTTGCTCCGATAATGGATTTGGGTGAAACCAATTGCATTAGAAAGAAGACTCTCAGGGCTTCTCATCGATATATAGCAGCTCACATAGTTCATTTTTTACAAGGAGTTATGATCGTTTAAAGTCGACCTAAAAATCTGTTTGGCTGCAGTACTTCTGTGTGCAAAAAATTTCTGCACATTTACTGTTCATTGCGTCCACAGTTTTCAAGTTTCGAACATGCTCGCTTATATCCGATACTCATCTGTTTTCAGACATCTTTATATCGTTGGAAAGCTAACTCGATAAACTTTGCATAGAAACTTCGACCAGCAAATTCCAGTATAAATAAAGTCTATTCCTATACACATATAATCAAACTATACACTTGAAACCATCTCAAAATAATCAATACTCATACTTAAACTCATATATACCTAACTTATGATCAATACATATACTCCAACACATATAACCATGGCTAATGCACGTAATTAAGTACGGGGTGTTACAGTTTCTTGCCATAAAAAATCTCATATGGACTCTTTCCTTGAAGAACTACAGTGGGAAGGCTATTAATAATATGTGTAGCAGCTAAAACATAATGTCCCCAGTACTTTAATGGAATGTTTGCCTGAAATCTTATCCCTCTCGCAATCTCTAGAATATGTCTGTGCTTTCTCTCTGCAACCCCATTTTGCTGGGGTGTATAAGCACAGGTTCTTTGATGTTGAATGCCATAAGAGTGAAAAAGGGAAGTACATTCAGCATTCACGAATTCACCACCATTATCTGATCATATCACTTTCACATTTCTGTTAAATTGGTTCAGAATTACCAAAAGGAAATGTCTCAAGACAACGACTACATCAGATTTCAATTTGAGCAAAAATAACCAGGTGATTCTGGAATGATCATCAACAACAGTCAAAAATATTTTATTCCCATCGTAAGTATGGACATTATAGGGACCCCAAACATCAACATGAAGTAGATCAAAATTATCAGAAGTTAAACTAGTACTTATAGGAAAAGGCAATCTAAGGTGCCTAGCAATAAGGCAAACAGAACAATTCTCAATCACATCTAAACCATCAATTTGTGAGGAACCAAATAGCTTCTTGATTGTTCCAACAGAAGTATGGACCATCCTTCTATGCCAAAGACCAGCATCAACTTTAGGAATTTGTGTGAATAAGCTTGCCTGCTATGGCTTTATTGTAGAATTAAGGGAAGAAAGCAAGTATAGGCCACCTTGTTCTCTACTAATCCCATTGATCTTTCCAGTTGAAAGGTCCTGAAAGATGCAGAATGCAGGGAAAAATAGTACTGAACATTTCAGTTCTCTAGTACGCTTAGATACTGAAAGTAAATTATAGTGAAAATCAGGAATGAACAACACATTCTCTATAATGCCGTGACCGAAATCTGACAAGAACCTGTATGGGATGCACTAGTGAAATGGCCATTAGATAAATTTACCTCTTTAGATGAATGACCATCAAGTTTTACTTTGTTGTGAAGCATGCTTAAATTTGATATCATATGATTAGTGGCTCCAGTGTCCACAATCCAATCTTGTTTATCAGAGGTAGCAAAACAAGTACGAGCAATACCTACCATGTTGACTGAACAATGTTTAGGTTCCTCTTTGTTTTGCAACTGGACAATATCATTGTATTGACCAGGTGTGAAATAACACTTAGGTTGTGCAAATCCATGAACTCCTTGCATATGCTCACTGTTGAAAGCACCGACTTGTGTTGCCTTAGTATCGATGGAAACATTATGTGTAGCTTAAATAGCTTATTGGTTCATTTTCTAACGGGGACTTGGCTTCTTTTTGTATGGATAGTCAGGCGGATAACCAATTAGTCGATATCAAGTTTTAGCTGTATGTCCCTACAATTTGCAGTAATCGCATCTCTGAGAGTAGTCCTTCTTTTGACGATGCATATATCCAGGATAATCATTTGTCGGACTAAAATCTTTCTTAAGACCTTGCACATGTTCGCTATTGCGTGAATATCCACAATTAACTCCCATCAAAGCGGTGATGTCTCCCATATCCTTAGTACTAGAAGTCCCTGCGATACTCCTTTGACTTTCTCTTTCAACTAACATGGAGTAAGCCTTGTTTAGAGAGGGAGTTGGTACCATCATCAAAATTTGACCTCGAGCTTGCTCATATGTTTCGTTCAATCCCATGAGGAATTGCTGCAGTTTTTGGCGTTGCATAAAAGTTGTTAACTCTCTCGATTTATCACAATTGCAACCAGGTATTGGTGCCAAAGAGTCGAACTCTGTCCAGAACATTCTAAGCTTGCTATAATAAACAGAGATAGAATCTGTACCTTGAGCTGCAGTTGCAATATCTCTGTGAATTTGGAAGATTCTGGAGCAATCTACCTTTATCAAATTGTTCCTTTAAATCATTCCACACAGCTGCTGCACTTGAAGCATATACAATTCCATTGAGAAGCTCCTTCGAGACGCAATTCATGATCCATGACAACACGATCGCATTATATCACTCCCATAGACCTACCAGATTCGAGTCAAATTGTTCCTTTTTGCAAGTACCATCAATAAATCCCAATTTGTTATGACCTAGAATAGCAATTCGCATACCACGACTCCAAACTGCATAATTGTCGGTGCTAGTTAATTGCATCAAAATCAAGACTACACCAGATGTATCAGTTGAATGTAAGAAAAGAGGATGATTGTGACTGAGTTTCTCATGCAGTTCATTGTCGAGCGCCATTGGAGCTAGCTCCGGTCGTCTTCTATCTATTTGTGAAAATGTCGTCTTCTCTCTGTTCGTGAAAATGCAGAAAATACCACACTATATCTATGGCTTTGATACCATGTTAAATTGTGCTAGCTAGGCATTAGGATCCATTGATAGAAGCACAGCTTGAGAGAGAATGAACAGAGGAAAGAGGAGATTTTATTTTGAGCTAAGATGAATCCGTTATATTGCCAATGTAACAATATCTCTCTCTACTTATACTATTGTGCAAAAGCCTCTAACAACTAACCAACTAAACGCAACTAATTACAACTCATTTACAGCTGGCATTTCAGCCCCAACACCTAGTGCTAGTAACTAACTTTTCTAACTATTTTTTATCATACAATACTTTAAGTAATTCCACTCTCAACAATAAGAAAATATATATATATATATATATACACACACATATTTTCTTTCCTTGTGAAATTGGATATTCAAATTGATTATGAACCATTCCGTCAATCACGTTGTGGCAACAAGGTGCATCGAATTTGATTTATGATAATGGAAAAAGGGAAACACCATAATCTACTATGGAAATTTGCAGTTTGACTAGATTCTGTGTTAGTGGAGCTGAAAGAAAAAAACTCGGGGATAAACAAAAAGTCCATCAATTAATGGAGGCAAAAATCAAAACTTAACTAGTTCAAGATTTTAATCATACATCACACGAATACTAGTCGTCGATTATTATTATACTTATGTTAAAATAATAATTGTACATGCATGGTGTGATCGTTATGCTATCTACTAAATATATATTGATAAAATATACTCTTTTTTATATATAGTGTTGATCAATTTTTATTTCCCCTAAAAACTTAAATATTTCCTTAACAAAGTAATTTAATGTTGGATACAATTGTATTCCAAAAGTTTCTATAAATTGCATGTCTTAAGTTCCTAATGCAAATAAAAATTCTCTCTCTTAAGAAGGCAAGGATCAAAATTATCTTTCATTTCCAAAATCTAACGTATATATGTCTTTTGTTGGTCAAATATTATCATCGCTCAAAAGTACTTTCTAAAGCAGTGATTCTCATTCAGTCTCATTAAAATTATGTGTGTTGCATGAAAAAAAAAATATATAGTCAAACTTTTTTATAATAATAGTGTATGTCTAAAAATTTTATGACTGTTATAAAGCGGTATTGTTATATATGTATATTGACGTTTGAAGTTCAGATTTTATTCAATTGTTATAAATAAAAATATGCAAAATTAAAAAGAATGTGAATATAAAAAAGCTAAACATTAATAGTTTTTTCCTTGTGAGATTATGAAATAATTGATGTGTACCATTTAAATATAATTTTTTTCTTTAGAATTAAATATTTGTATTTGAAATTTACTGTGTGGATGATATTAATGATGACTATCATAAATATTTTGATATTTTATTTTGTACATAATATATTTCTTACAAAATATTATTAATAATATTTAAGTACGTTATTATAGAGAGGTAATTTTACAAGAATGTACCGTTATTAGAAATGTAATTCATGTTATAGGTAGAATGTTGTTATAGAGAAGTAAAATATAACATGAAAAATCAATTTCAGCCAAAATCATACCGCTATAATAAAATATTGATATAACGAGATGACGTTACAATAAGCTCTCACAATAATAAAAATTAGAAAAAAAATTTATACATAATTTATGCTTCCTTAAAATTTAATTATGCAGTTCAATTCCCATAAAGAATCCAATAATCCACAATTCATTCCTATTTAAATTAAGAGTGCTTCAATGACAATTTTCTTTACTGCACTTTTCATTTAGTGTGTGCTTACAATTGTGTCCTTTGCTATTAGGTGTAGTATAAAAAATAATGTAAATAATTAAGGGTATAAATATCAATCAATATTCGAGAAATATTTTGGTCGATCAATATTTATCAAAAATTATTCGTACTTTTATTATAATATAGAATTATATATAATATAATTTTGATTCATGCACAAGGACGTCTTAAAATTAGTAACCTAAAGTCAATTTTTTTGTTCTTACATTCTACTTATATTTAGTGTATTATTTTAAAAAGACATTAAGCATTTAACATCACATACTAATATTATTATTTATAAAAGCAAGGATTAAGTATAGTTAATAAGATGTTAGTCATGATTACAATGCATTATCTTGAATATTATTGTAAAAATTTTATTTATTAATATGAAGATTTGAGTTATTGAATTCAAACTTTTAAAATATTTTTGATAAAAGGAGATAATTCTTCTTCTTCTTTTTTTCAATTTAAACTTTGTACTTTTTAATCTTTAATACCTTTTAAGTAAAATTAATATCATAAAATTCACTATTAAAAATGCCACCTTATATGTCATGGCTCATGCATGTCTTAAAAAAAATAATTATAGTTCCAGCACTTTAGCTTTAATCAACAAACCGAATTGCGTATTAAAAGGAAAGCTTTGTAAAATCGATGGGTTTTCAATATATATATATATATATAAAATCATTAATTCATCCATCCACGTTTACTTGTTCGTTTTGAAAAATTAAGATTTACCATTTAATTTCTAGTTTATCCATATTCATTAATTATAGTTCATTCTCAAAAAATTGAGTTTATTATATCTAAATAGTATTATAGTAAAATTATTATTCTATTTGTTGTTTTCTAAGGGATGTGTTATGTGTCAACCAATATTGAACAAGTAAAACTGAATGAAGAGAGTGGTTTATATACACTGCAATGTAACATTATTAGTATAATACGATGATAAGAAGTTAAATATTATATGTTAATCGTACAATCACATTATATATATCATTTCATAAAAGTTGATGTTGGAAGACCTCTGTAAATAAAAAGGTGAATTTCAAATATGCATTTTAATTAGAGTACCATTAAAAATATACTAGAATTTTCGAGGACAAAATCGTTAGAAACGTCTCCAACATACAAATTGTCGTAAAAAATTGTAATTTTCTTAGTATATATATATATATATAGGTCGAGATTATTGCAAGAGAATAATGCAAAATGAAGATCAAAAACCTAAAACCTCCTAGCTAAGCTTAGATTTCGATACTACAACAACAACATACTCAGTATATTCTTGTAAAATGGGGTTTGAAAAGAGTTGTACGCAATTCATATCACTACATCAAATTTTGATACGTAAATGCAAATAAAACATCAGTGGCGGAGTCATGGGTTCAAAAGAACTAGTAGCTTAAGCTCAAATCTTCTATTTGTGTTGAAAAACAGCATTTAATGTTGTTTAAATAGTCTATTCAGATTTAAGTAAATACAGAAGATCTTATAATTCAAAACTAATGTAAAATTAAAAATGCTTAAGCCAACAGTAGTGGTGGTGGTTATATAATGTCCTAGAATAAAGTTGAAAAAACATGACATGAAGAAGCTTTATAGAATGTGGTGTGTATGTTATTTGGAGGAGAAAAAAGCAAATTGTCAGGTAAAGAAGAATATCCCCACACACATAATATTGAATAGACATGAGCTTTATATAATTAGCATGCTTCCCAATAATTTTCAGCTTTGTAAACCAGTAGTCCAGTACTACTACTACATTATTTTTCATGGATATATACTGACACCAAGAATCTTTTTCCTTTTTCTCTGTCTCACCCTATCTTTGTGGTCATCAAATCAACACTAATTGCCATAATTATGTACTATAAGATCAATTTTAGGCCATTTTTACCAATCAATTAAGCACAAATTACTCCATCATATACATTTAGGTTCATTCATCAATTAGAAATATCACAGTTAAAATCCCACATTGATGGTACCTATGTGTGTTTTATAGTAAGAGGGAATCTCTATAAATGTTATCCAAAAAATAGCATATTCCGTTTTTTCCATTTTAAATAGAAATTATTATCTGAGGATTAATTAAAAACATTTCAAATGTTTCAAAATAGGTTATAACTATAGAAGAATTTAACTTATAAGTATTTTATGCAATTTTAATTTATATAAAAAAAGGTAAAATTATAGAATCAATTCACACCATAAATAGTTTATTAAAAAAATTTAACCATTTGGGGAAATCACTGATCTAACTTTCTGTAAATATATTAGATTTTCAAGACAAAAAAAGAAAACCACGCTTAAGATGAAAAAATACTTCAATTATAATGGATATAGCTTAGTTTATTTTGGAACAAATTCACATAGGAAAACAAGAACATTGCTATGGGAAAAGAATAAATAAAGCAAAAATGATGAAGGAAATAAACAAAAAAAAAAAAAAAATGGCATGGCCAACTTAGTAAAATCATAACCATATTAAAGCAACAAAGTCTCCCTTTCTTCTATACCCAAATATACCCCAACCATCTCCCCCTAAACTACAAGGAAAGAGGAATTTCTCAAAAAATGAGAAAAAAAAAAAACTCAAATAAATTTTTTTTTATCATTGTTGGTTAATTCCTCATGTATGAGGACTCCAACATTGTAACCCCCACCCAAAACCTAATACACATTCTGAAAAATACATCAAGAAAAAATTGCAATGTGATGCATCTATATACATACAAAATAACATTAAAATTAAAACTAACTCACTGGAACTAGAATGAAAACATCTTCTTCTTCAACTCTGAATGTTGTACTCTTCATGATAAAAGAAAACTTGGTATTGTGATGGAATGAATAGGATCCGAGGTTCCTCTCAGCGCAAAATGAGAGAGAATTTCTTCAACCTTTTGACTGTAAAAATTAGTATGAAGGGCTGAAAATCATCTTGCAGCTGACATGATCACTCCGATCCAACTCCTTCCATCAATATGAAGTCAGCTGAATGTTTTCTTTTTGTCCTATATATAGTCTTGACATTTTAGTAGAAGGGAGATAAAGAAGTTGTATTGTTCGGATCCTTCAAAAATTCCGTTTGATATGTGTATCCGACACTAATACAACGATATTATTGGAGGATCCGAACAACATAGACGAAAAAGTACCTATCTAGCTAGGAAAAGACACATGTTAATAAAAATGAGAGGGAGATCAAGGGGGGGGGGGGGGGGGGGGAGGAAAAGCAAAGGACAAATTAAATGTACTTGTCCTAGATGAGAGAAGGGACTGAATTAGACCCCATATTAGAAGGATCAAGCCAAGCACCATTCCAAGAAAGTGAAGGATCAGATGAATTAATAATTTGTTCATGAATCTGATGATTTGAAAGATCCATTTTCTCAGCTTTCAACATTGTGATCCCATTTCCACCACCTTCATGAACATTACTGTTGTTGTTGTTGTTGTCCCCCCTTGACATTTGCAATTCCTCATAATTAGGAGCCAAGTTGTGAAAATTGTTACCATTAATATTGGACATGAACTTTTGTTGCTGAAGGCTTGAAGCTATAAGAGAAGCCATAGTTGAAGTTGATGTTGAAGATCCAAACATATTGGGGTAGGTTGAAAGAAGTGAAGTTGAAGAAGTAGTACAATTACTAGTCATGACAACATCTTGGATTTGCTTAATAGGATTGAACCCACCATGCCCATAATTATTATTCTCACCCATAATATTGACCCCCCCTACAGAAGAATTAGAAAACCCTAACCCCATACGACGATCCATTAATCCAGGGATACTGTCTGTCAGAGAATACACTTGTCCCTCACCGACTGTAGCATGACTCGAAACCCTAGAATTGAAAAGCCTTGCAAATGGAATGTTGAGATCAGACCTCTCACTAGTCAACCCATAAAATAAAGGATTGATAGAATTTGTAGAAGATATATCAATACTATTATGGGCTACATGGTGGCTAGGGTTTAAAGTAGAGATATTTGGAGTTGAAGTAGTAATTATATCATGAGCAGTACAAGAAGAAGAAGAAGAAGAATTAGTTGATGGTCTCTTAATCCTCTTGTTCTTCCTACAGCCACCTCCAACTGGTACATTCCTTAAGGTTCCTCCTCTAGTCCAATACCTTTTACATGCCTTGCAAAAGTGTCTTGGCTGAGACAAACTATAGTTGTTGTAGTAGCAAAACTTCGTATTAGACGAATCGCAACGAGGACATTTCAGATGTGGTGGTGGTGGTGGTTGTTGTGATGGATCTGGAATTGGCTTCTCCATATCTCTAGTATTACTACTACTGCTACCATTTGAGGCCATCATCAAGTTATTTTTCTCATCTATCTGAAGAAAGAAAAGAAAATATCGTATTAACAATCCAAAAAAATTCCAAACTAATCAAAGAAGAAGAGTAGATGAGTTGTTATTCTAGGGTAAAAATAATAACAAGACGAGTGTAGAGATATTCTCTTCCAAATGGTAGAAGACAAAGATGGGGTCATGCGGGGGTGAGGGGTAAGGGGGGGGGGGTTATTTAGTCAAATAATTGAGAAAGAGAAAGGAAAGCAACCTGTGGCCATATTTCATTAGTAGTGGAAGAAGGGATGAGTGCCATCTTCTTCTTCTCACACTCTCCTACTACCGTTTTTTTTCTTCTTTCACAAAAAGGAATCCTTTTGAAACAAAGAATAAGCAGACAAAGCTAGGCTAAGTGGCGACGTGAGTCTTCTTTCTTGACTGTTTCAGACAAATATATTTTGGGATAACATAAATATAAAGTACTCTACTAAATAAACAATGTTAAAGATTCATTCTTTTTTGCTAATTTCACGTGAAGGGTAAGGTCTAGAATAAACTTCTGTCGTCGATTACTTTAATATTCACTTGGTTCCAAGTTATGTGGCTTTATCCAGAGGTAAGCAAAAAAGAAAAACTTCTAAAATTTGGTCCCAAGAAAGACAATTATTTATTATCTATAAATTATCTCATAAATTTATCTTTGATGACAATAGTTTTATGTGTTCTTAAATATGTAAATTATCATTATATTTTTACATATTTTTGTAATACGTAATATTTTAAAATACCTAAATATTCCATATTGAAATTCATAAAAAATCTTTAAAAATATCTCTCAAAATTCAAATAATGAAGATAAAATGGGACAGAAGGAATATCACATTAATTCACGTGATAAAAAATATATTTTAAAAAAAAAATTAACTACATAAACTTTCATCTTATTACTTATTATTAGTGATGACTTTATTTTGTAATCCTCTCCATTTTTGCTTTCCGTGACCCCATTTTCTTTTTTTAAGAAAAAAAGATTAAAATATTTGGTGAGACATTCTAGTGTGAGAAGAGGACAGAGAGATAAAGCAAGGAGCATATGGTAGATGAATCTCGAGAGGTTCAAGAAAGAAAGAAAATATTCTCTAGTACTACTAGTAGTTGAATAAAGCAAGAAACCAACATCAACATCACTAACTTAACTAATAGTAATAACTATACAAATTCTTTGTTTATAATTTGATTGAACAGAGAGTCATATTTAGATAGGAGGGAATCCCTAGAGTTCAATATCCAAAGCACAAACACGATACAGCAAATCCCACTCCACTACTTTAATTTATTTATTACATTCCTTACTAGCAACTATAGATTAATCGATTACAAAAATTGTGTGGAACATTGTAACTATAGTTTAATTAATTAATAAAATTATTTATCGTGATAATGTTATAAGATATACGCTCCTACTTAATGAAGTAATATTATAAGTATGTAAATAATTAATGATATTGTGCAATCCTATATGGAAAATGTCACCTCATCGTATGATCTAGTGTAGTCTATTACATGGTGGGTTGTCATCCAATATTATGGCATATTATCATTATTGAGCCTCTGCGTCCAATGCATCAATACAGTACATTATGTACTTTTCTTTTACTTTGGGTCGTTTGACAGAGTGTATAAAAATAATATAAAATATGATGTGTTAATAATATTTGTGTTAATTATGTTTGTATTAGTTATACTTGTATTTTTCTTATACAGTGTTTGGTTTGATTTATTAAAAATAACATGAATTAAATAATTTTTTTTAAAAAAAAAATTATGAAAATATCCTCCATATATATGTTGAAAAGAATGTAAATTTTTTTTTGAGGGATAATAGTGTCTTTAATCGTGTTAATGCATGTATTAAATCCATTGCATTGCTAATATCATGGATTTTAAATATTAGTAATACACATCTCAATACACAATGGAGTATCATTAGTTATACATAGGGTGCAAAAGTATACCAAATAAGGTGTTAGTAATACACATTAAATTAATATATGTATTAATTTTTTAATACACTCTACCAAACGACCCCTAAATGTTTATTGAAAATTTGTTGATGTCACAATTTTGTTTGAGGGATTTCGAAAATTCCTTAAAATGACAAGAACGCCAAACAAATCTTTTTTGGAACTTTTGAAAACTTAAAAGTTAAAATCACTCAAAGCCCTTTCCGATAATCGAAGAAGGGAGCCAACTGAAGTAAATAGTAAAGTTATTGTGATGTAATCTTCAGCTTATAAATTTAAGTTGTGATAATAGTTTTTTGTAGAAATACAAAGAAATATTGCGTTCAGTAGACCCTTGTGATTTGATCTTCTCTGATCCCGTACAAAACAAAAGTTTTAGTGCACCTAACATTCTTGTCAATACATTTTCATTTTGCTCCGGATTGTAATCTCTAATGAAAAATATAGCTTCATGAGCAAAAGCACCTGTCATGATGAGTCCTGCAATATATTGGTGGTGGGTATATAATGCAGCTTGAGTTGTGAAATCCTGTGTTATGAATGCATAAGCAGGTAAAGAATACATGTGTTGAGCTACTAAAGAAGTAATAACCCCTAAAGAAGTTAGAGAAAGGCCAAATTGAAAATGAAGCGAATTATTGATTGTATCATAAAGACCCTTATGTCCACGCCCCAATCGCCGCCGGACTGATTTTTGCGGTAATCTACGCTAGTGTCTAATATCAGCTTGCCTATAAAATTTGATTAAATTTTGAAATTTATCTACAAAATATTTTGTGAGAAGTTTTACTTTAATTCTTTTCCAAGTAAAATGCATATCCAATACAACTTCAAGCTCAAAAAATCACTATTTCAGAATGTCAATTTTTCAAGTTTTAACTTCAAAATTTATGCCAAAAAGGAGTTAATTTATTGGTTTAAACGTACGTTTCTCTTACAATTAGGAAAAATGAATTTATGTAAATACAGGCGGGAGCAGATGCAAATCTAAAATTTTGGTTACAGATTCATGTAGAGGCAGTAACTTTTTCGGATCTTGTATATGTACTTAAAAAATATTTACATAAATTTAATTATTCTTATAATATTAGTTCTAATATAAGAATTCACAAACTTTAAATTTTGGACTCGTCTATAAATATTCCACTCTGATCAAACTTAACGTAGCCAAATATGTAGCGTCTGGCAAACTCAATCTAGATTCCAAGAATGGACAAAGCAATTTCTGAAGTGTCCCCGCCAGTGCACTAATTTGTGTTTGGTTGGGTTTGAATGCGATGTGTGTTTTCTCCTATTTTTGATAAATCCGACAAAATAAAAAGAAATTAATTGAGAGCAGTAATAATACTAGTAGTATATGATAGCTGATGAATATATGATGAAGAGAAAAGAAGGAAACTTTGTTGTTTGCAGAAATTTGGTTATATATTAATAACATATCCTAAGATACTGCAAAATTCCAAGAAGAAAGTGACAAAGAGTCTTGCATGTGGATGTCCACATCTCATTCTCAGTCCCTATTGTACATCATTTTGAGTTCAGGCCACCCATTATTCCCAAGTTTTACTCTCTCTTTTTTTTTCTTTCTTGTTATTTAGGCCTTCAATGTGTAAAAAATATTAATTCAACTAATTTAGATTCATACGGAGTAGATTCACTAAAGAAATGAAGTCTTTTGTTGAGAAGATACTCATTTTTAAGACTCGAATTCAATAACATCATCATAATCCCTAGATGTTCAAGAATTAGTAATTTAGTCTCTCAAATATTAATAATTTTGATCTTGATCTCGTGATTTTTGATTAAGCATATTTCATCATATTGACTGATTGACATAAGAACTTGCAATTTACGATATTTTTCATATAATTTTTTTTATTCTTTCAAAGGAACTTCCACTTTTTTTGTTTTCTTGATTACTCGAACTCACAATTTCAAAGTTGGAAATGAGGAATGTGATCGAACCATCCGACAACTTCCGCTTGTCCTTTTCATATAGTTTTGATTTTTGATATGTAAATTTTAATTTTTAAACATATTAAGCTGATCTAATTCGATTTAACTTCAAACATTAGTCAATTTAATTCTTAAAAAAAAAAAAAAAATCGTTGAACAAAATGTTTTTCACTAATGAAAAGTTAAATATATTTATTTAAACACTACAAGGACCAAAACCAAAATTTACAGATAATCGAGGGACGTACAAAAATCAGAATTTCCCTTATTGTTTTCGATGATTCGAAGAGTCAAGATAATAGTTTGACCAAAAAATTAGATGGAGATTATAACTTGCAAGAAAACATAAATTGACAAGAAATAGGTTAACATCCAAAAATTAAGGGTGAGAAACGTGTTAGCCGTCAGTCCAATAAGATGGAAGAAGACCTCAAATATTAATTGATTACCAAAAGTCTTAGTTGGAATGCTTCACTGGAAAGCATTTTCTGATGCAAACTCCTCCACTTCCCACTATACACTCATCTGTTTTTGTTTTCTATCTTATTCTTATCACATCACACATACCAAAAGTCTCATTGTGTACTAGTACTATATTCCTTACCATATAGGGAAATACACACAAATTACAACAACAACAAACCCAGTGTATTCCCACTTGGTGGGGTCTGGGGGGGTAAGATGTACGCAGTCCATACCTCTACCTCTGATGAAGTAGAAAGACTGTTTCCGAAAGACCCCCGGCTCAAGTCACGAGATATCACACAAACACATAGTACAGCACAGAAGCAGATGACATAACATAGATACGGCACCCATAAGGAATATAAAACAGAGTAAAGCAGGAATGCAGGAATATAAAGCAGAGGAAAGCACACAGATTCGTAATAAACATGAAACACGAAACACGAAACACTGAATACGGAATCATAACAGGAATACACCCCCACCAATTAATTCCCTACACTAGCGACCCGAACTGGCCCTAATCCTCTGCCGTAATTCACATCTTCCAGACCTTCCTATCTAGGGTCATATCCTCGGTGAGCTGTAACTGTTCCATGTCCCGCCTAATCACCTCACCCCAGTACTTCTTCGGTCTACCCCTTCCCCGTCTAAAACCATCCAACGCTAGCCTCTCACACCTACGGACCGGGGCATCCATGCCCCTCCTCTTCACGTGTCCGAACCATCTCAATCGTGCTTCCCGCATCTTACACTCCACTGAAGTCACACCAACCTTCTCCCGGATAGTCTCATTCCGAACTCTATCCCCTCGGGTCAGTCCACACATCCAGCGCAACATCCGCATTTCTGCCACCTTCATTTTTTGGATATGGGAGTTCTTAACTGGCCAACACTCCGCTCCATACAGCAAGGCCGGACGGACTACCACCCTATAGAATTTGCCTTTAAGCTTGGGCGGCACCTTCTTATCACACAGCACCCCCGATGCGAGTTTCCACTTCATCCATCCCGCCCCAATACGATGCGAGACATCCTCGTCAATCTCACCGTTACTCTGGATCACGGACCCGAGATACTTGAACTTATCCCTCTTCCCTACCTCCTGTGCTTCTAGCGTCACTCCTACCTCATTCTCCCGCCTCACGTCAATAAACTTACATTCCACATACTCTGTCTTGGTTCTACTCACCCTGAACCCTTTAGACTCCAGAGTTTGCCTCCACAACTCTAATTTGTCATTCACACCCCCTCGAGTCTCATCTATCAGGACTACATCGTCTGCAAAAAGCATACACCACGGCACCTCCCCTTGGATACGCCGCGTCAACACATCCATTACTAACGCAAACAAAAAGGGACTAAGAGTAGATCCCTGATGCAATCCTGTCAGGACAGTGAAATGCTCTGAGTCTCCTCCCGCCGTCCTCACCTGGGTTTTTGCTCCCTCATACATATCCTTAATTACTATGATATATGCCTGCGGTACTCCACCCACCTCCAAGCATCTCCAAAGCATTTTCCTGGGGACTTTGTCGTACGCCTTTTCCAGGTCGATGAACACCATGTGCAGATCCTTCTTCCTCTCCCTATACTGCTCCACCAACCTCCGTACCAGGTGGATTGCCTCCGTCGTCGAGCGGCCGGGCATAAATCCGAACTGGTTTTCCAAAATACACACTATCCGTCTCAGCCTCACCTCGACCACTCTCTCCCATATCTTCATAGAGTGACTCAGTAACTTAATCCCCCTATAGTTATTGCAACACTGAATGTCCCCCTTATTCTTATAGAGGGGGATCATGGTACTCCACCTCCACGCCTCGGGCATCTTTGCCGTCCTGAAAATTTCATTGAACAATGCAGTCAACCACCTTACACCAGCCTCTCCAACGAACTTCCAAAACTCCACCGGTATCTCATCCGGCCCCGTCGCCCTACCCCTTCGCATCCTGCGGACTGCCTGTCTAACCTCGTCTACCTTAAAACGTCTACAATAGCTAAAATCCCGACACTCCCCTGAGTGCTCCAGTTCCCCTAACACAATAGCTCTGTCCCCCTCGTCATTCAAGAGCCTATGAAAGTACGACTGCCATCTCTTCTTTATGTGACCGTCCTCCACCAACACTCTACCGTCCTCCCCCTTAATGCACCTCACCTGATCGAGGTCACGACCCTTCCTCTCCCTAGCCTTAGCGAGTCGGAACAACTTTTTCTCCCCTCCTTTCCCCTGTAACCCTGCATACAAGCTCTCAAAAGCGGCCGTCTTAGCTGCCGTGACCGCTGACTTCGCCTCCTTCCTCGCTAGCTTGTACTCTTTCCTGTTTACCCGCTTCTCTTCTTCGTCCTTGCTTTCCACCAACTTAGCATACGCCTCTTTCTTGGTCACCACTTTCTTCCCCACCTCTTCATTCCACCACCAATCCCCCCGATGATGTCCGGCCCGGCCCCTAGAAACACCCAACACCTCCCTTGCATTCTCCCTGATGCACGTTGCCGCCCTGTCCCACATATTATCCACGTCCCCCCTACACTCCCACACCCCCATTCCCGCCAACTTCTCCCCTATCTCCCACGCATTCACTGGCGTCAAGCCGCCCCACTTAATTCTCGGTCTACACTCCTTACCCCTCCTCTTTCTATTCTTCTTTATACCCAAATCCATAACCAAGAGCCTATGTTGGGTCGAAAGATTCTCACTCGGGATGACTTTACAGTCTTTACACAACGCCCTATCCCCTTTCCTAAGCAACAAAAAGTCAATCTGGGTCCTGGCTATCGCGCTCCGAAAAGTGATCAGGTGCTCGTCCTTCTTCGGGAAGCCCGAGTTCACCACCACCAGCCCAAACGCCCTCGCAAACTCCAATAGGGTCGCACCCTCTTCATTTCTCTCCCCAAAACCAAAACCACCATGCACATCCCCAAAGCCTCCCGGTAGCGCCCCGATGTGCCCGTTGAAATCCCCCGCTACAACAATCTTCTCCGAACTGGGCACGCCTCTCACCACCTCCTCCAAAGCCTCCCAGAACCGCACCTTCTCCTCCCCCTCCGATCCCACATGCGGCGCATAGGCACTACACGCGTTCAGGGTAAACCCCCGAATGACCAACTTAATAGTCATCAACCTATCGTTGATCCTCTTCACCTCCACTCCCTGACCTCTAAGCTCTTCATCTACCAAGATGCCAACTCCATTCCTACGCCTGTCGCTCCCAGAGTACCACAGCTTGTAACCGTCCACATCCCTAGCCTTAGACCCTACCCACTTGGTCTCTTGGACACACGCAAGGTTGATCCTTCTCTTCCTAAGAATCTTCACCAGCTCTATGGATTTCCCCTGAAGGGTCCCTATATTCCAAGACCCAACCCTCAGCCTACCGTCGCTATCCACGCGCCCCCCACTACCCCCCCCT
>NC_061112.1:128602531-128620616 GCF_002878395.1 Capsicum annuum | reverse complement strand
ACCTTGGCCTCCCACCCACTCCCGCTCTCTCCCCATCTCCCGCCCCCGCCCCAACCCCACGCCCCAACCCCCTCGGACATGACCCTAACCACCCATTACCACCCACAGCCACAACTACACGAAAAAATAGGAAAATATAAGGATATACCCGGTGGCAATATCAAAGCAGCAGCAAGGAGATACAAGGCACACACACGTTCAAAGGAATACTCCCGAAGCAGAAATACACACAAATTACTTCTGAAAATTATCTTAAACCAAACTCCTCCTCAAGAGGATAGAGGAGCCATTCGGCCGAGACCTAATATAGATCCAACTTTCAATTTACTCGTGGAATATAATCCGGACGGTCTGGGGGAACCACCACGGATCCAATCTTCTCGAGAATGAACAACTATCTTACTTTTACATATTTTTGTAGAAGTGAAGATGATGCAATGTAAAATATATACTACTCTATTTAATACTATATTGGATTTTATCGTCTATACATGCATAAAAGGTTAATGGTAGAATTATGTAAATTCCAGCTTCATGTATATTTCAAGTTCTTTTTCTCTGTTTTTTCAGCTAACATTTTTATAGATGTAGATGGAGTGGCAAATTAACGATAATTCCCATGTGGTGTCAACTAAGCTACGTACTAATAAGGATAATAAAAAGGAATAAGCAAATGGTTAAGGGGAACAGACAGATTTTGTAGTGTCCCAAGGGATTTTACTCATTCTCCAAACATCCCATCATTACGATTCTTCTATTTACTCTCTTCTCTAGATTTGAATCTTATTCTCATTTTAATTTAATACTCCCTCCCTCCGTCTCAAATAATTCGTCCCAAATTTTATTATTAGATTTCGAGTCTATTGTCCAAGATCATATAAGGAGATCAAAAATCCTTTAACTCATCGATGTGGAACTCCAACACCCCCCCTCCCCCCGTACGTCCAGGACTGGACATTTGGAGTGTGGACAATATAAGACGGGAGTCTAACGTCGGAAACAATGAACTAAGACGGGGGCTCAACATCGGAAACAATAAACTAGGTGGGTCTGGCTTTGATACTATGATAAAGAAATAGACCTTGGGTCTAACTCAACCTCAAAGCTAGCTCATGAGGGAAGGATTACCCAAGACCATATATCTTTAACCCGTCGATGTAGGATTCCAACATAATTTAAGACGGAGGAAGTATATGTAGACGTGTTTTAGTTTTTATACTTTTTACCCATCCACATCGTGTGTCATCGTTTAAAAAGCTAAAGAAATTATATTTAAATCCAATTTCTTACCCTAATTCAAATTAATTAAATCTTCACTTGCATGACAATGGACCACCATTCGCAATCTTTAATAATTCCAAGTTTTGTAATGAACTAATCCTTTTTTAGTTGGTAACAACTAACAAGTAATGGGGTTGTCGTTGTTACACATCACTTAGCTGACATACAATAAAGATAAAAAAATATCGGGCATAAATAAAATAAGGGATAACTGCGAGTCTAACTATTCGACTATCTAGTTTATGAAATATGTACAAAGTATATATTTTTATACTAAATACACATACTATACATATAATATATATACTTCTTCCATCTCAAAACAACTGACATGCTTATTAAAAAAATTTGTCTTAAAATAATTGACATGTTTAAAAGATCAAGGAACAATTAATCACTTTTTTCAACTCTAATTTTAATAATAATTATTCTAGAATCATTTTAAGAGATATATTTGTCAAATCATACTCCTAATTAATTTTACCTTAAAAGTTATGTAAAATCTATGTATACTAATTATTTTGAGACGGAGAGAATATCTATATAGAACATATTCTCTAATAATGATTATTGCGACAGAATGATATATACCTATAACTTTTCCAATAGAATGGTAAGACCTAAAATAGTTCATGTTAACTGATATTTAAAGTTTGATGGTCACAAAAGTGTGTTAAAAAATGTAAAATAGGAACTTCTTTGAATGACAACACGAAAACTAATTTTAAAAAATATAACTTGTATGATCTCGCATCTAAAGTTTCCTTTAATTTCATGTGGTTTCCATTATTTTAATCATGTAATTGAACTTCAATGTTTGAGAGATATTTGGTACCACTAATTGCTATTCGTTAATAATAACTATTCTCTTTTCGTTATTAATAGAGGTTTGTTTGATTATATTAAGTTCATATCATCCCTGATGATATAGTCGTAAATTTAAAAATCTAACTGAAAAAAAAAAATAATGTAGAAGCTAAGTGTAAAATTAAATCAAATCAAATTTAGTTTAATTCGAATTACGTGACCATTTCTCACAATCGAAAAAATGAATGCACCCCTTATACATGGAAAACCATAAATTGTTTCTTTTTTATTTATTTATGTACCTATATATGAGGGCAAAAATAGGAAGCTTGCAATTTAAATATCTCTAAACTACATTTTTATGTGCTGGAGGATAGATACCATATCCCGTATTATTTGAATGAGATTACAATGAACCCCACCAAAAAAACTAAACTTATTCCGAACGCGACTTTTCTTAGACGAAAATATTAAATACATGATGTGTATGAAAGTGATCAATATACTCCCTCCGTCCCAAATTGAGATGATACATTGATTAAAAAAGATAATTAATAATATGATGTATTTATCATAGTATCCCTATTAAATAATGTTTACATTTTAATTTAAAAAAAAAGTAATTAATGCAAAGGGTAAAACATGGAAAAAAAAATTATCTCTTCTTGATTAATGAAAAAAGACAAGTAAAATGAGAAATCAAATTAGAAAATTTAGGACGGGTAATTTGAGATGGAGGAAGTAGAATATAGACACATAAAACTATTAAAAAAATGAAATATATATATATAATCAAATTAATTAGAGATGTTGAAAATGAATAATCAATATATATATAAAAGAGAAACAAGACAAAGATGATGTGACACCTTTCTATGGCCACCATTTTTAGTTATCTTTTTTCTCTTTTTTTTTTTCTCTTTTTCTCATCTTTTAAAATTATTTTTCTATAAAAAATCAGATATATCACTCGTATCTTTTCATATTCATAACATCTACTCTTAATTAGTATTAGTAACATACATAACTCCCAAAACTTTCGTGGTTATAACTTTAATTATTTAATAAATAATTTTATGATCCTTAAAATCCCACATAAATATTATATCTATATAAATAAAATTATTTTGAGTCATATTGATTATGATTTATTTTAATGTGCTAGCAATATATAAAAACTTTTGATTTTGACTCGATATGAATAAAAAACCTCTTTATAATTTTATCTCTCTTTTTTCTTAGCGAGGATTTATAGCAAATCAATGTCGGGTCGTAATAACAAATGAAAATGGCCTAAATAAACGACAAAATAGGAGTATATAAGTAGTAAGCATAAAAGGAAAAAAAAAAAAAATAGAGCGTAACATCAGTCAAAATCAACAACTTTGTTTGATAATATTAGTCTCTCCAATCACCAAGGGACAAGGGTGTGGTCTGTGGTGGGTGGATCGGTGGATCCTTCCCCACCTTACCAAAATATATTGAGTTAACTTTGAAAAATAAATAAATTGAACTATTAAAACTTTTTAAAAAATCCTTCGTTTAATTTTATCCAAAAATTATCTTGGAATTATTAGAAATCTGGTTGCTTTGCTAACGAGGAGGACATGTTTTTTAATTTCTATTAATTCAAAAGTATTTTTACACCAAAAAACAAAAGGCAAGTGTTTTTATCCTATTTTTATTAGTCCAGCAGCATTTGCTATTATTTTTAATTGCATATTTGTATATGAGGAGTGTTTCAATTATCTACCAAATAGTTGTTGAATAACGTCAACATCCTATTTGTGACAAAGCCCACAAGATGGTTGGGTGGCCTAAGTTAGTGTCATGATCGAACATGTACCTTTGCTTAATGAACCTAATTAAGAAATAGAGTCACATAGTTGCTATCAACTACGCTATAATTTTGGAATGATATAAGAGTTTGATCCTAAAAATCGTATCAATGCCTAGGTCATGAGTTCGAATTCAAAGAGCAGCGCATGCTACATGAGGCAATGTTGGAAAAGAGATTATTGTTATAGCTTTTGGAAGGATCCTAAACGTTTGATCTTAAAAAGAGTCTCATTTAAGGTGAACTTAAATTAGTCCTATCGATGAACGTCGAATAAAAAATACATAAATTAAGTAATCATGAAAAGCACAAGCATTCATGTTCATACTCAACTAACCCTTCCACCAACCCTTAAGCCAATTAACCTACAAAAAGGACAAAACCCAAGGAGCACGTTAAAGGGGAGTCTGGCATTTGTAGGGCCAAAGGGTACGTAGTGATGGAGGTAGAAGAATGAAGACTCAGCCACTAGGGAAAGTGATTAAACAATATTGGTAAATTGGGGGACCAAAAACATCTAATCCCAACCCAACTATATGTGTATCAATCAAAGGGGATGATGGATCACAATGTGCAGACAAAGATTTCTACCCAACTTGTTTTGTGTGACTACTTTTCCTATCCAATTACTTATTATCTAGTTCATCCTATTCCAAAAGGTTGAAATTTCTGAATTTTGTAACGATCTTAAGTTAATATTATATGGCAATAAATATTTCTTGATATAAAGTGAATTTCATAATGCATACAAAAAATATGAGAAAAAATTATATTTATGTCAAGACATAATGATGCACTATCAAGTCCACAACAGAAGAATCTAGAAACAACAACAAGATGAACAAGCTAACACAAGAACTACAAGATGAGCAACAAGGTGCTAGTGAATCGAAATAGGTCACACCCGACTTCACTAGACTTCAAAATTACAATGACAACAAGATGAAAGATTACAAAGAGTACAATGTTAACAACAAGAACAACAAATGGCAGGAACTGTAGTGAATCGAAATCAGCCCCACACGGCTTCACTAAGTTACTGCAATAGTTTCAAGAGTACAAAAACGAAAGATAGTAACTTGACACAAAGATATTTTACAATCTATGAACCCTAACTTGAAGAAAGGACCCTAAGACCCAAAGATTTCAGCACCAAGTTCTTACTTAGACCAAAAGGAACTCATGAACCTCAAGATCTCAAGTTTCTAGCCAAGAAACAACACTAAGTGTAACTACACTTTGTTTGACAGATTTCAGGTTCTACTCTCAAGAATAAGAGAGAGAAAAATGTTCAATGTTAAAAGACTTGTTGTTGTGAAATATGAAGTATGAACTAAGTGCTGAAAATAACCCTACTAGCATCTATTTATATTACACATAAAATGAAGGACAAATGACCCTCCTACCCTTCAGTTATGGGGCGCCCTTGGAGTGTAATTTATTATACTTCAAGGCTACTCTTCACACTTAAAAACATTTAAGCTCTTTGGCGGATCAAGTACCAATTCACACACGGCCATTTGTATGAACATGACTTGTAGTTTTTGTAACTCCCGAGCTTGGCTTCGTGTGAATGGTCGAGAACGTATTGGACAGCTTCGTACACCCGTATCATCCTCTCCATCTTGAGAGGAATTTGACCTCAAATTAGGAATTTGGTCATCCTCAACCGCATCCACTAGAGAAAGATCACTCACGTTGAAAGTGTTGTGCACTTGGTATTCCGGGAAAAGGTCAATCTTGTAGGCATTATCATTGATCCGTTGAAGTACTTGGAATGGTCCATCGCCTCTTGGCATCAATTTGGACTTTCTTTGAGATGGAAACCTATCCTTCCTAAGGTGAACTCATACCCAATCTCCCGGTTCAAGAATGAGTTTCTTTCTTCCCTTGTTGACTCTCCTTGCAATGTCTTGATTTTTCTTCTAAAGTCGAAGCCGCACCTTCTCATGTAACTTCTTTATCGAATCTTCCCGATTTCTTCCATCAAAGCTAATCATAACATCACTAGGCAAAGGAGTTAAATCCAAAGGGGTAAGGGGGTTGAGGCCATATACGCACTCAAAAGGAGTCATTCCCGTACTTGAGTGTATGACACGGTCATATGCAAACTCAATCAATGGTAGGTGTTCCTCCCAAGAAGTCAATTTTTCTTTAACCATGGAATGTAGCATAGCACACAAAGTCCTATTTACTACTTCCGTTTGGCCATCGGTTTGTGGGTGGCAAGATGTGGAGAATAACAACTTAGTTCCAAGCCTACCCCGCATGGATTTCCAAAAGTGACTTAGGAACTTAGAGTCCCTATCACTCACAATGGTCCTCGGAACACCATGCAACTTGACAACATTAACAACAAACAAAGAGGCCACACTAGGTGCATCATCACATTTAAAACATGGAATAAAGTGTGCCATCTTAGAAAATCGATAAACCACAACAAAGATACTATCCCGACCTCGTCTAGTCCTTGGAAATCCTAACACAAAATTCATGGATATGTCAAGCCAAGGGCGTAAAAAAGTAGGCAGCGGGGTGTACAACCCGTAAGGTAGGAGCCGCGATTTGGCTCCTTTGTAATCTGCACATTGGCCACATCATTGTGTCTTTTTGGCCAGTAGAATTGCTCCTCCAATATTCCAAGGGTCTTTTTGATCCCAAAGTGACCCATTAGACCGCCATTGTGTGCTTCCCTCACAAACAACAATCTCCAAGAACTGGAGGGTACACACAATCATCTACCTTTAAACAAGTATCCATCAAACTTGGCATAAGGATTTAGAATCTTATCCGAATCCCACTTATCCCTACCCATTTCTTCGCATTCCCTATAGATAGGAGCAAAGTAAGGGTCCTCAGGATACAATTCTTTCAAACTCTCAAAACCTATCAATTTTGAAGATAATGTTGACACAAGAGAGTGTTTTCTAGACAGAGCATCGGCTACTACGTTATTCTTACCCTTTTTGTGTTGAATAACATAAGAGAAGGTTTCAAGAAACTCAATCCATTTGGCATGCCGTTTGTTAAGCTTTTATTGTGCCCGAAGATACTTCAAGGGTTCATGGTCCGTTTGGATCACGAACTCCTTGGGCCACAAATAGTGTTGCCAAGTGGCCAAGGCTCGAATCAAGGTATACAACTCTAGATCGTACGTGGAGTAGTTTAGATTTGCTCCTTTGAGATTTTCACTAAAATAAGCAATGGGTTTTAAATCTTGCATCAAAACAGCCCCTATGCCTACTTTACTAGCATCGCACTCAACTTCAAACATCTTATCAAAATTGGGCAATTTTAATAAAGGCGCGAAAACAAGCATAGCTTTCAAGGTTTCGAAAGCCTTAGCTTGCTCTTCACCCCACTTGAAGGGTTGGTCTTTTCGAATGACTGCGGTCAAGGGTGCAGCTATGGTGCTAAATCCTTTGACAAACCTTCTATAAAAACTAGCCAACCCGTGAAAGCTTCTTACTTCGCTAATGGTTTGCGGGGTTGGCCAATTTCTTATAGCATCTATCTTGGACTCATCCACTTCGACACCTCTTGAACTAACAACAAAACCTAAGAAAACAACTTCATTAACACCAAAGGAGCACTTTTCTAGATTTGCATATAACTTTTTCTTTCTAAGGACATCAAACACATATTGTAAATGCTTCACATGCTCATCTATTGACTTACTATAGATCAAGACACCGTCAAAGTATACAACAATAAATTTTCTAATAAATGGCTTCATCACATGATTCATTAGCCTCATGAAAGTACTTGGAGCATTTGTTAGGCCGAATGGCATAACCATCCATTCATAGAGACCAAATTTGGTCTTGAAGGCGGTTTTTCATTCATCACCGGGTTGCATTCTTATTTGGTGATAGCCACTCCTTAAATCAATCTTGGAAAATAAACACGAACCATTCAATTCATCAAGCATATCATCTAACAAAGGGATAGGGTGACGATATTTTACTGTAATTTTATTAATGGCTCGGCAGTTCACACACATACGCCATGTTCCATCTTTCTTAAGCACTAGTAATATCAGAACCGTACAAGGACTCATGCTCTCTTTGATATACCCTTTGTTGAGGAGTTTCTCAACTTGACGTTACAATTCTTTGGTGTCCGTAGGGTTACTTTTGTAAGCCGGCTTGTTTGGCAATGGTGAGCCCGGCACAAAGTCAATTTGATGCTCAATTCATCGAAGCGGAGGCAATCCTTGTGGAAGTTCTTTGGGAAATACATCTTCATAATCCTGCAACACACAAGAAATCAAGGGAGAAATGGAAGAATTAGTAGGGTTAGTGTTAAAACAATAAGCCAAAAGGAGCATAGGCGTGTCCACATCATAATCCAAGAAGAGTTCCTTCTTTCTAGCCAACATCACTATGTTTTCTTGCCCATTCGACGTTGAGGCAGCCCCGAAAAACCCTACTGCTCCACTCATGATTTTCCCCTCTATTTTACCATTTTCGGGTTTCTTTCCCTTCTCCTTCAACTCCCTCATCTTTTGATGTAATTCGTTCACCTGTGACGGCAAAAGAGGATAAAGAGTAACCTTTCGACCATCCTTCTCAAGTGAATATCGGTTAGACCTCCCATCATGTTTGGTAGACCTATCATATTGCCAAGGTCTACCTAACAACAAATGACATGCTTGCATTGGTATCACATCACAAAGTACTTCGTCTTGGTAGTTTTATACCTTAAACCGTATCACACATTGCCTCATGACCTTCAATTCGTCGCATTCATTCAACCATTGTAACTTGTAAGGGCTAGTATGAAGTGTAGTTGGTAATTTCAGAAAGTTCACCATTGCAACACTAACGATATTCACACAACTACCACTATCAATCACCAAAGTGCACACATTCCCATTTACAAGGCATTTAGTATGGAATAGATTTTCCCTTTTGCTAGGGTCGTCTATTGCCTTACTAATCATAGAGCGTCTAACTACGAAGTTTGGAACCTCACACTCCCCTTCTTGTGGGTAAATAACTTCACCATCATCAAGTGGCCTATTTTCAGTTTTCTCTCCATCTTGAGGCTCGTCCGCATCTTCCTCTTTTTCAAGACCCACCCCCTCACCTAGGTAATACAATCTTCCTTCCCATAGGATCACGTTGCATCGATTTGGACATTCATTAGATTTATGTCCCCAACCTTGGCACTTGAAACATTGAAATTCTTTTGTGTTAGGATACTTGTGAACTTCTTGTTTTGGAAGAATTTTGTGGACTGTGTTGGGCTCGGGCAGCCTTTTAATAGTGGGTTGGTCCTTGTTTTTGGGCCAACCCAAAGAAGATTGAACCATATCCTTGCTTCTAGGCCATCCCGAGGTGGATTGTCCCCTTACCTTGAACGACGACCTCTCTTTAAGTTCTTTTTCAATCTCAAGAGCCGCTTGGAAAATACCTTCAACAGTATCAAACTTGTGAAGTGTTAAATGAGTGAAAATCTCTTTGTTCAACCCACACTTGAATCGGATAATGTCATGACTGATTTGTTCCCCACGATGATCAAGTTTCAACATGAGTTGTTGAAACTAATCATAATATGCCATCACACTTTTATTTTCTTGATACAAGTTGTACAATCTAGCAAGCAATTTATGGCGATAGCTCTCAGGAAGGTAGCGTTGCCTCATCAAGTACCTTAACCAAAACCAAGGTGGTGGTTGCCCATCAACTAATTCATCACCAAAATGCCTGACGTACTCCCACTAAGTGTTGGCATAACCTACAAAATGAGATATGGCATAACAACTTTTCTTTTCTTCCGAGATATCATTAACTTGGAAAACTTTGTCACAAGCTGATTCCCATGCTAAGTAGGCCTCGGGGTCACTTTTACCCTTAAATATAGGTAAGCTCAATTTGATGGTATTGAGGCCTACGCATCTTTCTTGGTGTCGGTTTCCCCTTTCTCCATACCCTCGGTACCTTCTTGGATCAACACGGCCCCCTCTCAGCTTCCCCTCCCTCATGTAAGCATCATCAAAGGGTCCATATCCATCATACTCCTCTCTACCATGTTCCTCAAAGTGAGCTGGTCGGTTTTGGTGATTTAGAATCTGATTTGGAGGAATTGGAATTTGTGGAGGAGGTGGTCTTTGATTTGGTGGAGTTTGGTAAGGTAGGTTCAGATTTTGTGGGGGTAATGGACGGCCGAATCCTTCTAGTGGGACTAGAGGAGTTTGGGAATGGCGAGGCCTATTCGCTTATCGATTTAGAGGTAATGTAGTGGTATGATTTGTGGCATTTAGTAGGGCTAGAGGCGGATTCATTATTTGGTGCAATTTTTTGGGTGAGACAGTGGTGGATGAAGTTTTTTCATGCCCACTTGAAGGAATATGATGAGGAGTTGATGGAAGAGAGTTTCTATGAATCTCCACTTGCTCCAATCTCCCACTTATCATAGTCAAATCTCCCCTCATTGCCCCAACTTCCATGTTCAACCTCTCTAAACTTCTGGTAATGGCCTCAAGTGTGGCTTTCATAGTTTCTTGTTCAGTAGTATCCCCACTTTAGGATGTGCTTCCTTCCATGTTAAGGTGTCACCTACACAATCAGCAAACAAGTTAGCGTTAACCTCTCCTCACTCACACTCTTTCGGTTCACTCACACTTGAGCTCCACAAGTGTTGTAGATTGGCTAGTAACTGTGAATCCTTAAGATATGACTAAAGCTCTTGTCCAGAGTAGATTCTTGTTTGAAACTCAAAGAATTCTCGACGGACTGGAGTTAAGAAGTTACAACGTATTCAAACGAATAAAAACACCCAAGTAAACGTGGACGCGAACAAAAGAACTCAAAAGGACTAATTGACAACCTAGTAGGAGTGTACTAGCTTGTTAATTAGTTCTGGAACCAAGTAATAAAACTAAGAATCAACAATTAGAAACTAGAAAAACCTAAATTTGAGCTTATTAATGACGTGAACAGTAGCAAATGGGTGACGTGAACAGTAGAAAATGGGTGACGTGGCAGCATGCAATTGGTATTGGTACCACATAATTTAAGCACTAATTCTGAAATTTAATTCTTTACACAATTTGGAAAGGATGACAATTGGTTTTGGAGGGGAAACATGTTTTGAAAAAACAAAAGTATCTTGTCCCACAACACAAGGTTCTTGAAATAAGAAAAAGTATCTTGTCCCACAACAAAAGATTCTTGAAAGAAGAAAAAGTATCTTGTCCCACAACACAAGGTTCTTGAAATAAGAAAAAGTTGCTGAAAAGTAGAAGTTTAGTCTAGAAAGTGATGGGTTCAAGGCTTCTCACAACAATCTTTACAACTTTCAGCTTCACCTCTTGAATTTATATTGCACTTTTTGATTATGTTAAGTTGTAAGAAAAGATAAAGAACTAGATGAACACCACAACAACCTTCAAGATCACAACAACAACTTCTTCAAAAACATGACACAACATCACCAATTGTCAACAACAAGTCATAACATATGGCCAATATTTTAAGTTCAACTTTAGATTTAGACACCTTTAGTATTGGTGAGAAAGAAACCCACACTAGGAACACTCTAAACAAGCAAAATACTACAAGATCTAGTAAAAAAAATAAAATCTCAGCCCATACATCAACACAACACAATTTTCAGCCAAGAACACAAAGGTGGCAGATTTGACTGTTTCTGAAATTTTCAGATTTCAGTTTTTTTTTGTAGTTTTGAAGGTCTCAAGCCCAAGATTGATCTTGTTAGAACAAAATCAAAGATGGCTTTGATACCAAATGATGCACTATCAAGTCCACAACAGAAGAATCTAGAACCAACAACAAGATGAACAAGCTAACACAAGAATTACAAGATGAGCAACAAGGTGCTAGTGAATCGAAATAGGCCACACCCGGCTTCACTAGACTTCAAAATTACAATGACAACAAGATGAAAGATTACAAAGAGTACAATGTTAAAAACAAGAACAACAAATGGCAGGAACTGTAGTGAATCGAAATCAGCCCCACACGACTTCACTAAGTTAATGCAATAGTTTCAAGAGTACAAAAATGAAAGATAGTAACTTGACACAAAGATATTCATGAATCTATGAACCCTAACTTGAAGAAAGGACCATAAGACCCAAAGATTTCAGCATCAAGTTCTTACTTAGACCAAGAGGAACTCATGAACCTCAAGATCTCAAGTTTCTAGTCAAGAAACAGCACAAGTGTAACTACACTTTGTTGGACAGATTTTAGGTTCTACTCTCAAGAATAAGAGAGAGAAAAATGTTCAATGTTAAAAGACTTGTTGTTGTGAAATATGAAGTATGAACTAAGTGCTGAAAATAACCCTACTAGCATTTATTTATATTACACACAAAATGAAGGACAAATGACCCTCCTACGCTTCAGTTATGAGGCGCCCTTAGAGTGTAATTTATTACACTTCAAGGCTTCTCTTCACACTTAAAAACATTTAAGCTCTTTGGCGGATCAAGTACCAATTCACACACGGCCATTTGCATGAACATGGCTTGTAGTTTTTGTAACTCCCGAACTTGGCTTCGTGTGAATGGTCGAGAACGTCTTGGACAGCTTTGTACACCCGTATCACATAATTCCATTGCGCTCACTGTTAAGCTCATGTTTGGACATACTACTTTTTGATACATTAGAAAAAAATCTAAAAAAATTTACTTAATTAAGTCGGCTAAGAGAAGAAACTTTATATCATTGAATTCTTTTTCCCATTTTATGAAGGAAAAATTACATAAAGTAGCATATTTAATTCTATAATTACAATAAATAACAATACTTTTTCAAAATTACAGTTTATAGCAAGCGTAGCATTATTTTATCCATAAATTTCAACAAAATGTGTTTTTACTCCCTCTCTCCTATTTTCACTCAATTACTTTACCTCTATCCTATTTTCACTCCATTGCTTTACCTTTCTCCTATTTTCACTGCATTACTTCACTCCCTCAAAAAAGAGGTTTCACAGAGTAGTTTTCAACAACTAAAATCAAAATCAAATCAACTGAAATCAACAACTAAAATCAAAATCAAATCAACTGAAATAAATCATCAATGATGTCACAGATATTGAATCAAAAAATTATTTTCGTATATCAATTTCAGCAACTTAAACAATTTAATAACTTTTTCATTTCAATAGAAAACTTTCGTGTGTAGTTCTCGGTGATTATAAATTCGAACGTTATCTGTGAGTGATTGTGACATACGCGTTTTCAACCCACGTAGAGCGTGTATTATTCAAACAGTACTGTACCCATTATCTTTGATTAATCCCAATTGATATTTACTATATTATAGACTTTTTCATGGTGTTATGGAGTACAACGTTATGGCGTGTTCATATTATGTTATTGTTAATAGAATTAGGACTAGTGCCACGTTATATTGGGGTGAAAAAAATATTTATACTTGTGATTCCCCTTTCTTTCTTCGGGCGTCATCCATCTCCAAATAGTATCGATCCATGTCATCCTTCCTAGTATCAAACTGATCGAGTAATTGTTTGTTCAAACTCAATTTTGATACGTTAAATAATAATAATTTTTTTTTGAATTCATCGAATTGTATAGTCGATTAATCTGTTTGTATATTCGGAATAGTAAAATTGTAGTCTACTGATTTTTATTTATATATATTATTTGTGTTTGTACATGGTGATTATGTTTGTATATTTATAGCTTTGTTTGTATATCTTAATATGTAAATGTATTTTACTAGTTTGTTCACTTATTATAATTTATTTGTATATATTTTATGAATTTTTGTATTTTAGAAATAAATTGTATATTATGTTAGCATTTGTATAATTAGAATCATGTTGTATATTTTGATTGCAGTTTTGACTTAATGATTATATGTGTAATTAAAATTGTTGTATTTTTTAATTTATAACTTGAGAAAATACATCATTTTTTCCCTCAACTTGGCACCAAAACTTACTTTAACACTTAAACTTAACTTGTAATTATTTACCCCCCTTAACAACTTTCAACTAAATTTTTTACCACCCTAATTGCTGACGTGACAAATTTTTTAAAAATCATCGCGTAAATAGCTTTAAAAAACGTGAAAAAAATTGGGTCCACCTTTTAAATTTTATAAAATCTCTTTATTTATTTATTTATATATATATATAATAATAATAAGAAGAAGAAGAAGAAGAAAACATCTTCTTCATCTTCTTCAACCCCGTCCCTCCTCCCCCCTCGTTCCCCTCCCCCCCTACCCCCACCTCCCAGCACATTGTTATAACATTGAATTTAATTTTTTCTTCTTTCCAACACTGAATTGGAATATTTATCAATTCCTTGTTAATTTTGATTGTTAAAAACATTGAGGGAGCTAGAATTGAAGGTTGAAATAATATTTTAATGGAGAAAAAATCTTAAATTGATTTGACATTTTGTGTATCGATGTATTTTTGTGATCATGTATTTGTATTTAGTCCATTGTTGGATTTGCTCAAGTTAATTCAAGTCAATTTTTCATTTGATGAAAAAAAAATCATTGAAAAACTTGCAACAATGGAGAAAGGAGGAGAAAAGAGGGTGTGGCTATTTGAAGAAGAAGGAGGAACGGGGAAGGAGATTTGCTAAAGAATAAGAAGAAGGAATCTGGGTGGGGTGGGGAGCTGTAAAGAAGAAGAAGGGGGGCGTCTGTTGGAGAAAAAGAAGAAGGAATTAGGGTGGGGGTGGGCGTCGGGGTGGGGGCTGTGAAGAAGAAGAAGAAGCGGGTGGGGGGGGGGGGATTATATTTAATATATATATATATTTGAAAAAGTATATTTTTTATATATATTTTAAAAAGATATTATATATATATATATAGTATATATATATTTTTTTATTTTTTAAAAAAATATATAAAAAGTATGTGTGTGGGATTATTTTTTTTAAAATTATAATTTCTTACGTGGCAATGACATGGCACTAATGTGGCACTATTTGGTAATGACTAGGTGCGTGTGTAGTGCACTCTCCGTTGTAAGAGTGGGATTTTAATTTTGAAGTTAAAATTAATTCACTTGAAAGTTGTTAAGGGGGGGTAAATAATTGTCCGATTAGTTTAGGGTCTAAAATAAGTTTTGCTGACAAGTTGAGGGGGGATTTGATGTATTTACTCTTATAACTTTTATAACATTTTTTATGTGAAAGGATTGGCAATGGGAATCATTCCTATTCTTGTGAAGTACTCTGAGAGATAACATATGAACAACATTATGAAGAATATATCACTGACGCTATGTTCTCGAGCACGAATGCATCTAGTTGAGCAGAGCAAACTCGTACACATAATGACATAGGTTTTAAGGTGTATTCATATTTTTGTTTGAAAAATACATATACATATACTTATTTGTATTAGCAATTACAATTAACTACTTAATTTTATTCATATTTGCTAAATATGTGATCAATACATGCGGTTACCTATATGCATATGTTAAAATATATATACAGTTTTCTAAATATATATTTGTAATTTTTGTATGAAATAGTACTGAAAAACTGAAAAGTACACATATATTATACAATAATTGAAAATAAGATAAAATATGCAACATAAAACTAAAGTCAAAATCTTCCATTCAATTCAATATAGTATGAATCTCCAAAATACAATAACATAACATAACTATTAAATACTATGTCACTACACACTATCAACGTAGAGATGAATTTTATCAAATTTAAAATACAAGAAAATCATCGATGTTTCTTGTAGCAAATTTAAAATGATTCTTGCTATCCAGGACTGCACAAGCATGTATAAATGGTATCTTGTCCAATTGAAATGCATGATAAAATTTTTTTTTTTTCTTGAGGCAAACAATAAAATGTTTCTCTTTGTCATGTACTGTATAGACATACTTTGTGACTAGTACAACCTGAAATTTTTTAAAGGAAATTGATTAAAAACTCAAATTCAGTTGGACATTAGTATTTTTTGATTATGCATATGTATTTACAGTTCTGCATATGTATTTACAAGCTTTATATGTATTTTTGAGCTCTTTTATGTTTTTATAAGTATTTTATGCACAACTATACATATATCTTACATAACACATGTGAAAATATATTTTTTATTGGAGTCAAATACATATATACATATAAGTAACAATATACAGTAATTACAAATGTATAAAAGATAATTAAATGTATTTTGACATACCATCATATGTGTACACTCGAATTCGTTCTGTTGGAGTATTTCTTGAAATACAAATGCCAAAATAAAATACAATTACATTTATTAAATATACAAATGCAACTAAAACACAACATACAATTACAAATGTAACTACAACATACAACATACAATTGAGATAAATACACATCAAGATAAATAGTATAATTGTTTTATACTGTTTTTGATATGCATTTACATTTTTTGTTTAATATGAATATGATATGTATTTTGTAAATACATGTGAGTTTATATATGTATGTTTTATAGAATAATATACACTTTGAATCAGATATGTATTCTGAAAATACATATGCAGGGATATATGTATTTGTTGTAATGTAATATATATGATGTAATAGAAAACATATGCATATTATGTATTTTGTATTATTTTTTTGTGAGAAGTACATGTAATATAGATTTATGTCATTTTTTTGGTCTATAGCTGTCTCGTGATCAAATATTCATGACAAGAGTACTTTCAAAATTTGCACCACATATGGGATGTCACACGGTCAATGATATTGAAAAACATATTAAGTAGTGTTATCAAAGGAGCAGTACAAGATTTTTCATCATAAAAATATTTTTGATGTCTACACCATAAAGAAGAAATGTGTAGTACAAGCGCAATTATGCAAATGTATTATGTCATTTTTTGTTATAGAGATTTTATGTCCTAAATGTTTATATATACATATGAGTCAGATATAATTTCTGTAAATACATATGCAAATATATATGTATGTTTCGCACTATAAATACATACGCAGATCTGTATGTCAATATTTTTTGAATATGTATATGTGATATAGATATGTGTCTTTTAAAAATAAAAAACAAGAGATAGAAGAGTAAAAAATTAAAAAAAAATAGAAAAAAATCTAAAGAAAAGAAGTGAAAAACAAAAAAAAAATGAAAGTAGAAATAGAAGGATAAAAAAGAAAAAAAATAAGAAAACGAAAAATAAAAAAAAATGAAAAAGGATAAAAAAGAAAAGAAATAGAAGAGTCAAATAAGGAAAAAGAATATTTATAATTAAAAGTAGCATTAATTAAGGGATGGTTACTTCCCTTATTTAATTATCAGTGATGGGAGTTAAAATAGAAATTACCATTCAATTTGTATATGTATTTATATAACAATATTTTTACTTAAATATAAAATACAACTTATTATTTTTTGTAATTATGAAATAGTTGCTATAAAAGTTATAGTTATAACTGTTAAGTTGCTACTTTACAAATTTTTCCCTTTCATCAATCTTCATTATACTTGTGTCCTTGTTTAGCTATGGATGCATAATTACATATGTACAAAATAAACATGTCACCAAATTTTAATTATAGAACAACCTGAGGCATTTCTTCGAAAGTGTGAAGCATATACGATACTCGAGATATAATTATGATGGAGTTGAATTGACCTTTTAACCATGAACAGGATTTATAACCTAAATATTTAATCTCAACATGTGGCGCCATTAGAATGGAGCTATTAGACAAATAATTCGTGTGATCATTGTGATAATTGGACAATAGTTTAAGCTGAGAGACGTTAACCTAATAATTATATATATTCTTTATAACACAAAAGTATGATTTACGAATAACTAATTAATTGATATTGTCATAATCAAAGATTAGATTTTTCCATTTCTTAACAATAATATAGTATTATTAATATTATGTCAATATAACTTTTTATCAATCAAAATCCTAGTTTAGATTGCTTAACAAAGAAGTGAACATGTGCACGTACGCTTAATTTGGGGAAGCTTGTAAGAATGATTCATAAACATTTGTCTTTTTTTTCTTTTTCCAATTGTAGATAAGTTAAAATTCATATTTTTGGTGTTAGTCCTACTCACTGCTTTTCTTGTTCGACTTGCTTTTGTGATCTTGTCTGATTTTGCTCTATTTGGATTTTGGGTGTGTGAGGGTAGGAAGGAAAATATATTTTA
>NC_061112.1:128500928-128602431 GCF_002878395.1 Capsicum annuum | reverse complement strand
CACTTAACTAATAAGGGATAAAATATGTAACAAAACATATTTTTCATTCATTTGCTTGATATAAGTATTGAATATGGATAAAAAATATTCGTTTGTGTGCCTAGTTTATTAATCCATAGTTTCATTTATCAGATTTGAGTCTCTTTGAAGCGCAATGGTGTTAGGTATATATACAAGTTCAAGGTAATTGAAATGTACACACGTCATTTAATATGAAGATGATTCCCAAGGAAAAGAATGTTTTCGGAGAATTTTTAATAAAATTAATGGATTAAAGTTAAATTTTAATAAAAGGTATTAAATATATGCACATACACACAAAAATAATAATAATATTTTAGGATTACCTTTTTTGTGCTTACATACTGCTTGGTTTTAGTATAGTATTCTTAAAAGAAATTAAATGTTTACTTCATATGTTAATATTATTATTTATAAAAGTAAAGATTTAATTCTAGCTAATATAATGTTATTCATTTATTTGTAATGCAATACCTTGAATGTTGTTGTAAAGAATTTATTTATTAATATGAAGATTTGAGCTGTTTAATTCTAAATTCTAAAATATTCATGATACAAAAAAGATAATTATTCTCTTTCTTTTTTGTTTAAATTTTATATCTTTTATTCTGTAATTTCATTAATATTTTAATTAAGTAAAATAAAAATCATAAAATTTACTATTAATTTTTGAGGGCCTCAAAATTTAAGAGGCCTAAAAGCAAACGTTTTTCTAACTTCATCCCTAAGCCACCTTATTGGTAATTGACATTGAATCTATGCTCTTGGTATATTTTATAGTTTATACTATCAGTTTGATACTCCCTTCGTTTTATATTTAATTGCTCTATGTTAAGTTGGTATATCTTTTTGAAAATTTTTAATTAGAGATATGTTTTACTAAATTAATCTTAAGTTATTAATAAAATCTAAATCAAATTAATAACTTAAGAATAATATGTACTTTGTGATATAGTATATAGTAATATAGTATTACATTATAGTACTAATTGTAATAATAGACTATAGATAAGTGTGAGAGAGAACGCCTCATTTTCAAATAAGCTGTCAACCGCTCTTCTTGACTTATTCATTCAATCGTTTGTTGCCAAATATATCATTTTCCGCTATATCATTTTCACAACAATTTACATGCATTGATTTTTTTTTTCCATGATATTCCTTTTTTCCATTTTTACTAATTTATTATACTAATAAAATGCTCATTTTTACTGGTCTGTGTTGAAAAAAAAAAATTTTACTTGTTCATTAATAAAAATAGATGTTCATTTTTTTCTTCTCCTGAAAAATCGTGAGATAATTTTTATCCCTATTGACTATAGTCATTTCTCAATCCATTGACCATAATAGAAAATTTATTATATTTAAAAAAATGATATAATAAAAATATTATTCTATTTATCATTTCGTAAGAGTTGTGTCGAGTCAAAAGCGGACAAGTAAAGGACAAAGAGAGAACTGTTTTATTTTTGTGAAGACTAGGTAAAAGTCCATGACAAGTAAATATGTTTTATGTAATTAAAAAGGTATTAATTATTACATTTCCAAATTTATCCTATTTAAATAAGTGAATTTTTGCATAGCCAAGAATTAACTCTATTAAATAGGTACTATTAAGTATCAATTAATGAAGAATAATTTCATGAAAATATATCTTATTTGAATTTAAGTTTGGTGGACCGTCGATGTATTTTTTTTTTTACATTATCAAGTAATTTTTACCTGCTGTAGCAGGTCATTCATTTCTCAGGTAAAAATATAAAAATGAATGACCTGCTACAGCAGGTAAAAGTCACATGATGGTGTAAAAAAAAAAATACGACGATACACCAAACTTAAACTCATCTCATTGAATTTCTTTAGGGATATGTTCAAAGTAAAATATATACAATATGAACCTGAGGGATCGAGTAGTAGTATTTAACTCGATGAATGGATGAACTTTGATAAGAATATTCACCAACTATAATTAGGAAAAAATACTGGGTGATTTTAAGTATGTTAGAGTAGCATTATTTGTACTACCATCAATAGAATCATAATATAGAAAACTTCAAACCATGACAACAGTATTATTTAGCATCACCACTTTATTTTTTCCATTAGGAAGAAAATGGTAGGAGCATTAGCAAATTAGAATAAGTTCACATTCTTCATTTGAAACAAAAGAGTGGAGATTTGATGGGATTTAGAAATTTTAGTAATTAGGTGGGAACAAGCAACTAAATTTAATTGATAAGTGAAGAATAATTGGAGGGGCCATAATCAGATTAGCTGGAAAGTTTTAGTTAAATAATAATCCGAACATATATAGGGTGTGTGTCTGGTATGATGGAAAATATTTTTCATCGAAAATGTTTTCCTGGAAAGTAAGTTGGTTTTCTACTTATTTTTTCATGTTTGATTGGTGAGTAGAAAATATTTTTCAAAAAATATTTTATGGTGTTTGGTTGTGAGTAGAGACGGTTTTTTTAGAAAAATATTTCCTAATGTTTGATTGGTGAGTGAAAAAATATTTTTTAAAAAAATATTCCTAACTGTTAACTAGTATATCAGTGTCTCTAGCAACTCAACAAATTGTAAGAACTAATTTAAGCATAACAAATAATATCAATATCGAATACTAAAATATTATAATCACTAAATTTAAACAACTATTAATTAGCAAATATAGAAGACACTTTTCAATATTTTGTCAGGACAATCTCAAGATACTACAATCAATAGAAATATAATGGAACGACAAGCTTATTCAATCTCGTGAAACAAGTTACATCGATGACAAAATGAAATATGCAATCAGCAAAAGTAACATAGGTAAGTCTTCCTCTATGCATATGAAAATAACAATACATTCAACGAATATTGAAAATGGGAAAAATTCGGACTTCACTGTTTTTTATTTCAAGCAGTGAAAAATTGAAGCAAAGCACAGTAAAAATATTTTCGAGTAATGTAAATTTTTGAGAAATGTGAATTTTTTTAGTCATATGAATATGCGTGTTGTTGGGGTGGGGGTGGGGGTGGGGGTGGGGGTGGAGGTGGGGTCATAAGTCACATTTGTCATTTTCTGAAAAATGACTTCCCTTGACCCATGAGGGAAGTCACTTTCCCGCAAATTGAGAAAAATGAGTTGTTATGAAAAATATTTTCCAAACATTTTATTGCAATCAAAGAAGGGTAAATAGAAAAACATTTTCCATCATACCAAACACACCCATCGAGTGAAAGTTGGACTACAGTTTATATATTCTCTTCATTCGTTTTTGTTTGTTCGCTATAATTAAAATAATTTTTTTATTTTTAATTATCCATTTTAGTATATTCACAAAAACTTTTTATAATTTATTTCACTCTTAATATCACCTATTTTTGTCCAATGAAACTATACACATTTATTATTCAAGATATGCAGAATTTGTTATAGACAAATAAAAGTGCACGGAGTAACATAATGTTCCACGACAAGGATCACAATCACAGGTCATGACAGTCAACATCCATAATAATACTTTAATATTTGAGGAGGGAATTAAAGATGTAACTAATTAAGTTCAATAATCGTGCCACATGTTACACGTTATGGGGGAATCAAGTCCCTAACTTGGATTTGTGGTCCTCCAAATCTTGTTTGATTGAACAACTTACAATACTCTCCACTCTAAGATTTTTATTTTAATAATATTATAATTTCCTATGTTAGTCACACCAAGTTGGGGTTTGAAGTAGGGATTTTCATTTTTGTTTTTTTATTAATTAGTATTTTGTGGAAGCTAAGGTTATATTAATGGAAAAGTTACACAATATTGCCGCTCGGCAAAAATAATCACAACGGCCAACTGAATATGCAACTAATAAAAATAGTAGTAGTAAAATAAAATACGCTAGTTATGTATTATTATTATTTGAACATTGACCGTATCTACTATTGTGATGTAAACTTGACTACTTGACCTGACCTTATGTGCGGGAGTTCATAAATATTGGGGGAAAATGAGCCATAAAAATAATAGAGAAATAAATTTCAACAAAAAAAATGCGCTATTCAAAATATGAAGGAATTTATAAAGGTTTTAAATTTCATGAATCATTCCATAGCATTGAGTGTTGACCTTACACACACAAAAAAAATGAGGAACGATTCATGGGATTTGAAATTCAGTAAATTTTTGGAACCTCATGAATTGTTTCTTCCATATATTCCACTCGTCAATCTTTGAATTCCAATAACATTTTTTCCAGAAGTTTTCCCATATTTTAGTTGGGGATATATTTTGTTTAAATTTTTTTCCTACTAAAAGAATGATTTACATTTATTACTTTTTTCTTTAAAAAAATAGCAAATACTCCCTCCATCCTATTTTACCCGTCCCAAATTGGGATGGCACATCTATAAAGAAAATAATGATTGGTAAGGTAACTTTACCATTTTGCCCCTCTTAATTGTGTCTTGTTATTAGTTTCAATATTGATGGATGACTAATAACAAGAAGTAATCAATTACACTAAGGGTACAATGAAAAAAAAATTGTCTTGATAAGTAAAAAAGGACAAGTAAAATGGGATATCAAATTAAGAAATTTGGGATGGATAAAATGGGACGGAGAAAGTATTTGATAGCATGTGCTAAAAGAGTATTGGGGAAAAGGCAATAATAGCACCTAAAACTACAATAATTCATAAAAATAGCACTCACAATTAAATATCCATAAAATAACCACTATCATTATAAGTCGTGTACCATTTTCATTTCAGGACCTCAAAGTTCAGTGTCATACCACCATTATACACCTGTACAAATTTTTTCTTATTTTTCCTAACAGCATTAACACACTTCATCAGCTTCCATTTCAAAGCTAATTTACCTCTCACTGATCCACCTTTCCCTGTTTGCGATTTGAGCAATTTCTTCTTCAGATTAGATTCAGTGCCCTTACCTTTCACACCTGTTTTATTTTGCGATCGAGTCTTTCTTCCAGTAGAGATTTGGTAAACAGATTTAGTGCTTGAATGCAACTTGAAATCGGGAACAATTTGTACAACTACTCTCTTTAATGAGAAATCATCCTCAGTAAATTCATAAACAGATAAAGTATCGTCTTTCATCACTTTCTTGCTTGCTTTTTTATTTGACAGACTCGATTTTTTCACCATTTTCAACAAAAATCTCAAAATCAAATAGAGAATTTCGACGCAAAGTAAGAATTTTTAGGTAGGTTATACGTAGAAAAGTGTAACAAAAGAAGATTTGTTGATATCAAACGACGGAGTAAAAATATACTCTCCGTTTCTATCCTTTTTAACTTGTTGTCTTAACTGAACGGTTAATAGAAATAACTACTATATATGCTTACGCAGACTGTATCAATGTGGTATAAAGATATATCAATCGAATATAAAAGAGTATCAATTGAATATATGGACACTGCATATGCATGCATAGATTTTCCTTCTAGCTTGTTTTTATAAAAGTGTATCAACGCGGTATAAAAGAATATCAATTGGTATATGATCCCCTCTCTCTTTTTTAAAAAATGTATCAATGTAGTATAAAAATGTAATCAATATGATATAAAAATGTATTAATTGGGTATAAAAACTACATGTGGCCGATTGATCCAATGGCTAAAAGAGAAAAATAAATTGGGTCGACTAGCTACAGTTGTCCAAATTTTTAAATTGTGGGTCATCTTTTTTTAGGATAAATTATACAAAACCCAAACTTCAGAGACTATATTACCCAATATCCCTTACCTTTTAAAAATTTACATTAAATTTTGATTTTCAACTTTACTCTTGATACATATCAACAAAACCCCACATCTTATTTTTACTCCACCATTAACTCATGCAAGATTTTTTTTTTTCAAAGATTACCTTCCCTAAAATCTCTCCCAAATTATAATCAATTAAAACATCTTCCTTCCCGATTTTCTCTCCTCCATTAACGCATGTAACTATTTTTTTTCATAATTTCCTACCCTAAAATCTCTCCCAATTTTTTTTTAAATGATTGATAAATATATAAATTTATTTAGTTATTCATACATGCTTATTCTTTAATGGTGATTCATACGAATGATAAATATGATATTATTATATGGGTATTATGGTGATTCATACGATAGATAAAGTTTGTATGATTTTAATGGGTGGATACATATGCTATTAATGGGTGATACATATGGTATTAATGGTAGATACATTTATTATTTTAATTATTGGGTGATTCATATATTATTAATGGGTGATATATTTTGTTCACACTAGAGGAGAACGGAGCAGTCATTCCCATCACCGGAGCTCACTTTTTCTATGAATCAGCGCCGGTCCACTAAAAAATGACCCACTCACTACCGAAAAACTCCATAACAGCCTACCAAAAAACCACCCCACCAATGTCATCAATAGCCCATCGGCGTCATCAATTATTGGGTGATTCATATGCTATTAATGGGTGATACATTTTGTTCACACTGGAGGAATACGGAGCAACCATTCCCATCACCGAAGCTCATTATTTTGGTGAGTCAGCGCCGGTCCACTAAAAAATGACCCACTCACCACTGAAAACCCCATAACAGCCTACCACAAAAACCACCCCACCGACGTCACCAATAACCTACCAAAAGTGACCCTTTCGCGTCAATTCCGGTGAAATTTTTAAATTTGAATCTTCAGTGATGGGTGATACTTCAAATTTGAAAGTTGGTCGAGGAGAATTGTGGATTTTCGATATATAAGAATTCAGCTTGTAACTGATTGATTGTGTTTTGATCTGCATAATAAAACAAAATCTGTTACTTCCTAAAATAAATATCTAGTCAGTTTTAAATGTATCGCTTTTTATATGTATCACGATATAACAAATGTATCACAATTTTAAAAAATTGGGATATGATGTAATTACCCAAATAGTTGGGATAAAATGTAATAACACTTAAACATTTAGAAATTTATGTAAGTTTCCCATTTTTAAAAAAAAAAAACTAAAAATTACATAAATACACAACCTATGTTTCCAATATTACAAAAAATCTCAACTTCCTAAACATATTACAAAAATTCCAACATATACACCGCTATTTACATGTCAGTTATGTTATGTCTATTAATAGGGAGAGAGAGTAAAGTAATTAAAAAAGTGGGAGAGAATGTAATTACTTTCAAAATGGTTGGTATTTATATTATTTATACAAAAAAAAATGATCAAACCATGTCCTTTTCCCAATTTTAGGGGAAACTACTCACAATAGTAACGAGGTTAAAATCAAAATGGGCCGTTCTTGTTCTTTCTGTGCCTGAACTAATGGGTTATATTGGGCTGATGAGCTGGGCTCCAACAAGAATTTTAAAAAGTTTGAGCTTATCCATCATCATATTTTGATTTTATGTATTAACATCTCCATGGATCATACCATCTTCTTGAAATATTGAGCCTGAATATTTATGTTATTTCGCACTTAGGCAATATAATGTTATTTAATCTCACCTAATATCACTCTTCTTATACCGATTAAACAAGCAATGCTATTTGTTCCAACTTCTACTTATTCTAAAAAAAAACTTTTAACTCTTTATGGTGAAACTTGCGAGTTTAAATTTTTAGCTGACACCCTCACTAGTTAGTAATTATAGAATATCGTCTATGAATAGCTAATATTCATCATGTTGCCTCATCTTCTATCGTGTTAATTAGTTCATTCCATAGTTAGGATAAACAAATATTGTCTCGATGGTAATCCTTGATGTGAACCCACATTTACGAAATACTCCTTTTGATCTCTTGTTATTGTTCGTTCTCACACTACTGGCTTTATTCTCCAACACTCACCAAAAGACATTTTTTTGGTGCTCTTATCATAACTCAGAAGTAATATGTAAGCTAATGAGCACTTTGTAAATCTTTTTTCCTCAAGCAAAGATATTTCCATCTTCTTTGCAAGGTTATTACATCACAAATTCACAGTTTCTCGCATCGCACATAATCAAGTTATTCGGTAAATAGTGTTAACTGTTTATCTACTAATAATAAAAAGATTTGAGGATGTTAAGGAAGATGATAAGAAAACAAGAGGAGCTAGCAACTTTAAATAAAGAAATCTCAGGAAGAGAACTTCTTTATCGATGATCATCAATCGTGATACTCATAACCTCACTTCTTTTTCAGCCAAGTCCTAATCTTGTTTTGTTTCTTCCAATAATCAAGTCTCCTTGTCAGTCATCTTGTTACTTTCCCTCGAAAGATTGTCGAACTTCACGATCAATTATCGATCTGCTGAAATTTGAATATGAGATTGCATGGTCCTCAACAGCTTCATTGACCACTAGGTCACACCCTTGGACGCGGCACGGGGAATATTCAAATGAGCTAACTTTAAGAATCTCTACACAAACCTAATATTCTCGTTATACTGCTCAACCATTAAGCTATAAAACAACACTACCACTTCAAGAATTACCGACATAACTATGAGAACTGGAAATCTAAGTGGAGACTAATAATTACTCATCAATTGCACTCAGGCTGTAGCTTCAATAATTTAATTTGAAAATTAATAATTAAATAATTCATATGGCTAATAGCCACAGAGCTGTCCTAGTGGCTAGTACAGTGCATTATCAATTTAATACTAGGTCCTATAGCTATGATAGATGTAGCATCACAAAAAAGCTAGGTGCCCACTTATGGATATTAAAACTAAACCAAACGTCAAGGATTATTTATTTAAAAAAGAAAAAAGCAGCAGCAATTATAATCTGAAACCATTTAACGAATTAAGTCCACATCACAAAAATTAGACAGAAAATTAGCACACGGCAAACACATAAAGGGCTAGTTCATTGATTCATTGAACTATGCAATTCTTTACCGTTCACTTCCAATCAAAAATACTACTACTACAAGATTTTACTTGCTTGAAAAAGACTACCAAATAGCGATACTTGCAGGAATTTGTTAATTTATTTTGAGTAATGTAAGTGTGCAAGATAATGATGGCTAGTGTTTTTATGGGTAACTAAGATAATGATGGCTTTAGGTAGACGAGTTAGATATCTAGTCTAGTGATAATGGAAAGCCAGTGCAACAATTGAGCACTCAAGAAGTGCAACAAACGCTCTGCTGGACCGACAACGACAACTGAGAGACCAACTTGCAGTATGAATAATGGAAAAAAAAAAAAAAAAAACAGTAACTTACTTGGCTCCGTTCAGATATGAAGAACTACCCTAAACTATGTTAAATGACTATTACAGGTATTTAACTTCGAAATTTTCAGAAAAAGGAATAGCTGCAACCAATTACTAATACATACCCTTGTCGCAATGTCTTAACAAATGAGCCCATGTAACGTAGTTCATGAATACTCGTATTAAATGCTTTTGGAGAATGGTTGTGTTTGCCTAGGGTGGAAGAAGGAACTCGTTAACTCGGGTCCGGGAGAACAGGGCAAAAGAGTAATTGTGCCACCGTTCAATCGACACCAACTCTTTCGATGCCTTCAAAGCCTTAGGAAAAGAGAGAGCGTAGTCACTACAAGCCACTGGCTTTGGTCTATGGTTGACACAACTCCTCAATTAATTGTCAAAATATCTTGTGAACACCGACTAGCAAGCACCAAATTGGATATTCTACTTGTGAACACCAACTAGCAAGCACCAAATTGAATATTCTATCAGCTTCTCCACATCCTAAAACAGTGAATACTGATTGCTGAGAGGCTTGCTGACTGCCCAATAAAAACCTTGACAAAAGTTAAGTGGGTCCACTAACTAGGAATGAAATCAACGGTAGATATTCAAACGAACTTTAGCAAAGTCCATCATAAATGCTCTTCACATCTCATGTACTATGTTATGGAATGGTCACATGTTTCTTTACATAAAAGCTATATCATGTTAAAAGTGGATGTGTGGTAAGTTGAGGCCAGTAAGAGTAGTTTCAATACAATTCCACCTTCACCTGCCCCCACCCCACCCCCTATCTGCCCCACTTTTGTACGGAACACCAATCAGTATTTTAGCTCATCTTAACACCAAAACATCTCCACTTAGTCACTTACTAGACTTCACATAGGAGGAAAAGTATGGAAGTGGTGGTCCTCACACGTACTTCCCTTTCTCTTTTTTTTACCTTTGGTTCAAGTTTCATACTCCTCCATCAGGGTTCCTCACTCTATTTTGGTCCAACTAATTTCTCCTCACAGGGATGGACACTAACAAATGGGAAGGGAAGAGAACCATAAATGAAGCCGAAGAGGAAGAGGATGAACATGAAAGTGTTGAAGAGGATAACAAAAGGAAGAGGGTGTTGAGTCCCTCTGGGAGGAAGCTATCTGGTGGAGGGTCATCACATCCTTCTTGTCAGGTCGAGCAGTGCACTGCAGATATGGCAAATGCCAAGCCATACCATCGCCGCCACAAGGTGTGCGAGTTCCATTCAAAGTCTTCAATAGTACTTATTAGTGGACTCCAGCAGCGATTCTGTCAGCAATGTAGCAGGTAAGTAACCCCTCCCTACTTTTTGATGAATATCGCTATTTTATCTGTGCCTTCCGAGTTGTATAGTGACAATATCTTGGAAACCAATTATGTGCACCCAAAAAGTCTTTTCTTACATTAAAGTCACAGACGAAAAGTAACCAAAACATCAAAGAAGGTGGTAATATAAGCTCGACTGCTGATTCATTTTATGCAACATGTTGGAATCCTCGTATATCAAGAACCAATACCAAAACATAGGCAAACACTAACACATGTAGAAACAAACCTGTAACCGCAACGATCAAATTTCACACAATATGCTATGCCTAGCACTTATTTAATCATAGACTCTGTGAAAAAGCAAAACTCGGTCTTTCAAAACGTGATATAGCAACGAAGCCAGGAAACTACTGGATCTTCCAAATAAATCCGATGACATTAATAGACTATAACTTTGAAATGTGCTTATTACGACCATGGCTGCATCTAATTAAGAGACAGTCGATAACCTCGAGGTTTCCTTGATATGGAACCAAATCCAAATCAAGCAACGATGATGACTTCTTCTTTGAACTAATTTCGCTGTCCCAAGTGCTTCTTCAAATTGGACGACCAAATGTGAATAAATAACACTAGCATAGAGAAATGAATAGTCGATCCCTTCGGTCTGAGATAGGGTTTCTTGATCATCCCTTCTTTAGGTAGTAGAAGGTAAGCTTTATTCCAACTGAAATTGGTATACAAAAGATTCTTTTGTTTCCTTTAAAGGGAGAGGGGCAAATACTGGTAAGCGAAACGATTAGTTTTTTCCCTTGCAAAAAGAGAATATTCTTCAGACAATTCTTTATTCCGAAGTCATCCAACTGACAATGAGGTATTCTAAATAAGATTCTTCTTCCTACGAAAATCCGTGCTGTATCTTTTCAGAAAAGAAAACCTGGCTGCAGCCACAGCCATCTCATGTATTTTCTAATCAGCTACTTTCAGATTCCCAAGTGTAGGAGTATATCATTTTCTAATGAACAGGGAGAAAACAGAGCTTTTAATGTGAATTTTCAATTGTTCGCGTGATGAGGTGCAGATTTCATCTGTTAGCAGAGTTTGATGAAGCTAAAAGGAGTTGCAGAAGGCGTTTGGCAGGTCACAATGAGCGCCGCCGTAAAATTTCATACGACTCCCAAGGAGAAAGTTTGAACTGAAGCAGCATCAGCATCACTGGCATGGAAATCACCTACTTTCTGAAGCAAATTACACAAAGCGATGTGGTTTAAGCATGCTCTCTATCTTCTGTCAATTTCCGGATTTCTAAGCAAATTGTTATTTGTGACCTTCAATTTCTGGAATTCTAGCTAATAGAACTTCCATTTCCTTATGTAAGGGAAGGACGAAACGAATAAGCCGCTGGCACTGTCTGCTAGTATTTGAAAAATGAAATATTTATAGTCTGAATGCATATCACATGGTGCTCACAAGTCTTCCATGTTGACATTCCAACTCACTTTACGAGGTTTCTATGTTAATTTTTCTCCTGTAGTTATTAATTCCTGCATTTCCATATGTTCTTTTCTTTTTTAACCAAGTAATCCTCGAGTGCAAGCGGCAAACAACTTGAAATTTGATGAAAAATGGGTCTGCCCTGTACGCTTCTTCATTTAAATACCAGGCTTTTGTCTGCAACAGGGTACGAACTCGTGACGTGCGCTTATACACATCAAGAGTTGTGCTCTGACCACTAGACCAAAGCCTTGGGGGCCTGTACTTCCATAAGTTAAGTTCCATGTTTTGAGATGTTTTTTGCCTTAAGGCAAGAGAACAACTCTCAATGGGCATCTGTAAACATAAATTCTACGAGATAAATAGGTATACAAGCCCTGTTAAATTGAGGCGTCTTTCAGCTTTTGACCTATCTCAGCCTAAAAGTATTACGGTTTACAATTTCATTTAATGTATAAATGAGACTTCTAACATACCAAACAAAGGTGAGGGGAACTTGAACAATAAGAGACAAAGGTCAAATAATCACGATTCCTTTTAAAAGAGTAACAAACAAACTTCAAATTGGCAATCAACAGAAGAAAGAGAGAAACTTATAGGACAAGACATGTACCGGATATCTTCAAAACTATGCTGTCATCTTCTGGAGTTCTTCTCCTTAGTGATAGTTAGCCTGTAGAATGGCTTGGTCCAGGCCCAAAGAACAGTGTGTCAAAGTATCACTCCTGCGTAGAATTTGTATCACAAGCTATCCTAATATTTACCAAATGATGTACCTGAAGGTGCCAAGAATATGCTGAAAGTTCAAAAGGGCCAAATTTTTCAGGGGCAAAACAAATTGCCTACATAAAAGAATTACTGAAAAGTCATGTAATGTTGGTCACCAATGCCTAAACGTATAACTTTATCTACAAGTACTAAATATTGACTTCTCTTTTTTTTGCTGCTTACTAATGTGCAAGATTGTCTAACATTTACGTTGAGGCGCATATGAGCTGTAATTTCACATTCAGACTGCAAAATCTTGAGGAAAAGAGTTGAAATCTTATTGATTTAAAAAGCCTACAAGATTTAATAGCTCAATCATTTCTTAAGATATTTATGCAGAGGAAGATCATTATTAGAGGAAAAGTGCACCAAGCTCCACATATCAGATCTTTCCTTGCAGAAGGAAGGCTGGTGATGACCAACAAAGTCGCTAAATGCTAATTTGAATTGCATTGCAACAGCCACAGAATATGCATAATACACCAATTCATGCAGCATGCAATAAGAAGGAGAATTACATATATCTTTTTAGAAATGGCAAGTGTAGTGAGGGAGAATTTCATATTAGCAAGGAATCCTTTCACAACTGAAAATGTGCAAGACGCAACTTTTCTAATTTTTAAGTAAGATATAAGTATATAACTGTTCCAGACAGGTATCTTACATCAAGTAGCCCTGCTTATGCAAAAGGCTATCAGCTAGTTCCTTCTATATTAATTCTCGAACCATAGCAAACTTCAATAATATCTGGCAGCTAATCATCTCAGTGAAGCTTTGAGAAATCACTTCAATTTCCATTTACGTGCTTGAACAATGTTAACCACACAAATCTAGCTAAGAAATTAATTGTTTGATAGTTTGAAGAGAGGAACACCACAAACAGGACCACAAATCTCAGAACACGTATGATAAATTAATATCACTAAAGGATCCATAAAATAAATTAATACCACAAGTATCATCCATTATATGGGTAAAACAAGATTGGAAGTTTTTATGCACTTACTAAGAAGTGGATCCAAAAAGTGAAAATTGTGTCAATTCTAAAGGAAGATGGAATTCTTTTACAATTTCAAAGTAAGTCCAATGATGCTCTTTTCATAATTGCCTCTCTGAGAAAGTTTTAAAGAATATAAGGGAAAGCTGTCCTGTCTAGAAAAGCAGACATTGAATTTCGGAGAAACTGAAATAGGTAGTTGAAATTTGATTTGGGACGGATGGAGCTCTATGTCTTCATAGTGCATAAATAAACAATACTACCATTCACCACAAATACTTTATGGTGAATTTCCCTACATAACTATAGCCTAGTTTTCCATCTGATAATCAGTATGCTGAAAAGATTTACTCAAAGTTCACGTCAAAAATCATCAACTATCAAGCTATATAAAGCAGAAGATGAGTATGTTTTAACCAGCAAAACATCTAGCTATTTAAAGAGATTAAGAATAGAAGAAGAAAGCATCTACTTTTGTTAAGTTTAAGCATATTCAGTATCAAGGATGAACAACTTGATTACAATAAGTGAAAGTAAGAATAACATCACCCACCAATATTGCATAGCAAAAATTTGAGTATTTTTTCTCAATTTCCAAAATTTAACCCTGCAAGTGGAAACTGGACTAATGAAAACAGATTACAATTAAAAAGGGGAATTATATTCTGTGAAAAGTAGCATTGACTAGTGCCTACTTAAGGATCTTCCTCCATTTACAAAAACCTTATCCAAAATCCTTTTAGCTAGGTACAGCAATAACTCTATAGCAGCTTTGGCATGACTCATTTTACACCAACGATGCAAAGAAAAGAAAAGATGGGATACTATGTTCAAACCAATACATATCAACTAATGATGATCAAATCAAAAGCAATCAAAGAGCAACGCCAAAAATGAAATTGCAAATGGGTAATGGAGTAGGGTTGAAGAAAATAGAAATGGACCTTGACGGTATCAGATGGGTGACTGATGATAACAGTGGCAATTCCAACCATGTGCCCTGCTATATAGTCCTTATAGCCGGCTCAATCTCCTATACTTCTTGTTTGCTCCAACTCAATTACTCACTCAGTTTCGATTTGTTTGTTGGATTTTGACTTTGACACAGAGTTTAAGAACGTAACAACAACATACCCAGTGAAATTCCACAAGTGGGGTCTGGGAAGGGTAGAGTGTATGTTGACTTTCCATTACGTCATGGAGGTAGAGGGGTTGTTTATGAAGGACCCTCGGCTCAAGATAATGAATGACGATATTGATAATAGATTTATAGTTCACAGTGAAATAATAACCCTGTAGAATTTAAACCAATACAAGATGATAAAAGATATGTTATCGTCAATAGTATAGGTAGCGAGGACAGATTATTAGATGCAGAAAAAGCACCCAAAACTATGTCCGGAGATAATCAGAAACACCATAAACTTGCCTGATATAATCAAGAAAATACAGTTGTGTCTAAAATCATATAAGCTTTTCAATGGTCACAAGCAAAATATGAGAAACCAAAATGCAAGGGCAGAAATACCCATCATTTTTTCCCAAAATAGATGCTACATCCTGTCACTAAAGCAACTCAATGGCTACATCATACACAATTACAGTGTCAACTTACAGTCGATGACAGTGTGTCTTATTGCAGAAACTTAACTCATAAAAATGGCCTTGAAGCCCTAGAATGTTAAATATTCTAAACAAGAACCTGGCCGATCAACTTCATTCCATATGCTCATGTAGAGATAGTTATCGTCACAATTCCAAAAATTTAGCAACAATCTAATGTTGTGCCCACTGTATACTCTTTATATCAATGCCCTCTTTAACCATTTCATATAGTGGGCTCATTTCCCTCAATTTCTCAACCTGCTTGACTGTAAGATCAACCGCGCGATCAACCTCTTGCTCAGTAGTAAACCTTCCAATTCCATATCGAATTGATGTATGGGCCATATCTTCTTCAACTCCCAACGCCCTCAACACATAGGAGGGCTCCAAACTTGCACTGGTACATGCACTTCCACTTGACACTGCAACCTCCTTCAGTCCCATTAACAAGCTCTCACCTTCCACATATGCAAAAGATAAGTTCAAATTCCCAGCATATCGCCTTTCAACACTTCCATTTATAACAACCCCATCAATCTTAGACCTTATACCATTCAGTAACCTCTCCTGCAAAGCTTTAATCCTCTGGTCATCATATTCCATTTCCTTCATTGCAAGTTCACATGCTGCCCCAAACCCTACCACTAACGGAGTAGGTACCGTCCCACTCCTAATCCCTCTCTCTTGTCCACCCCCATTCATCTGAGGCTCAACCCTAATCCTCGGCCTACGCCTAATATACAAAGCACCAACACCTTTTGGCCCATAAATTTTATGCCCACTTAACGACATCAAACTTATGTTCATCTTCTCCACATCAATTGGAATCTTCCCCAACGCTTGCGCAGCATCCGTATGAAAAGGAACATTAAACTCCTTACAAATTTTCCCAATTTCCTCCATAGGCTGAATCACACCAATTTCATTATTTACCATCATAACTGACACTAACCCCGTATCAGGCCTTATCGCAGCTCGAAGCTTCTCAAGATCAGCAAGCCCATCAGACTCAACAGGAAGATAAGTTACATCAAAGCCCTCTTGCTGTAAATGACGGCAAGAATCCAAAACACATTTATGCTCCGTTTGAGTAGTAATAACATGTCGCTTCTTATCTCTATAAAAATGCAAAACTCCCTTAACCGAAATGTTGTTAGACTCAGTAGCACCAGACGTGAAAATAATCTCCTTAGGAGAAGCTTTAACTAGTGTTGCTACTTGTGCTCGGGCCTCCTCAACGGCCTGATCCGATTCCCACCCGTAAAGGTGAGTTCGGGAATGGGGATTACCGAAACGGGAGATGTGGTAAGGAAGCATAGCGTCGAGAACCCTAGGATCAATCGGAGAAGTCGCCTGCATATCTAGGTAAAGAGGTCTGCCGGATATTTTTACACCTTTCATTGTGATGCCGCCGGTAGCATCCGGTTCTCCAACCGCCGCTGCCGCCGCCGTGGAGAAAGGGCGGAGACGGCGGTTGCGCCGCCGCAAAGCTGCTGTTAAGAATTTCGAAAACATCACCAATTTCTAACTCCGAAGTAAACAAAAATTAATTTTGTTAGATAATTAAAATCTAAATGTCGATGAGTAGTAACAAAATGTCAATGCTTTTATCTCAGTACATGGCATTTTGGTATCATTTCACCACAGTACTTTGCATTCTCCTTAAAAGTAACAAAATGTATGTAGTTTATCATAAAGCCTATATTATTTGATGATGAATAGTTGTTATTAATGTTAAAGGTAATACAAAAAGAAAAAAATTACTTCTCCTATAGTAGAAGACAAATAAAATTGAACTCTTTTAGCTTATAGTATTATTTGTTTAGCCTGCCATGAAAAAGGAGTAAATAAGATTTGGCTTCTCCACAGTGAAAATAATTTCAAATGCCCAATGATATTGCTTAACTAATAGTGGAAGATATTCCGAAGATATCTCTCTAGTTCAATTAATTATGTTTTCCCCACGGTTATATCCCAACTTGTATAAGTTCTCCCTTGTGATAAACAACGTTTTGACATTCCTCAAAGCCAAGAAGCAATAAGTATAAAGTAGTTCATAATCAAATGCAAGTACACCCCTCCACCAAAATTCTGTACAAAAAACAAATCATACGCACAGTTGGTGATTATTATACAAGTTTGGCCATAATCTTATTTCAATTGTTCATCACAAGCTGTGTCTTTACCTCTTCAACCTTGGTTGCACATTCAGGCAACCAATATTTGTAACAACAAACAATCATGGTATACAATCCCAACTTTGGATGATGCTTCTATGATATACATATGGCTCCAGTCTTTGGTGAATCTTTGTTGTAATGGTCGTTGAGGCATCCACATTGTCGTGCCTCCTTGCTATGTCCGCCTTGTTTGTGAGACTACTGGTAGACTGTTATAACTTACTTTGCACGAGTTTATTTGAAAGACGTTCGACCTTGTCAAGTTGCGCTGCACTCTTTAGCATGGCCTCCTGGTCAGCTATGAACTTTGCAAACTTAGAACCCTTTGCCTCATCTTTACTATCTCCTCGAGGAAGCATTGGTAGTTGAAGCAGAGAGGGACTTTGCTTAGAAGACATAGGTGGAGTTAATGCCCACACAGAAGAAAGTTGATCATCTGGTTTGTCAAGATATCCTAAGGCTGATAGATCCTGCACGTCTGCCCAAAAAAATAAAAAAATCAGACATTGGTTTGCGCCTTCCAAGATTATCCAGAAACAAATAGATACTTCAATATTAAGTTGCAAAACTTATTAAGAGCAGTTACAGATCAAAGGTTACTGATTTACTGATACGCTTATTCTGAAAGTACACATTTCTTGCTGTAAGTTTGGAACCCTAGTAACAGAATGGAATCAGTTTACCAGGCTGACTTCGATGCCAACACGAGTAGTTTAACTCATCACTACCTCGTAAGGGCGTTGAAAATTGTTTTTGCTTTTTTTGCTGAAAACTTTGGAAATCCAAGCAGTTATTATGCCACTTTTGAAGGACTCGGCTTGGACAAGATAGCTGGAAAAGCATTAAGACTGATGGCCTAGGTAAATTCCTTCCCACTCCTAAGCATATTGATCTGGATCCCTGGGAACTGGTCTTAGAGAAGTATTTGACTGTATCGAAAGGCCCAATGAAATGGGATTTCCATATTGGTCCAGGTCATTTCAGGGCAACTGGATCCTTTATGATGAAAAGGGTGAGCTTCAAGAGACTGATCAGAGTTCGTGTAGAGTGGAACCATGCAGTACCAGACACAAGTTATTATCTAAGAATGGAAGTATAAGGAAGAGTCGAATAAAGTACCTTCAGCAAACTCGAAGATGGGCTTTAAAGCTGCACATGGAATGCTAAAGTTCAAATGTGGAATTACTGCCCCTCCACCATGTCTAGCATTACTGCATCAACAATAAAACAATGAAAACATAACGATTCAACATGAAATGCTTCAATGGAACGTGAAAACTATTGTAAGAACATGATATGCGAAGATTAACATAAATGAGAAGACTAAATGATCTTCCAATATCAGATCATTTAAATTGGAAAACATTTTTTTTTCCTGTATGCAAAGCATACAATGAACATTACTTTTTTGGCAAATATAATTAATACACATTCAAACAGGAATAGTTATATTTTTCTTCAAGGAGATCCACAGATGCAGGTGTAAGAAGTTGACGCTGGAGGGCCTGAGAAGAGGTAGGGGTAGGCCGAAGAAGTATTGAGGAGAGATGATTAGGTAGAATATCGCAAGCCTTCAGCTCACCGAGTACATGACCCATAGATAGGAGGGAGTGGAGGTCGAGGATTTGGGTAGATGGCTAGTAGTCTCCGGCTAGTAGGATTAGTATGATTTTCCATATTTCAATTATTTTACTATTCCCATTTTTTATTATTTTTATACATTACTTGTTGTCTCGTATGCCTCCGTTTTCTTACTATCCTGCTACTGCTTATGTCTTCATAAATGTTGCATTTTTTACTTTCTTTGAGCCGAGGATCTTTCGGAAAGAGCCTTTCTAACTGTCAAGGTAGGGGTAAGGTATGTGTACACTCTACCCTCCTTATACCCCAAGGTATGTGTACAAATAACAACTAAGCCTCTGTCCCAAGTGGGGTATCCACAATTTATAAGCATCCTCAGTACTCATCCAAAAGTCAATTTACCTTGTAACAAGGGCAATCATGCGTCCTTCTGAATTAACAACAGCTCCACCACTACCACCAGGGTGTACAGCAGCCGTTGTTTCAAGCATTGCTGGAAAAGATCCTCCTAAACATGATTGATCGTGCAACGGACTCTTTGCTTCAACTAATTTAGCTATTGCACCCACACAAGCAGATGGAAGAAAGTCTATATCGTAGGGAAAAGAAGGATAAATTACAAAAAAAGAAACTAAAGAAGAATAATGGAGGTATGAAATATACAGTATATCATCATGCTCAAATTGAAAGGGCCAAACAAAATTAAATACAAGAAAAGCAATTGAATCTCCACGCAACATGATTTAATGCTATTGGGTGCACAAAGATAGACAAACAAATAACAACTGCGCCTCTGTCCCAAACAAGTTGGATCCAACTATATGAATCCTCATTATTCCATTTAAGCTCAGCTCATGCCACCATCACACACACAAAGATGTCATTTTTAGAAAACAATGTTCGGCAAAGTCTATGCAGCAGACAAGTTAACCTTATTGAAAAAATCGAGATCGAATGCTCAAGTTTCAATAAACAATAGCAGCATTTGCAACAAGCAACATGGCTAATACTAAAATATCCTTGAACCCCAGCTTGACTCGAGTAAGTGAGTTTAGCAGAAATTTCCTACTTCAAAACTCCATTCTTACAATTTGTGTGTATGAAGCCATTCTTCTGGATGAAGGTCTAACTGCCTATGGTTTTTATAATTTCTGGATGAGTGCCTATGATTTCTATAAGCCCAACAAAGAAAATCGCCCTTTTAGTTCTACCTTTCTCCTAGTTCTACTAGCCCTGTTTGAGCACAAATAGCCCTCCTATTCTTAATCTGACATGTCCAATTTATTTTTTTGATAACCATGGCAGCCGTGCAGCTTGCGCGCACCTTGCCTAATTCCTCGGGATACCTGCTACCTAACACCAGCACAGATACCGGGTCACTCTTTCCACCAAGGCTTGTCCAGATGAAAAGAAATCACCTAATAGGGAACTGAACCTGAGAGCTCATGGTTTTCAACTCACTTCATTGACCACTAACCTGGACAACAGTTGAAACCAGTGTCAGTAAACAATTTCAAAGAACCCTTGTGTTAACCTACAAGATTAACCAGTTTTGTTCTGGCCAAACTGTTTATTATTTCTCCATCACAGGAAACCTCAAGTTCCCTTTGTGGAGACTGCATCACAAAATTAGACAGCGACCATCTTATAACACTACTCAATCAGTCATCAAATGATCATCATTTTGAGAAGAAGAAACATCATGCATCCCAGCAGTAACAAATGTGAAACTGATCTATTACAACCCAATCCTGCAATTGATTATAACGACACAACCGACAAATTTTTAACACAAGAGAAGAGAGTGGAAGAGAGAAATCCAAGATGAACCAAGCTTTTATAGGACACTCTAAAATTTCAGATTGCCATAATGTACGTGTCCAAATTAAAGTAAAGGGCTAAAGGCCCAAAATTTTATTTAGATGAAAACATATCCAGACACAGCTAGGTAAGCAAGTTTTACCACATCGTGGTCCAAATAGCCCATGTCCAAGAATGTATGCTTTTGATCCAGGGGACGGGCACATGAAATCTGCAGTAATGGGAGAGAGCTCATCTGGAACTAGCTGAAGTTGTAGTAGTGCAACATCCAGAGGTCCTCTGGAGACATGAACTACCTTTGCATATGTCCATACCCAAGGATCCATAAAATCCAAGCGAACACGAATGGTCCTACTGCAAGTGTTTGCCAAGTTAACTCTAAAGGTACCTTGCTCATCAAAGAAGTGCGGAGTTTTTAGTTCCTTTTGAAGCAAATATTTATTCCTACGGTAAATGGCAAATTTCTCATCCCCTGGATGCTCAGATTGATCAGACGTCGTGAAAACTACATCAGATTTGGTTTTATATCCAGAACCATTTGCAGATGTTTTCCCAAATCTCCACGGCTCTAGAAGATGAGCGTTAGTAAGAAGCAGACCCTTCTTATTGAGCAAAACTCCAGAAGCCCATGCTCCATCATCAACAGTGATAAGACAGATAGATGACATTGCCTTCTCAATCAAGGATGGGGGAACCGGCCCTGTTAGGAGATGCTCTTGAGTATCATTGGTGGGTCCATCGTGAATTTTATTGGAGCATGATTCCTTTTCAACACTGATTAAGTTTCCATTATCAAAATTGATCTTCCTCCTAGTTTGTTGCTCTTCTTGAAGCAGGCTACCACAAGCAGATGTAATAGCTTCCCATGGAATCACCATCTGTAACCCAACGCTTCAATAACAAATTAAGGCAGTATATGTGAACATAGATCTCAGCAAGAATATAGAGCTCAGTATTAAATGGTACCTGAATTTCAGCAGCAGTAGCCCTTTGTCTGAGCGGCCGAGACAGAACACCAATAAGCTCCGCGTGTTCCCCTAACACAGGGCTACCTTCCATTCCTGGAACATAAAGCACTGTACCTTATAAAAGTACCCAAAAATGGAAAGGGTTGATTAACTAAAGATGAAAGGCAAAAGCTCAAACCGGGGAGACAACGGATGTCAGCAATAAGCAGTGCTTTACTCTGCGGACTGGGTGGATAGCTATTTGCGATGGATCCAACTGATATACTATATCAACCAAAAAAAAAGGACCAAATTACAGATTTCGCAAGGAGATGTAACAAGAGTCAAAAGGGAAACTAATCCTTAGCATGATAAGAACTTGGCAGACAAATAATCATCCAATAACATCTCTATCAAGTCAAGAAAGATCCAGACCCTGAAGACTGCACCAGGTACAGATTACTCAAGGTAAGATGAGCTAAGACATCTTTACCACTAGCAAGAAGCACGCCAGTGCTTTGATATTCATAGAGTCGATTAATGCATGAAAATGCAGTAATCATACATTGTGATGCTGACAACCGAGGATGTAAAGATTACAGAAAGGTGTATTCCAATATATAGTAGAAAAAATACCAAAGAAACTACCTATTGGAAAAGTGGCTGGGAGACAAGATGCCAAAAGGAGAACCCATAGCCAGAAGAAGATCGCCCCTCCTACTCCAGGGAGAGACTTTTAATGGAGGCAGATCCTGAAAGGAAATACCTAAGCCAGTCATTATCATTAAAAACCTACAAAATGGAGCTTTCAAAAATTACCAGCAAAAAAGCAAGCTCATTCAGCCAAATGCAATGCCATGCTTCATTCACAAGTTTGATGCCACTCATTGCAGTAAAAGCATGAAACCTCATATGGATTTGAGGGAGCTCTGAGAAGAGCAATTCTTGTAGTCGATGTTCCGATCACATTTGGAAGGCTAGACTGCACCTCCGGCATTGTAGTTTGACTTGAGAAAGGAATTTGTTCAACCTGAAACTATCAGTTGAGAGCTCCTGTTACATGATAATCAATCTACAAAATCAGTTTCCAAAAGTCCTTTGGGACAAGAATCTCAAAAGACCTTTGCCTATAAAGACTAGGACAATAAGTACCTTTATAAACAAAAAAAGGAGACTAGAACGTTAAATGCAAATAATGTTTAGACCATCCTGAAGATAGAGCCAAATTAAAATGGAAAAAAAAAGACTCGTGGGAAGAGAGTTCCTTTCTCATGCCATTTTGCACTTGACAACCTCACACTAAAATGAGATCCTTTCCAATAACATTGTTAAATGCTTATACAAATATGTAATCATAATAGCTTACTTAGTCGGAGTTCAAAATTTAAATTAAAGTCATTAGATATCTACGAACGTTCACAAACTACATTGTACAAAACCAAATTTTAACTTACTTATGTGTATTCCAGACAGTTAAAGTACTCAGATAACCTTTTTTATATAAATCAGATTCATTAAGAACACACCTAGATAATGGTTAGAAGTATTGACAAGGCCCAGTGAGCTCGATCACATCTATTGATTTGGTTATACCAATAATCTATAGATAAAGGTATAGAGATTATAGTTACATAGTTACTCATTTATGCATAAAGGTGCAGAGATTTTTATGGTTACACATTAACTGTGTGCAAGTGTCGAATGTAGGAAACACCATACCTTTCCACGCTTAGAGTTAGTAAATGATTGATGGGCATTTCCGTATGCAGCTAGGGACCAACCAACCTCCCACCCATGTTCAATTGAACTAGAAGAACCTTCAATTAGGGACTGGACAGCAGCAGATGACACAGGAATGTCAACCTTCAGCAAGAACACCAGACAAACAGTATCAAACGCCTTTTCATGTTTCATCGGTAATAACATAGTGACAAAGAATAACACCAGCCATAAAAGTGACAGTGAACCCATGCCAAAAACTAGGATTGAATGGTTCAAACCTAGGTACTCCCTCAATTCCATTTTATACAGCACTCTTTTCTTTTTAGTTTATTCCAAAAAGAATGAACCTTCCCATATTTTAAAATTCTTTAACTCTAGACATACCATTTTACCCTTGATGGCATATGCTCTTATGTTATAGCCTTTCAAGTGTCATGATATGTTTAACACCAGCAGTTCTAAAGGTCCTTCTGGTATGTGTCAAAATCTTCTAGTATGTATCAAAATCTTCTTTCTTTTTTAAAAAAAATCTCCATACGTAGTCAAATACTGCCATATAATATGAAATATATGGAGTATTGACTTATCATTAGCAGAGACAAGGCAAGTACACTCACACAAAATACCAAATGATGTCAGACTAGAATTTAATAATGCAAATAAAAGCCATATATAAGATAAAATAATGGATTTTATGATAATCACTATTCAGATTACAAAATCATTCTCCATGTCTTACCACTCTTAGGAGTTCTGCAGGTATCCAGTTCAACCCCTCCTTGTTAGCCTTTTTGAGATCATTCTGCAATCTATTTTCTCCCTGTGAACCATGGGCAAGGACATCAAATATCAATTTAGTATCAACGAACCTAACAGAAGTTATACTATAGAGAATTTTCTTTTGGGTAGGTTCAAAATACCTCCCGCAGTATATCAATTTGAGCACCCGGAATCAGCTTGGGCTTATCCTGCAAGATGGTAAAGCCAAAAAATAATACATATATATGAAAAACACCAGGAAAATCCTTTTTAAAAAGCCCCTTGGGAAAAGGAGAATACTCCTGATGTTCCATTTTCAACCATTCAAAAATAGTACTCCCTCCGTCCATTTTTACTTGTCATTCCTTAAGGAGTGATAAATAGAGTGAAAACTTTGGAATGACAATTTTACTATATTACTCTTTAAATATAATAAATTCAATGTTTTGGGAAATGACTATAGTTAATAATAAGGATAAATTAGGAAGTAAATGATAAATTATCTCTTGATTTTTTAAACTAGACAAGTGAAAGTGTACATCTATTTTTAGCGTAGTAGACAAGTAAAAGTGGACGGAGGGAGTACTACCTATCTAAATTTAGAATCTCTTTGTTCGAGACATTCTCACTGCACTTAATGACATGCTCTGAGTCTTAAAGGAATGGACATGTCATGTTAAGGACAACTAGATGACTACTAATATAGTATACATACTCAAAAGTGGTTCTTTCTTTAATTACACTGCTTCTCCAATCAAAAATCATCATATAAAACGAGTCTCGGGGTCTCACTGAAAAAAGATTAAAATCCAACCTTTGATATGTCACCTCTATCCAACTGTACGACAAATGGCTCAATAACAGAAGCAACAGTTAGAACCAAGACATGGCCTCCAAATGACTGCAACTTGCTTTCACCCTGAATCTGCTTAGACACCGAAGCATTAACAAAGGAACTGGGCAAAAGCATCCCAGATGCTGATAGTGTCGTCTTCCCAGAACTACCCACAAAATTACAATCAATTTAACAACTTCCACTTCAGTAAATAAAATAATGCACATACAACTACAGCAAAAATCACTCACTTGTAAAGATGAAAAGCATGTTTCCGCATCTTCAGGCCTTTTGGATCCTTCAACAACAATTATTTTACAAAAAAATTAAAATCAAATGGTAAAAGAAGCATGTGTTATATGAATTTTGGTTTGGAAAAGGGACTTACGGGACCTTGAATTCTGACCATGACGGCATAATTGCGGGCAACATCAACGACTTCAGGAAAACCCATTAGATGAGAAGAATAATTTTTTGGTCTGCTAAGTCTACCCCAGCTAGGACTTGGGGAGCTTAATTTGGAGTTATGGCAATAATTGGGAAAATCCAAACATGGTCTTGCGGGCAGCTATGGGCTGATCATGGCAATTGGATTGCGGTTCACGAAATTCGAGGCAATCGAAATTCGAAACCACCAACTCTTGTTCAATTAAAATACTTTATCTATCCGTCCTTTTTTCGGTTTTATTTTCTCTTCGTTCTTTTTATATACTTCTTCCTTTCTTATTTACTTCTCGTCTTTTTTAAGTTACACATTTCTTAATAAAAGTATTAACTAGACAATATAATCAAACAATTCTTATTTGCTACTCCTATTTCTTCTTATTGAATATTTCTTTTTTATTTACACTATTTTAATATATTTTTATATTTATTACTAAAAATAAAAAAATAAATTAGTATGCATTAATTTTATAAAATAATAAATATTAAAAAATATCTATTTTTAGTATAAAAAATAATTAACTAAAAAGAGAGGGAGTATCTGATTGGCAACAAAGTTTAACAAAGCAAGAAAAAAAATTTACTATCATAATTAAAAATAAGGGCTAGGACATATTCAAATGTTTTTAGTTTGCGCTCTTAAATTCACTTAAAAATAAAAATTTACATGCACCCATTATATAAGGAAAAAACATTGTTTCCATCCCAAATTATATCCGAAAAGTCGAAGTCATACCTAAACTATATAAGTGCCCATTACACATCTAAACTATATAAAAGTGATATTATTACCTCCCCGCGACACCCATGCCCAAGTTTAATGAGTGGAGTGCACTCCACTCACCCTCTTATGGTGCCACGTGTCTAATTTAATTTTCCTTTTTTATTAAAGCTTAATCTGACCCTATTACTTTTTTAACCCATCTAACTATTTAACCCATCCGACCCGACCCAACCTCATATTATACCCTAACCCGATTAAACCTCTTCATCCAAATGAAAAGTCATCGGATGAGAGCAAAAACGTGGTAGAAGATCCACCTCTCTTTTTTTTCAATTTTTTATCAAATTTAAACCCGATAGAAGAGATAAACAATAATTTTGCTCTGTTTTTCGTTGTTGACAAGTAAAAATTATTTTTTATCTCTTTTCAAATAAAGTTGATTAGGTTGATTTCAACAAAAGTGGTAAGATCTAGGATAAACACTTAAGGTTGCGATCTTTTATGTGGGAACAACTGATTTTCAGTTCAAAGGTTAGCTTTTTTCTTTCCTAACTATAGTAGATCTAGGATTTATTTTCTTTCCTAAATTAGATCTAGGGTTTTTTGAGCTAGGATTTTTCCGTCTTTAATTTGTCCAAATTAATGTTTTATTTTCATTTAGATGCTCAAAATGTGATAATATAACCCTTGACATTTATAATAGTTCAATTGTACTAGGGTTTTGACTAGGGTTTTTAATTAGGATTTTGAATTAGGGATTTTTGTTGTTTTTAATTTATCTTGAAAACTGATCTGTTATAGTTTGTTTATGTGCTTCAATCTGTAACAATATGAGCTGTGAGGTTCAAAATGTGATAAATAACCTGTGATACTTGTAATTGTTGCATAAATACTATAATTTTTTTATTTTTGTGCACTATGAGACTTGTATCTTTTTTATTTTTGTGTATTATGAGACTTGTATCTTTATTGTGTTTTTGTGGTCAATGATTTCAGGTTTATAAAATGAGTTTTGAACTGATCATTTTGAGATTTTACCATGGCGGAGAACTTAATATGGGTAAGGTGAAGGGAAAAAAAGGAAAAAGATATAAGGGTGGACAAGTTACTGAATTTTTAGACGTTGATGTAGATAGGTTGTCTTTATTTGAATTTAGGGATTATGTAAGGTATTTCGGGTATATTCCCAAACAATGCTTACTATATGTTAGACTGTCCAAGTGTTCTAAATTAAAAGAAATTAGGTCAGACAAGGACACACTTGACATTTCAAAAAAAATAGGTAATGGGTAAGTTTTGAAAGCTTTTGTGTGTCGCATGGTTGATGAACCTGAGGTGGCCCCACTTTTAAAATTTGTAAGTGATGAAGAAGGACATATGGAGAAGGAAAGTGGTGTGTCTTTTAATAAAGACACTGAAAATGACATTAGGAGTGTTGACAGGACATCTAAAAATAGTGAAGATGCCCCTCATTTTGACCAATCTATTGTTCATACTTCTTCTCCTCTTACTGTCCAACCTACTTCTCATATTTCTCCTTATTTTATCCAACGAACTGATCATATCTCTTCTCTTCCTACTGACCAACCTAATGCTTATATCTCTTCTCCTCCTACTGACTAACCTACTGCTCATGTCTCTTCTCCTATAGTTGTTGCTCCTAGTAGTTGTACTGCTGCTCCTAGTAGTTCTATTACTGCTCCTACTAATTCTACTGCTGCACCTTTTGAATCTGTTGTAGATTCAGATGTAGAATCTATTGATGGAGATGTAGAGATTGGGAGTGATGTGGATGAATATGTGGATGAAGAGTTAAGAGGTTTTAGGGAAGAAAAAGAAAGAAAGAGGGGAGAGAGACCAGTAATTCTTAAACATATTAAGTTAAGAACTGGAAGAAAGGGACCAGATATTGGCTATGATGAATTTGTAGGTGGTGATAGAAATTGTTTGAAGGGTGAGTTAGCTGGTGATGAACCTTTTTACCCATCTGATGAACAGCCAGCTTTGAAACTAATTCAGATGATGTAATAGATAAAGAAGATGAAGTTGAACAGGTTGAACATGGAGATAAAGCTAGAAGGAGGGAAAAAGTTAAGAGAGTTGCATATAGTTCAGACTGTCAGAAAGTTGTGTAGGAGTTAGGACTTGTTTTTTAAAGTGTTAATGAATTTAAAGCTGTTGTTACTAAATATGTTGTTGCTGAACATGTTGCAATTGAGAAATATGTTAATGGACCTACAAGGGTAAGGGTTAGGTGTACAACTGGTTGCCCATGACTTCTTTATGCTGCATTGATTCTGGGTCTATGAACTTTGTTGTGTAGACCTAAAATCCAGTTCATAAGTGTGATCCTATCCAGAGGAACATACTTTGTAATACCAAGTTCTTAGCTATCCCTTTAATGAAATGATAAAGGAATACCCAGATATTAGAATTTTTGAGTTTCAGCTGCTTATTAAGAAGGAGGTGGATTTACATGTTGAAAGAACAGTGTGTAGGAGAGCAAAAAAAATAAGGTGATTACAGAACTGATGGGTGACTATAATCAGAAATTTGAGAGAATTTCAGATTATAGAGATGAGTTTCTAAGATCAAATCCAGGTAGTACATGTGTAGTGAAGCTTCATGATGAAACATTTGAAGATGGTAAAAAAATATTTCAAGGTTTCTACATATGTTTTGATACAATGAAGAAGTCCTTCCTAGCTGGTTGTAGGAAGTACATTGGTTTGGATGAATGTTTTTTAAAAGGAGTGACAAAAGGGCAGTTATTAGTTGTTGTGTGTAAAGATGGTAACAATCAAATATTGCCACTAGCATGGGCAGTGGTTGAGATTGAAAACAAGACCACTTGGAGTTGATTTATCAGGATTGTAAAAAAAGATCTTCAGCTGGGAGATGGGACAGATTTGATAGTGATAACAGATATGCAAAAGGTAAAGAAATGTTGTTTTTGCTTTTGTTTCTGTTTATGCTTATGTTGTAACTATTTCTGTTTTTGTTTTTGTTATAGGGATTAGAAATTGATGTAACTGAATATTTACCAAATGTTGAACATAGAATGTGTGCAAGGCATGTCCTTGCAAACTGGTCAAAAGATGTTATATGTAGAGGTATTAAGAAGAAAAAATGTATTTTGAGGTGTGCAAGATCTACCTTTGAGGCTGAGCTTAGGGACAACATTAGCTATATGAAGATGTTGGGGGAAGAAGAAATACTAAATAAGTTGATATATTTTAATCCAGAGAGATGGAGCAAGGTTTACTTTAGCTTTGAAATGAAGTGTGATGTTGTAGACAACAACATGAAAGAATGTTTTAATGCATGGATTTTAGGAGCTAGGCATAAGACTATAATTACAATGTTAGAGGAGATAGGTGTAAAAATTATGAAAAGAGTGGGACAAATGAGAGATTTTTGTGAAACTTGGATCAGTGACATTTCTCCAATGGCTATAAAAGTGCTAAATGATAATACAACAAGGTCTGTGAAGTGCAACATAGAATGGAATTCCAATACAGGGTATGAGGTGCTTGATAGAGGATATAGGCATATTGTGGATTCTGCTAGATTATATTGCAGTTGTAGAGCATGGATGTTGAAGGGTATACCTTGTCCTCATGCAGTGGCTGCTCTTCATCACAAAAAACTGAAACCAATAAACTACATCTCTCACTAGTACAATAGAGAAACTTACATGAACACATATAGTTTCTTCATTCAACTAGTTTTGAATATGAAGATGTGACCACAATCACAGAATATCTCTGTTATGCCACCTCTTGTTAAGAAGCTATCAGGTAGGCCTGGAAAGAATAGAAAGAAAGAAGAAGATAAAACCAAAAAGAAAACTAGAAAGTTGTCCAAGTGGAGGGTTGAGATTTCACGTAGCACTTGCCATAGCAAGGGTCACAACAAAAAAAGATGTCCAACAGGTGCACCTGCTGCTGGCACTAATGCAAATCCTGGCCCAAGTCCATCTGCTGGTGCAGACTCAAGTGCAGGTCCAAGTGCAGTCCCAAGTGCATCACCTATTATTGGAAAAGAGAGAGGTTTAACTGGAAGATGAAGAGGTAGACCACCAAAGAATTCTACAGAAAAGGTATTTTATTTAACTTGACGGTGTTGTGAATTAATTATGCTTACCTTATACTAAATATCTTTTTTTTTTTTAGTGTGCTGACAGACCAAGAATGATTGAAATGGGATTACTTCACACACAAAGTAGATGCACAATTCTTAATTTAAGTTTACTACTATATTTACTATCTAAATTTTATTTACTACAATTTCATTTACTAAAGTTGACACTTTCTTCATTTGAGCAGCCGGGAATGCCTAGTGAAAGATTCAAAACTGTCAAGTCTACAGTATTTGTGACTGAAAATCTCGAATATACACCAAAAGTGGTGTAAAATGGAAAGGAAGAAAAAGCTATGACCTTCAGGCAACTACAAGAAATGAGAGGCAGAAAACAAATGCAAATAAGGTCTAAGGCTGCAAACTTGAGTCAAGAAAGCTCCAATATTCAATCTCTATGAGAAGTTGGTGTAGACTGCATTTAACACTGTATAAAGCTTGGCAGTTGTGATTGCATTTAAGACTATTTTTGATAATTCACTGATGTTGACAGCTGGGACTGTATTTAAGACTATTTTTTGATAGTTCACTGATGTTGGCAGTTGTGACAGCTTTAAGAAAAATTTGTTAGTGGCAGCTTTGACTGTATTTTGTAATTGTAATTAGTTTAACAGTACTGATCTTTTTGTAAATGTATTTGACTGCAAGATGTAATTGACACTCATTTTTTATTAATGATTATGCAGTTGTAAGTTCATTATTGCTGAAATTTGTGTTTGTGCTTTTGCAGCAGTTGTGGCTGCATTTATTAATGTTAAATTTGTGTTGTGATGTTGAAATTTGTGTTTGTGCTTGTACAACAGCTGTGATTGGATTTAGTGTTGTGATTTATACAAACTGCAACACAAAGAACCACTGAAAACAAAGTCAAAACTATCAAGTTCAACCTTACAATTTCATTACACAAACTGGCAGTTTTGTCAAAGGTAACACCTAATAATTGATACAAATTTCAGCCCCCTTAAAACATAACAAAAACAAAGCAACTTAGTTTAGGGCAACCTTCTTGGAGCTCCTTTCAAGAACATGAATTGAAATAGAAAACTAACACCTAAAATACATACACAAATGGGAGTAGTCCATAGTTGTTTTTCCCCTTTTCTTGGACTTAGCCAACTTGATCTTCCATTTCTTCTCATTTGCCTTCACCATCTTCAAGTCATCCTGAAAATTGTCCATTTGCAATTCTATTTTGTTCATTTCTATTTTGCTCTCCGCAGATTTGGTTGTCCTAATAGTCTTGTCATCAACTATTTTGTATTCACAAAATGCACAATTTGTCAAAGATTAAACTCTTTCCTCAAGCTCCCCAATTCTTTCCAACAATTTAGGAATAACAAATTTCGATCATTCATCAATAGAATCATCCTTCCAAAGTCAAAAATCGCATGATCTAGCATTCTAAAATGAAAGCAATTTGATTCGTATACATTATTCAAGATCAATGTTTGAAGGAAAAATTCACTTACTCCATAGTAAGGACAAGTCCAATATCGTCTACCTAGATTTTTTGAGGTCCATGAAGTCATTAAAGGCAAAAAATGTCCATGTTTGCATCGAACCTCGACCAACTCATGATCTTTTTCTTGCTTACAAAGTCTACTCAAACTTATCTTAGTCATTAAAGTACCTTAATTAAGAAAATAAGGTTTAAGAGGGGTTGAACAACACTTAGGGATGAAAAAATTATGAAAATGGCAACAAAATTAAGACAAAATAATCACCAATATAGAAAGAAATAGAAGGATTAGAAAGATTTAGTTACCAATTCTTCAAACAAATGCTCTTCAATTTCAATTTTGAGAGACAAAATTGGAAATTAGGGTTTCCTTTTTGAGCCTCAAATTGGCTTTAAATAAGAATAGATCTGTTGTAAATTAAAGATGATGTACTTTTAGCCGTTTATGTTTGTTATTTAATAGGCTGGACGCGTCTAAAATATGTGTAACATACGCGCCTAAGAATGGGTGTCACGGGGAGGTAATAATATCACTTTTATATAGTTTAGGTGTGTAATGGATCACTTATATAGTTTAGGTATGATTTCGACTTTTCGGGTATAGTTTAGGGTGAAAACAATACCTTTTCCCCAATATATATTAAATTAATACATGTATATCATGTCTTTGAATTTATCATACTAAGTGCATGAAAATTTATAAGGGGAAAGTATAAAGTAGAAAAAGTGATGTCATTAGTTTTTATAACTTTCGTAATCTCAATGTCATTATCTATCACATTATGTGTAACTCATGTAACTTATATAGAGAAAATGGTCAAAAACCCCTCAACTTTTACCCCAAATATCAACTACACACTTGTACTTTGCGGGGGTTCTATGACCCCCCTGAACATTTTTAAAGTGAAATATTTACACCTCTAAAAGCTTATGTCCAGACATTGTTTCATCCTCCGTAATTCTTATCGTTGCTTTCAGTTTTCCGACAAAAAACTTTTTGCCAATAAACTGTACAAAAAGAGAAAGAAAGAAGCTAACATCCTCAAGAAAAAAATGAAACCAAAAAGTGTACAAAGTGTTGGTTTTCTTGTCTGCTCCAATCTCTCCACCTTAAAAACCAAGAAACACACACAAACACCAAATTCGTTGGTGAACTCACCGGTTGGAAACACACAAACACCATTTTTTGTGAACTGCTCTAACCATTTTTGTTGAACTGCTCCAACCATTTTTTAAAATGGAAAAAGTGTTTGTTTTCTTGTTGGTTTCGACGAATGGATATCCTTTCTTCATTTCTTTTTCCTGAAAATGAACCAATCGAAATTCGTCTGTGAACTCGCCTGAAAATTGACTGAGATCTTTCGATTGTCGATGAGCTCGCTGGTCGTCATATTATCTTTTGTTTTATTTCTTTTGGTGATAATTGTTGCAAGTATTGATTGTTGTGTTGAATGTTGATTTTCATTTTAAAATTTGAAATAAAAATAAAATTGGTAGAGACAAAAATGGTAATTGAGAAATTAATGGTGAGAAGATGAAATTGGTAGAAGTATTGAAAATGTGATTTAGATCCTGACATAAATAGAGATGAGGAAGATAAAGAGATTGGCCATGATAGCCATTGAAGAGTTTTTGAAGCTTTTTATGAGAAAGAGTATTTTGAGGATGGTGATGAAGAAGAAAGAAAATAAAATAAAATAAAAATTATATATATATATATATATATATATATATATATATATATGTATTTTTATATTAAAAGAAATATAATTTTTTTTTAATATCTTTGGATTACTCACTCTCTCAAAGAGAGTGTATCTGTGATACACTCTCTTTGCCACAGAAGCCTTTAGGGGTATAAATATTTCACTTTAAAAATGTTCAGGGGGTCATAGGACCCCTGCAAAGTATAGATGTGTAATTGAGATTTGGGATAAAAATTGGGGGGCTTTTGACTATTTTCTCAACTTATATAACATCAAAACATTCATCCACCTCACTCAATATTTCACTACTCCTTCATTTATTAGAAGAAAGAAATGTTACACCTATAAAAAAGGTGTGTTTCTTCCTTGTGTTAATTTGAAGAGAAGTAATAGAGTATGAGAATTATGTGAAGTGTCAAAAAATATTGTAGTAAATAATAAGGTAAAAACAATGAAAGAGAGTTGGGACAAAGAAAATCTTTTAAATCTCCAATTATGTCATTATACAAATGAGAGTAATTATATGTTGAACGAAGTTGTTCTTTTGGTGAAATTTTGGACTCTTCAATTAATTTGGAACTGCTTAAGTTATAATGTTGTTGTATCTTGGATGGAACAAGTTAAGAAATATATTACCAGAATGGTGTAGATTATGTAGCTGTGAACTTGAATCTTCTTAAAGAGAGCGAGATAGTCGCACCTCCGCCTGAATTTTATTTATTCAATTTTGTTCATTTTATTTTTAAATGTAATTATTATAATTTGTGGTATATCATACCAATATATAGATTTTGAATTATCAGAACACAAGATTGGAGGTTGACCGAGTAATCTAAAATATTCAAGGTGCATTTTAAGGTTTTAAGTTCAATTTTTAGGCATTATATTTTTTTCTCGAACTCCCTCCCTAGTCAAAAATTATGAATCTCTTTGTTTTAAAATGTCTTCTAAATGAAAATTTAAAATTTAAAAATTCTAAAAAAAGGAAAAAGTATTTCTTTTAAAACAAATTAGAAAAATAAATAAAACAAATGAATTGAAATGGAGGCGGCATCTTTCACATTGCCTAGTGTGGAAATCACGCAAAAGACGTTTTGTTTGTTTTCCCTTTTGATGTGCGCATTCTTCTTCAATTTTTTTTGTTCTTTTCCGGTGCTTAGTTTAGCATCTTCTTTCACAAAAGACATCAAAATAACCGTGAAGGAATTTGAATTGTTTTACCACTTATGATTGGTTTTGAATTGGAGAATTTTAGTTCAGTTAATTAATTAGCTATTTTAACTTTTGTCTTTACATAACAAGAATTTAATCTCCATTTTATAATTTTCTTAATGTTTTTTGGTTGGCTTTTTCTTAGCGTGTTTAAAGTGATATACATTCAGTACCTCTAAACTATCATTAAAGTAGTTACGATATATTCTAATTTCACGGGAGATTATTATTCTTGAACTCAATTTTAACATATTTTTATCATCTTTTTTTGGCTGATGTGTCACCTTGTGTGAAGTTCGGATTGCCACGTACCAAATCAGCTAAAAAGATTGACAAAAATGTACTAACCTTTAGTTCAGGAGTAATAAGATCTCGTAAAATTTAAATATGTCGTAACAAATTTAGTCATATTTAAGGAATATTAGATGTTTATCTCTTATTTAAATGACATATTCTTTCATAATATATCATGTTATATTATAAGTATATTTTTATAAATACAATTTTACATTAATTATATCATTTTTCATCGTACATGTCGTGCATTAGCAATTTAAAATATGAACCTACAAAACAAAAGTAAAAAATTCACTATGAAAAGATACGATAATTAATAAAATATAATAAACAAGACAAAATGCATATGTGTGCGCATAAAAAATAGGGAAAAGGGTTAAGTTTATTCCTTTATTTTGGAAAACTGACTAAATATATCTTTTATTATATTTTTGGATAAAATTTATCCTTACTTTCATACTTTCAAGTTAAATTTATTCTAGTTATTAAAAAATTTAACATTGGAGTCAAAAGTACCTCTCAATTGAATGCATTCCGACCCATTGAATGAAATTACTTTATTTTCTTTAAATTACATATTTTCTCAATTTAATGTTGTCGATTGATCGATCACTATATGTACTTGTCTCGATTCTACCGATATATGAATTTTCTATAGTGGACTATATTGAAGCGCATAAAGTAGCCAAAGAAGACATGCAGCCAGAACTTTTGCATACTTGGCAATTGGTCAAGTTTAATGGTTGATCAAGTCGAAATCTCCACAAACAAAATGAGCTTATGTATTAATGATAGCTTTACATCATACTCCAATTGTTTTTTTTTTAGAAAAAGAAAAAAACTCTTGTTGAGATAATAGAAAGAAGATTTCATTTTGTTGAAATTACATAAGTAAACCCCAATCCTCAATATAAAGACGGGATTTATAATTTTAACTTTTAAGGTATAAATGGTGAAACTAATAAGTGATGGCGCCAGATGGTATTTGAAATTTGTGAAGACGAGTTATGTTGATTAACGATCTCGTGACAATCAAGTTATTTTAGTTAATTTAATTGGGTGAGTTTGGGTCGGAAAAAAATGAAAAACGGGTAATTTAAGTAAAATAAGGTAATTTTATTCAATTTGAGGGAAATCGTCCAATTAAGGGGTAGTTTTTTCAAGTTCCATAATGACAAGGATACAATTGGCTAGACAAGGGATAAACTTAACTAGCAAACGAAAATGAAGGAGTTTTTTTTTTAAGTTTTCTAAAAAAAATAACTATGTGAAAATATCATATTTATCACTCAACTTTAGAAAATTATTCATATTGATCCGCATTGTTATACTTTTGGATCATATTTATCCTCATAATTATATTTTGCTCAAGTATAATCCTCGTCCTAATATGTAATACCTCAACTTAGAATAAAGAGTCTCACATCATCAAAACACATAAAAGATACTGAATATATAAGGAAATGAGTCTTTCACTCTAACGATATGTTGTAAAGTCATGTGCATCTAGACCCATAGCAGACAATGTCACTAGTGGACTAGTTCATTACAAATATGTAACACCCCAATTTAGGATAAAGAGTACGATATCGGCAAAACAAGCCTTTCACTCTAGTGACGACTTTTAAAATCGCGCGGGTCTAGTCTCAGAGTAGACAATGTCACTACTGAGTTGGGTCATTACAAATATGTAGCATCCCAATTTAGGATAAAGAGTAACACATCGGCAAAACAAGTCTTTCATTCCGGTGATGACTTTTAAAGTCGTGTGGGTCCAGTCGCAGAAGTGGTTGATACGGCAAAACAAGTCTTTCACTCCGATGGCGATTTTTAAAGTCGTGTGGGTCTAGTAGCAGAAGTGGTTGATATCACTAGTGGATTAAGCCGTTACAAATGGTATCAGAGCTATTCCGAGTTCAAACTGAGTTTAGGCAAATTCTGATAAGGCAGGGCAAACATCAGTACTAAGTCTAGGCAAATCTACATCAATACTAAATCTAGGCAAATCTCATTCAGTGGGACAAAACTTTGGAGGACATTGGGTCCATAAGAGGGAGCATATGTAACACCTCAATTTAGGATAAGGAGTTCCACATCGACAAAACACAGGAGAGATGCTGAATATATAAGTACAGACCTTTCACTCTAGCGATGCGTTTTAAAGTCGTGCAAGTTTAGACCCAAGACCAACAATATCACTGTGATCTTGCTGTTACATAAGTAATAGATAAGGATGCAAACGAAACATAAAAGTAATTTGATCACTTTCTCAAAATACAAGGGCAAATTTAATTTCTTTCTTAAGTACAAATATAACTGGGATAACATTTTTTTTTTTCACATATTTTCACACAATATCATTGGGATAACTACTTTAGTGGTCTTTTAAGATAGTAAAGTTTTAACTTTGCAGAAGAAAAGTAATATTTTATAATTATTTAATTTTCTTGAAACATATACTAAAATAAATAATGAAAATATAAGACCCACATTTCATTAAATTAAAATCTATCCTTGAGCAATATATAAGAAACAGAAACTTGTATATCATTTGTTTTCTTCTGTCCTATAGGAATAGTAGTGTTTTATTTTAATAAAGTGCGCTCTTATAATATATATTTTTAATAGGCCAAACCCATCGATATCCCCTCAAACTTATTCCTAAAATTTACTTAAACCCCTAAACTAAGATTTGTACTTATTAAACTTCTAAACCCTCCAATTTGGTTCCAATTAAGCACTTTTTGCCCACGTGGCACTGCGCATGCATTGCACCTCGGGAAGCACGTGAGGTGCTTTTTTTTTAATTAAATTACGAATAGAAATGTGCCAAGTGGCACTGAGGGCTCCAAAAAATATTAATTAAAAATTTTATATTTAAATTATTTTATTAATATAATTTTAAATTATTATAATTTCTTAATTCTTTTTTTATAAAAAGCACCTCACCCCCCTATGTCATCTTCTTCACAGCACCCCACCCCCACCTCCACCCCGCATCTTCATCGTTTCAACCTCACCCCACCCCCGCATCTTCGTCGTCACCCCCCATCCCCACCCCACCCCACCCCACCCCACATCTTCACATGAACAAATTCTTTTTAATCCACCATAATTATTTTTATTTCTTGAAAAATTTCAACGAGAGTCACTTTTTTTCCTCTATTAGTATCACCATTTCTTGAAAAATTACAACAAATTTCGATAAAAGTTATTTTTTTTCTTCAAGAAAGATCACTTTTATCACCATTTCTTTTTTTTTCCTCCACAAGAAAGATCACTTTTTTTTCCATTAATATCACCATTTTATGAAAAATTAAAAAAAAAAAAACTTTTTTATAGACCCCTTTAGCATTCTTGAAGTAGATTTAAACAAAAATTTTGGGTGTGTATTTTTGAGGATCATGGAGAAGCAAGATTCTCTTTAATGGAGAAGAAGAGGAGGGGGGATGATTAACGCTGGGAAGGGGGGGCTGGGCTGGGGAAGGTGGGGGTTTCTAAAAGATTTTATAATTTATTTTTAATAATTAGTTTTTTATTTTAATTTTATAAATAATTTTATAATTATTTTTTAATAATTTGAATCCTCAATGCTATTTTTTATTTTCATTTATAATTTTTTTTATAATATATTTTTAATAATCAACTATTTATTTTTATTATTTAAATAATTTTATAATCTATTTTTAATAATCAGTTTTTTATATTTGTTTTTAAAATAATTTATAATTATATTTTAATAATTGAAATCCTCAATGCAATTTTTTATTTTTATTTTTTTAAAATTTTATGATTTCTTTTAAATAATCAATTTTTTATTTTTATTTTTTAAATAATTTTATAGTTATTTTTTAATAATTGGAATCCTCAATTTTATTTTTATTTTTATTTTCTAAATAATTTTATAATTATTTTTGAATAATTTGGATCTTCAATGCTATTTTTTATTTTTTATTTTTTTTAAATTTTAAATTTTTTTAATAATTATTTTTTTATTTTCATTTTTAAAATAATTTTATAATTATTTTTTAGTAATTTGGATCTTCATAATTTTATTTTATTTTTTAATTTTTTTAAATAATCTGTTTTTTTATTTTTATATTTTTTATTTTTTTATAATTATTTTTTAATAATTTGTTTTTTTAATTTATTTTTAATAATTAGCTTTTTATTTTTAAATAATTATATGATTAATTTTTAATAATTATCGGACCCACAATGCCTCGTGGCAGCTTCCAATTAGTCCTTTTTGCCACATCAGCGTGTGTGTGCAACACACACTTTGAGCTTTTAGCTGATTGAGCAAAAAAATGTCCAATTGAAACCAAATTGGAGGGATTTAGGGGTTTAATAGGTACAGACCTTAGTTTAGGGGACTAAGTAAATTTTAGGGACAAGTTTGAGGGGCTATCGATGAGTTTGACCTTCTTAATATACACTTCAAGAACATTAAACAAATATTAATCTGAATTTGTTTATAGTTGAAAATTAACTACTTCAGTAGACCAATAAGATGAGTCATCTCAACGATTTTGCATGATTAACAATATGTGATGAAAGAAAAATAAGAAAAATTCGCATAGATATTGGAGTTGCAAATTTAATTTTTTAAAGTTGTATTTGGACATGTATTTACTTAGAATAATTTTAATTTTTTTTTTGTGTGAACGTAAAATTTTCACCGAAAAAATGATTTGGATTAGTTTTTGAAATTTAAATATTTTTATGGATAGATTCTTAAAATCTTATTCAAAATTTATGGCCAAACAAATATTTAAAGACATTTTTGAAATTTAATTCAAAATTTATGGAAAGGTGAAGATAGCTAAAAAAAAATAAATTAATTTATGTAGACCGTAGTTAAGAAAAAGATCCACTTAATCTTTCTTACCTAACTCATTAATAATTTTTTCTCACATAAACATAATTAATTAATGTAGATTTTATATTATTAATTTACTCACTATAATCAAGGTAATATACTTTGACGTAAAAATAATGTGCGTCTTATCTTATTTTGATGGACTATTAAAGGGACCTATTAAGTTATTCATTATGGAGGATCAATAAGACCCTTTAAGGTAAACTTCAAAATTCCAAATAACAAAATTGTAATAATTAAAAACAAATCCAGATTTTCCCGTTTAATTTCTTGCCTTCTCCGCTTTATAGTAAGTGTGACCAATAGACTTAACAAATAAAATTTCGCAAAAAAGAATCTTGTACTTGGTGCTTCAACTCTTGTACCTTGTCTTTTATACAGCGTAAATCGTAATTATAGCGAAATTGCCGAATAGAATCATGTACAACGTGCTTTAACACTTGTACATTTCTCTTTCATATCACAGTACATAAGCAGCCAGCGTGAAGGAAGCTAGCTATTTTTCTATTTCAATTTTTCACCTCTCTTCCCAGTCCACCACCATACATCAAAGCCACCACCGCCCACCACCGTCGCTGGCGAGCTCCTTTCTCGGCTTTGAATACTCAATGCCTGCACAGAAGCGGCCGTACGAAGATTCTCCAACTCCTCCGTCACCGGAGGAAAAAGACGATGATTCGTTACAAGGTAATCAAAATCACGACGAAGAAGTCGATGACAGCGAAGGAGAAGGGGAAGGCGAAGGAGAAGGTGCGTGTATACATAGAGATGCGTTGTAAATACATGTGGTTTTTATTTGTATATATAAACAATTTTCAGCGGTGAGTAGTCGAGTTTTTTTTTTTCACTTATATAACGTGATGTTTGTGTTGTTTTGCTCTGTGTTTGACTTTCAGATTCCGATGGAACTACTTGTTCGAGCGGCGAGGAGAAAGATGAGTAATGCGCTCTTTCTCTATCTTTTACATTTGTATGGGTTTATGTATGTTCAGATGGAATAATGTGTGTTATATATACGTATGCACGATGTGTATATGAGTGTTTTTGTTGTAACGTTGAAGTCACTGGTGCGATTTGGGACCACGTGGAGTGTTGGAAATGGTGTATAGGTTGAGATCCACTAGCTTTGTTTTGTAATTGAGTTTGTATTTTGCTTCTTATGAACATTGATAGAGGAGCTCTGCGGCTTTGTCTTTACGTGGTTTGATTTCTTCATCCTTTTTGAGTTTTCGGAGTAATTAGTTAGATTTGTTTGAAATGATGGACGAACCGTCAGGGAATTTGAATTTTGATCAGCTCTATTTTATGCATCTGGTTGTTTGCTTGCATGTGGCAATTGGCATGTCGAGATGCAAGTCGAATCTATAATTTGCCAGGGCAGGCCAGCTTTGATTGGGTATGATTATGAGGAAATGTGCTGCTTGAGTTATTAGAAGATACTTTATATTTGAGTCATGAACTTGTATTAATTTATATTGCTTTCTATTTACTCTGACAATGTTTTGGCTGAATCGATGAAACTACAAAGTACCAGTGAAGATCATGACTGTCAAAGCCTCGATGAAATAATTTAGCTCTAAGTTAGTCAAGATTGCAAAATTCGTGCTTGTCTTTACTTGTTTTTTCCTACTCGACTTGGGAACAATATTTCCTGACACATTGAGTTCTTCTAACACGTGAACTCAACTTTTAGATTTGATTTTCCATAATTTAGAACTTTCTATTCATCTTGTCCTAGTTTCAGCTATAATCTGCGGTTCACAAATTGCTCTTCCACATCTCTTGAATCTTTAATCGACTCTCTTTCTTAATTCATACATTTGTTGAAAGAATTTACTCTGTGATTCCTTATGCATGAACTCAGAATATAGAGACTCCTCCCATGAGCAGTTTGTTGAGTGGACTCTGAAATGACATTTTTCTTTTGACCTAAGCTATTAATATCTGTGTCATGGTCCAAATTATGGCTGTGATACATTATTCTATAATTTGACCAAGTTGTTTTGTTCTTGAACCTGGATAATTATTGAGCATCTCGCTCGTCATATTTCCTTAATAATGAACCCTGAACATGTAATTTTAATTTATCCTCATGTTTTTTTTTCCAATAAATTTCTTTTCGCTGTTTTTTTTTTTTGAAATCGCCTGCTTAACAAGTATGTTATGTGTGCATTTTTAGCTTTTCTAGAGAAAATCTGCTTGTATTTCCTTATTTGTCTTTAATATCCAAAAATTAAATCATGTTCTTGTTTTTCTTTAATTGTTGGAAGAAAGAAAAGGTGTATATCTCAATAAGAAATAATTTTTAAATTTGAAAACTGTATCAAATACCATTTGTTTTTAAGCAGAAACTGTGCACTTGCTTGTGGAACTTCATTTGAATTTTATCTACTTAAAATAAAACTTCTGATGACTCTATTACGTGGTCCTCCACTCCTCCTTGATTCGTTGGATTCATAATAATTCCCCCAAACCCGGGCAATTGTGTTGCATTGTGCTTTCTGGAACCTGTGCATTTTACAGGGAGTGAGAGTAACAACTTTGGGAACTGAGTTTTAAATCCCAGAGGTGGCACTATCTGAATTCTTTGAACTAGGCTTACATCCTGACAGAGGCCGGCACTATGTGAATTCTTTGAACTAGGCTTAAATCCTAGCAGAGGTGGCACTGAGTTTTTTCCATTTGCCTAAGTTAAGAGTTGAAGACACATTATTTCATATAAAGTAGGGGAACACTGGAGAATCTAAAATTTGACTTTTTCTTTGAGTTGTTTTTATAAATCAGAAAGTGTCTAAATGTTGTCTCTTTAACTTGTAATACATGCCTTTGGAGAACAAATGAAGAAGGATGCTGCAGTTTTTCTTTTAAAGGAAGTGTGCATACTCTTTTATGCTCCATAATATAACTGACATTAGACTTGAATAAGCACGAGTAATTAAGTTTCTCTTTCTAGTAAATAACAATCTAAGCTACTAGAAGAGCTGGTAATAGAAACATCAAAATGGTGGGGTTGCACTCTAATAGAAACAGGAAAGATTGTCCAGTTATGGTCATGCTCGATGTTGCTCTTTGTTTATTACGACAACATGCTCTCAAATCAATAGAAGAGAGTCGAGCCTAGATTTTGCGTCTTTTAATGGACACATTAAATGTGTCATTCAAGGTAAATAAGTTCTAAAAAGCATATGAATATTTTTTCAAAACAGAGTGGGAAAAATTAAATGCGCTGAGAATGATTGGAAGGTTTGATTACAAGCGAATTAAAGTACTTTCTTGTTACGCCAGGAAAGGATTTAAACCTTTAAATTATCATATATTTTTTCCATTTATTGCTCCAGTAGATCCATACCATAAGTTGACTGTTACACACTTAGTATCTAGGATTAAAAGATACATCATCCATATAGTGATGAATATAGGCATATTTTGCTAGATCGATGATCTGTGTGCGTAAACTAGTTGGAAGAGCCAACACATTAGCCTAGGTTTTCGTTCAGTTGACAATAGTTACATATGCACAGAGACATTCAGGCTAAACCCAGTCCTAATAATGTTTTATTCGTTTTACCTATCAAAACAGTCTTCGTTTCTGGTTATAATTTATTTTTTTAATATATATGATACTATTTGCTCCTAATTTCATGACATCAGTCTTTTAAGCTGTATATATCAGGATATATAGTAGCCGGAATCAGACCCTCTCTTTCACTCGAGGGTTTCTTTGAAAAGTAAAATTCCTTCTTTTGAGAATTAATACCTTTAAAGCTGATTCTTCAAGATTTGTTGAGTTCGCGAAGGATTTTGATGGTAGAAGATCCTCTTACATTGTAGATTTAAGGATATAATATGTCGCAGTATCATTTGCCTTGTGAAGATCTAGAGCTTCTATGCATTCCTGTTTACACCCAAAATATAACTGTAAAATACAACTTGTTTTTATCTTATGGATTGAGTTGCTCTTGTCTTCAAAACATTTTAAATTCCTCGTCCTCCATATAATCCACCATATGGGGGCTGGACCGAGCTCCATCTTTTCTGAACTGATGAACTTCTATTCTGTGCCGAATGAGCAGAAATATTTGAATATTAATTTATTCAATATAGGGTATCCTAGATTTTGCCTATTGTGTTTACATTTGTTTGCCTGCAGATTTATCACCGTGAAACTTTCAGAAATTCGCAAAGAAGTACAGTGTCCTATATGTTTAGGTATGAGTCTCTGCTCTTGCTTCACTTTTTTTATTATTTTATTTTGTTAAAATTGGATGTCTGAAGAGAGTACGTCATAGCAAGATATGTTTAGTGTCACACCTCCTTATTGATACTATACTACATTTCAAAGAACCACATAAATGCATGTCAGCTTTATGTGGTTTTTGGAAGTCATGATGCATATGATTATGCTGCCTACAATGGGCTGTGTGCATGGTAGAGGTTGGGAGTGAGACATGCCTCTTAGCTAGAGTTATGAGTCAATTGTTATGACAGTATGCACTGGGATTATTGATGAAGTCCCCCCCCCCCAAAAAAAAAAAAAAAAAGCTGTTATAGTTCTTTTTTCATGTTAATTTGTAATATTTGTTGTCTGATGAAATGAGAAGCTTGGCTCATTGAGCATGTGACCCTGAGGTTGCCCTATGTTCGAATATTCTTGTTCCCTATCTGATTTTGATAGGTGTTGTGAATCTATATTGTTCAAACTCTTCCAAAATGCTGATCGTTGCCTGTTGGATCCTCCAAAAGTAAGGGTTACAGCAACATTTTTGGACAGTCTGAGCAACATAGTTGTGGATAAAATGGAGATTTTGGTGGGAAGCAAGGTTTTATCCTTGCTATCTTTTATTATATAGTAAATAGTTCTGTTCAATTAACCCACTTTTCAGTTTCTCTACCTCATAGTCTCTGCTCGAAATTATGTTTTTTGGGACTTCTCTTTCCTGTCAGTAACTGATATAGGTGAATTATTGTCTAGTTGCCTACATTTCCTATTTAGGATTGATATTTCTTTTTTCCCCCAAAATTGAGATTTACTCTGTGGATTCAGTACATGTTTCTTTCCTGTTGATTAAGCAACACATAGTTCCAATCTTGGAGCCATAAGGGGAAAGGTATTACTTATATGAGAAAACAGAATTGGTATTGACATATATTCACTAAGAAAAGAAGAGCTACATTAATCCCTGATGAACTGTTTGAGGAGCTACATATGACTATGATTGAAGATCTCCTCTAGAACGTAGTGATAAAGCACTGCTTTTGTAATGCATACCAATTGTTGCTTACCAGTTTACCACTGTGAAATGGGCAGGCATTATACGAAAGACCAGAACAGTTATGGAATGCTTACATCGCTTTTGCAGAGAATGCATTGACAAGTCTATGCGAATGGGGTACCTGCTAAACTTAATCTTTCATTAGTTGAGACTTGATAACTAACAAGTGTTTGCTTATCCAGTTAAGTATGTCAACTATATTTTAGGAACAATGAGTGTCCTGCTTGTCGTACCCACTGTGCTAGTCGTCGTTCTCTGAGAGATGATCCGAACTATGATGCTCTAATTGCACATCTATATCCAGATATTGATAAATACGAAGAGGAGGTACTATTATGTTTCACTCTTGATCACTCATGGCAAAGGTCTACCATTGACCTGTTTCAGGCACATGGATTAAAACTCTTTTGTGTATCACTCAGGAATTGGCTTTTCATGAAGAGGAGAAAACTCGAAATAAGCAGGTGAGCCAATCCAAGCTCAGTGCCAATGATGTATTATTCCATACAGATTATTGACTTCAATAGCAGATATTTTTCGTTCCTGTAAAGTCGTCAGTTCATCCCAGTAATGTATGTGTGGCTGATTCCACGTGCAATATCAAAGAGAACTGTGGAAATATATGGGTCATTACATATTTTATATCTTTTAGAACCCATTGATCTGAGCTTCTGAATGTCTACGGGCAACCAAATCACTTGCCTACTTGAGTTTCATTTTCCTCTTTCACCACTTCATAGTTTTCTTACTCTTTGAACAGATACAAGCTTCAATTGCACAGACATTACAGCGACAGTCTGAAGCGTTAGGAAGGAAACGGACTGCTAGAGCTGCGAGGAGATCTCAGGGAAGCTATCGGAATTTAAGGGGAAGAAGAAATTTTCAGGGTGCTGACCACCAGATATCTGATGCGGAGGAAGATGCTAATCATGATGTTGGCAAGGATTCTTCCTCTGCCGATGAGCGCTCGATAGGAGTCAAACCAAAGCGGCACAAAAAGAGGGCAGGACGGCCTTCTCAGGCCTCAGCAGCCAGTGACGAAAATGATGCAGAAACAAACCAAGAATCATTTGGTGCATGTGGTGGACTTATTCGCTGTTCAGAGATTCTAGCCTGGGGAAAAGGTGGCATGCGAAGTAACAACAGGCATGGGAGTCTTGGTGGAGGCATTGGAAAGGTCTCCAGGAACAGTCGAGTCTCAAAGCTGATTGATTCTCTAAGTCGTGCAGATGAAAATCAAGGGAAGGTACAGCAAATCAATACTAGTACTAATTGATTGGATCTTTCCTTTTTCTTCTGTTGTTGAGGCTGCAGGATATCATATTCTGATCAGTTCTGTACATTTGTGATAATCTAATATTCACTATTGCTATTTGCTTGTTGCTTTATTTAGATATTATGTAGATAGATTTTGTTTGGTTTGCAGTGTTCTAATTAAGTGGATTTTTTTCCCTTTCAGTTGGAAGTCAACCTTATGCTTGTTTCCTTGTCCGAAGAGGATATACCAAGTTTACAACGACCTTATCTTTGCTGCCAGCCAACTATGGAAGTTAAACATTTAAGCCAGGTAAGTCTACGGGCATAAACCTTTTTACACTTTTATAAACCTAAATTGCAGATAGACAAATTTATGTCTGCATGCTTCGTTTGAATTTATACTCTATATGCAGCATGTAGCTCAGCAGACTTCCGTAGAAGTCGGCGAAATAGACATAGTGCTGATAAAAGAGATAAACCCCGCTGACAACCCTTCAAGTTTTGATCTCGTTGCCATTTCCAAACCCAATGTTGGAGATCCTTCTAAATTTGAAATCCATACAGTGAAGGAGCATCAAACATTGGGGGAAATCCAAGAGGGATGTGGTTTTAACCAGCGTAATCTGGTGAGCGCCCTTTAACCATATGTACTATTCCAGAAATGTCTGACAATCTTATATTTGATAGTCTAACTGATGCATTCTATTGAGTTGTCCTTTAAACAGCACACACTGATCCTGAATACACATTCTTCTATTAATTCCCATCCTTCCTTGGATTTATCTTGAGCGTAGCTAACTTGCTGTCTTTCAGGTCTTGGCATATCGACGAAAATCAAAGAATGGGACAGACCATGATGAAGGGAAGGAGGTGATCATGTAATTTTGGCTATACACAGAATATAATACTCGATAAGAAGTTTAGTTTCAACTGGGGCATGGAGTTCTCTGTAAATCCATATAGAAAGTAATTAGATCAGTAAGCTGTATGTAGTTCATTATTCAGGAAAGGTTCCCCACCCCCATCCAGCTACGACTCGACGTTTATTCACCTTGAAGTGGTTATGAACAAAATAGTGTAATGATTTATTTACACCTTGAAGTGTTTACGAACACATTAGTGTGATGATCTATTTACCTTTTATGGACTCATTTCGTGTAGTGTGATCCAAGTGACTAATATTATAGCGTTAACTAGCCATGATGTTGGCTTGTGCATCAACTTTTAAAAGAAGAATGGTGCTGCTTCTCTCATATTCTACCAGCATGTAATCATCCTTCTGCTTCTTGCTTAAAGGTGTTACAATCCCAAAACATCTGCTGATTGATTTCTAAAATCATGCTTTGGGGGGAAGATGCTTATTGAAACTTTTGTTTGGGCAACCACCCTTTTGCAAAAGGATTGTTTTTACTCTGAAAAATTGGTTTCTAATTTTTAGGATAATCTTTGGGCATATTACCCCCACCTCGTTTACGAAGCCCGTAGTAGATGGTGAATCAATGTCCATGTTGATCAGCGAATTCTCTTTGCCTTATTTGACCTTTGAGAGTGGAAATGAAATCTTTTTAGATTTCTTTTCCATTTCCTTTCAGATTTCTTTTCCCTTCATTTGTGAATTGAATAGTTTAAAAGGGAAAGGTAGGAGTGTGGTTTACTGGTTTTTCGTGGAACGGAGGATTCTGATAAATTTATTTTTGCTTAAGTCATAGATAGAATTTAAATTTGTTTTGATATTTTATTTGAGCTATAATTATAAAATAAGTGCGTTACACTCATGATGACGAGATAATTTAACGAATTAAATAATAACACATGTCAAGTGAGTCAAAAAAAATTATTTTAAATTATAGTAATACATAGCAACATAAGAAAAAAAATTAAAACTTTTTCTTGTGAAGCTTTCATCAACAAACAACCATGGCGAAAGCGATGAAGCAAACCCAGAAACTATTGAGAAAAAGGGCAATTCTAGAGAGAGAGAAAGAGAAGGTCAATGGATCCTTCTAGATATCTGAATCATTTTCTTATCTGTCCAAGAACTACAAAATATCATGTCCTTATGTACATACGTAAAACAATCAAAGTGGGCTGGGTATGCATAGGCCCATATACACAAAACATACAAAACATGAAAACAATTATCTGAGCTGTAATACTATGTATTGGGCCTTGTCATCTCTGGATTGGGTCTATTCTGTATCTCCACAGCCCCCCTCAAGCTGGAGGGTGATGACACTCCGAGCTTGAGCAAGAGAGAATGATGAGAAGGACCAATGAAAGCCTTAGTCATAACATCTGCTAGCTGGTTACCACTGGAAACAAAGTGAGGAGAGATAAGAGCATTATTAAGACATTCACGAACATAATGACAATCGATTTCAATGTGCTTGGTACGTTCATGAAACACCGGATTCTTTGCAATATGTAAAGAGGCCTGGCTATCACAAAATACAGCGATGGGATGAGTGATATAAAGACCAAGGTCACCCAACAATCGAACCAGCCAAGCTATTTCAACAACAACCCTTTGCAGAGCTCTATGAGGCAGAGTATAAAGAGATAGTGGGCTGTTTTTTACTTTTCTAAGAGACAGGGCTACCACCAAGCAAAATATAATATCCGGAGACACTCTTTCTGGAAATAGAACAGGCCGCCCAGTCAGAATCAGAGAAGTCTTGGAAAGAAAAATCATCAGAATTAGAAAGCAATATGCCTTGAGATGGATGTCTGGATAGATATCTCAAAACATGTAAGCCTGCCAGCAAGTGGGGTTCCTGAGGATGTTGTAGGAACTGACTTAAATGCTGAACGAAAAATGCAATGTCAGGTCTCGTGTGTTGAAGAAAATTCAATTTTCCTACAAGCCTTCTGTAAATGCTGAGATTAGCAAGTGATCCATAAACAGTTTCATAGAAGGATCAGGAGGTGTAGAAACGGTTGAATAGTGCTGACAGTTGGATTCAGTAAGTAAATCAGTAAGATACTTATGTTGGTTCGTAAGATAACATTGAGGATGAGTAGAATTTTCAAGACCAAGGAAATAATGTACATGGCCCAAGTCCTTAATTTTGAATTGAGCATCCAAAAATTGTTTGAGAGAAGTCAATTCAGTAAGATCATCACCAGCTAGGAGCATATCATCAACATAAACAACAGGCACAATGAGGGATGAACCTGATTGTTTAGTGAATAGAGAATAATCATTTTTACTAGAGGAATATCCCCGAGAAAGCAAAGCCTCAGATAATTTGGAGAACCACTGCCTAGAGGCTTGTCTATGCCCATAAAGAAACTTTCTCAGTCTACAAACTAATGGAGCAGAAGACGTAGGGGCAGAAACCTCAAGTCCGAGGGGAATATTCATATAGACCTCTTCATGAATATCACCATGAAGAAAAGCATTGTTGACGTATAACTGAAACACTGTCTAACCTCTTTTAATACAAGAGTAAGTAAACACTTAACAGTGGTGAGCTTGACCACTGGCGAGAAGGTGTCAGTAAAATCAATTCCCTCTATCTGTGTATCACCTCGAATGACAAGCCTAGTTTTATACCTCTCAATAGATCCATCAGCCCTCTGTTTAATCTTATAAACCCATTTGCAAGGAATGACTTTCTTGTGAGGAGAAAAAGGGACAATGTCCCAAGTATGATTGGCCTTAATGGCCTGAAATTCTTTTAGCATAGCATCCTGCCAAGCAGGATGTTGACAAAATTGAGGTTCCTGTGTATGGACCACATTTGTAGATATCATGGATGGCATAGAAACGGAAGAACAAATGTATTCGTTAAGATAAGAAGGTAGATGGGTTGGTCTAGTGGATCCTCTGAGAGAAATAATGACAGAAAGAATATCATTTGTAGTAGATGTGGGAGGAGTATTAGGGTAAGACAGATCTGTATTATTATTAGAAGGTGATAGAGAAGGAATAGAACCAAGGTCTGTAAAAGGAAAGGAATTATCAAGAGGGAATATAGAATGGGAATGAGTAGATTGATAGGGAAATATATGCTCATAGAAAATAACATCCCTGGAAAACAAGATAGAGTTATTGGAGAGGTTGAGTAACTTGTAACCCTTTTTACCACAAGGATAACCAAGGAAGATGCAAAGAAGTGATCTTGGTTGAAACTTATCCCTCCCTACCTTAGGGGTAGTGGCAAAACATAAGCAGCCAAAGGTTTTGAGGTGAAAATAACTCGGAGGGGTGCTTGTGAAGTCTTTCAAAAGGAGAGGAATTATTCAAAATAAGAGAAGGCATTCTATTTATGGTGTATGTTGCAGTAAGGACATAATCACCCCAGTATTTCAAAGGTAGGTGAGACTGAAAGAACAGGGCTCTAGAAACTTCTAAAAAGTGTTTGTGCTTCCTTTCTACAACACCATTTTATTGCGGTGTATAAGGTACAGTTGTTTGGTGTAGAATACCTTGGGTAGAAAAAAATGCAGAAATTTCAGCACTGTTACCAAGTTCAAAGGCGTTGTCAGATCTGAAAGTTTGAACTTTGAAATGAAAATGAACAGAAACCATAGAGACAAATGCCTTGAGTATAGCAAATGCATTTCTTTTACAAGAAATTAGGTGAGTCCAAGTGACTAGTATAGTCATCTACCAAAGTCAGAAAATATATGAAACCCGAATAGGTTTTAGTGTTATATGGTCCCCAAATGTCCACATGTTCTAATTGGAAAGGAATAGTAAATTTATGGAGCTATCAGGAAAATGTAATCTCTGTTGTCTGGCTAAAAGACAAATGGGACAAATAAAAGATTGTTGAGAAGAAAGAAAATGAGATATGGAAGAAATATGTTTCATTTTGCTAAAGGTCATATGCCCTAGTCTTTGATGCCAGTATATGTCCCACTTGGTCAAACCAGATTCATTACAACTAGGCATGTAATGCAGTGAATTAACAGTAGAATGAAAACTAGTACATTTAGAAGTATTAGAATTAGAAACACTAGAAACATTATTACTGGCAGAATGTAAAGGGAAAAGGGTAATAGGAATTTGAGTTCCAAGTGAACTAGAAACTGTAGGGACACTGCATGTGCTGGGAAACAGCTCGACATCTGGTTGAAAATAGTACAGTCTCCCAATAGCCTTACCAATTGCCAGTGGCCTTTTCAGAGAAGGGCCCTTGCAGGTAACATTGAAGTTTAGTGAGATAGGCAACACAATTTAGTTGAGAGATGAGTTGATGCAAGGATATAAGGTTGAAATAGAATGAGGGAACTAGCAATACATTGGGTAAAATGATGTCATGTCTGAGATATAGTGACCCAGTAGACATAACTTTCATTTTTTATCCATTTGGAAGGGTGACTAGGTAAGGTTTGGGAAGAGGTAACAAGTTATGTGGGAGGTGTTTATGTGTAGTCATGTGGTTTGTTGCTCCCGAGTATAAGATCCAAGGATGTGTACCTGGACGTGGTGAATTATCCATACATGAACCTACAAAATTTTCAGCATAGGCAGAAAATAAACCTTCAAAGCTAGTAAAAGCAGAATCCCCAGCAAAATGTGTAAAAGCTGAATCCTCAGAACAATCAGACCCAAAACTATATCGAGGAGAAATTTTGGCCTGATTAAACAAAGTTAGAAGGTGATCATATTTCTCCGGACTGAACCTATGTGAAAGAGAGGTAGAGTTGAATCCATAGGAAGATAAGTAGAGGTTACAGTTGGAGTCTCAGGTGGATTGTAGCCAGAGGGCACAGCAGTAGTCTGAACACAGGAAACTAATTTCCTTGACTTGTTGAACATATAGTCCGGTGGATAACCAAATAATTTGTGGCACTTGTCCACAGTATGGTTGGTTTTCTTAGAATATTTGCAAAATAGACCAGAAGAACCTGGAGGACCTGGAGTGAAACTACCACCACCTGTTCCTCTTTTTGATTCAAAGTTCACCTTCTGAGGGAAGGGTCTGTTAGAATTTTAGGAGTTAATATTCCCTTTCGGATAAGGGACTCTAGATGAAGAGTAATATGAATAATTGTGTGTTGAATGGTTGGGGGATATAAAAGAAGCAGCATCACCAGAGAAGTTGTTGTTAGTATGAGGGATTTCTTTTTGAATCTCATCTTATTGCAAAAGAGAGTAAGCTCTACTGGTTGAGGGAAGAGGGTTCATCATTAGGATGTTACTCTTGACAGTGGAATAGGACTCATTTAACCCACTTAGAAATTGGAATAGTTGTTGATCTTCTATGAAGTTTCCTAAATCACCACACGTGCAATTTGGTCCAACATAAGCACTGTTTAATTCATCCCATAAATTCCTAAGTCTAGTGAAATATGTTGCTATGTCAGATGACCCTTGAGTGAGGGAAGAAATTTCCCTCTGCAACTGAATATACTTGGAGCTATTTGAGCTACCAAATCGCAGGTTTATGTCATCCCATACCTCTTTAGCAGTTTTAAGACAAATAACACTAGTACCAATCTCCCGCGATACAAAATTTGTAATCCATGCTTTGATCATGTCATTACATCTCTCCCAATAAGGAAAGTAGGGAGAATTGGGGACCGATCTAGGTATTCTACCATCAATTACTCCCAGCTTATTTTTGGCCGACAAGGAGGTTAACATGTTACTCCTCCATGTTACAAATCTATTACCATCGAAGGGCACAACCACAAGTTGACAACCCGGATTGTCCGATAGATGGAGATAGAAAGGGTGTGAAATATCGAGAGTAAATAGAGCAAAACCATCAGTAGTATTAACTGGTGTTGAAGTCATGGCTAAATTATTCCAAATCAACTACGACGAAGTAGTGACCAACAACTAAGTACAGACGCAACAAAAGCAGATGAAGAAGTGAGATACAATACCAAGCTTCTTCAACAATCGAAAGAAGTAAGGGCCTTGAGCAACCAAAACCGACGAACCACCGTGAAATGCTAGAAATCGCAACACCAAGTGCAAACAAGATCACACCAGTGAAAAAAATCACCTAATGGAACCTATCACATTAACAATCGAAGAAAAATAAGGAAATCTGAGAGATATGTGATGAGGGTAGAATCGGAAGCAAGCCCAGAGAACGTTGATTTCTTCTCTGATACCATGTGAAGCTTCCATCAACAAACAACCATGGCGAAAGCCATGAAGCAAACCCAGAAACTATTGAGAAAAAGGGAAATTCTAGAGAGAGAAAAAGAGAAGGTCAATGGATCCTTCTAGATAGCTGAATCATTTTCTTATCTGTCCAAAACTACAAAATATCATGTCCTTATGTACATACGTGAAACAATCAAAGTGGGCCGGTATGCATAGGCCCATATACACAAAACATACAAAACATGAAAATAATTATCTGAGTTGTAACACTATGTATTGGGCCTTGTCATCTCTGAATTGTGTATATTTTGTATCTCCACATTTCTTTTAAAGAAAAAAGAGAAAAAATGTTAAGCCATCAGCTTCTTTACTCTATCTTCTTTATCAAATTTTAATTAGTACATCTAGATTAACAAAAAGAAAAAGAAAAACGACCCCCCACCCCCTCCTTCTTTGTCCTTCATTTGCTTTTCCTTTTCTCTTCTTTTTGAATTTGTTTCGTTCTTTATAGGTGATTTTTTTTATATTTATTGAGAGCGCAAAAGCTTTTTTATTATATTATTGATAAGTTTAAATTTGATTTGAATTTGCCTCATGATTATTTGTTAAGTTTTTTACCTGGATTTTTTGAGTATTTTTAAATTTGTAAAAAAATACATTTTAAGGATTTTAATGCTTGTGTGAGGTATTTGCATTTGAGTTAGTTAAATGAAAGAATGATTTAGTTTTTCTGTGATGAAGAAAAAGATGGAAAGTGAGGATCGGGGGGTTGGGGGGGAGGGGAGAGTGCTTATAAGGTATTCAATGAATTTTCAAGAGGATTTGATTTGCATAAAAAGGTGAAAAATTAGATTGAGGAGTGACAAAATTTATCTTACATTTATTTGACTCCCGAATAGTGATCAAGCGGAGAAATAAACAGTAGGAGTGATTCATGAACTGTTAAGTTTACTTATATTAATGAAGACGGAGAGAATATTTATTGAGTTATAAAATTATTCTCTTTATAATTTTTTTATAGGTTCCAAACTGCTTTAAAATCAAGAAAATAGGGTGAAGAAGATAGACAACATGGGTTTTGGGTGCTTCTCTTTTATTTTTTTATTAATAAATTATTATTTATTAAAGAGAAAAGACATCTTTTCCCCCCTGAAATTGTCCTCCCAATTCACTTTAGCACTTAAACTTAACTTCCGTTTATATACCCCCCTTAACATCTTTAAAGTGAATTATTTCAACCCCTTAACGGCCCGCGTATAAACAAGCGATGTTGAACGCGTAAAAACTCATTTTTTTCTTTTTAAATTATTTTCTCTTTCTTTTAAATACCCGTTTGAACCCTCCTAATGGTTATATCTATTTTTCTATAAAAGAAACCCTAATTTATCCTCTCCTTCTTCATCTTCAGTCCAAATTTCTTCAAATCATGAAAGTGATGCAAATAATAAAATTACTTTCTCTTGATTTGTATTAATCCGCATAAATTTGGGATTTAAAAACATAAAATCAAATTGATTTTAGCTTCGTCTCTTTTCGTATTAAGGTATAATCTCATTCGTTACTTTGTCTATGTTTTATTAGGAATTACTTTCAAAATGAATTTCTGAATTACTTTGTGTCCTTTAATTTTTTTCTTCTAAATTACTCTTTATCTTATTTGTTGAAATAAATTTCTTGTAGCACACAATAATGAAGTCAGTTAACTTGAGTAAACTATGTATGGAGGAAAATGATTCTGCTTTGAAGCAAGTTATTCATTGTAATCACGGAATTTTGTTGCATTTGAAGACATCTTGAACTTCAAGTAATCCCGATAGAAGATATTGGTCATGTCCTTATTATGGGGTAAGTATCAAATTTTGCATTTTCTCTTGTTATTTTGATAGAATTGATTACCATTGAAGGGTCTAAGATCTTGCGATTTTTGGCATTGGAGGGATTCAGAAGACATTGATCCGAGGTCCAAATATGTGATTCCTAAACTAATAGAAAAACTAGGTGAGCTCGAGAATGTAGTTGAATCTTGTTGTTTCAATGAAGTTGAGAAATTGATTGGATTGAGCAAATCAATCAAGAAAGATTCAGAAGAAGTTGACAAACCAAAAGAATCAAAACACGATGATAATGGGATTAATATGAAATTGGAGAAGTTGAAAGAAGAGATTTAAAAAATCAAGGAGAAAGAAAAGAATTGGAGACGAATAACTAAAGGAAGGACTAGAAATAATACTCACTTCTTTGTTGTGTTTTTTTGTTGTATATTAGTAATAGCTTTAATCTATTTGGTTGGGATGCTCTATATGAAAAATGGTTCAATGAGGTTACTTTACCACTACGTTGTTGTTATATGACGTGTTGTAAATTATTATGTTAGAGTAGTGCAACTTCTTTTGTATTTGGATTCTCTTATATATATGAAGAAGAGAAAGGTTGCTAGATGAAGTGAATCATGTTTGTTTATCTTTTGTAATGGTGCAACTAACTTATTTTGCGTTTTTTTGAGTATTTATAGTTAAATTGATTATATTTGAATCATTTAGTACCCAAAAAATAAGTGCAGACAACAAATTGCAATTTGAAGTTGTAAAATGTCCAAATACTGTAGGCATAACATATTATAAATGCAGTAACAACTGCTGATATTTCAACAGAAACATTAGCCAAAAAAATGCAGTCACAACTGCTGATATTTCAACAGAAATATTAGCCAAAAATACAGTCACTACTGCATCATTGTTTTCAAAATATGTCAAATTAGTGCAGTCACAGCTGCATAGTTGAAGTCACCACAATTGAACTACTAGCTAAGTTAAAATCACTACTATTTCATTACACACCATCAATACAGAAAGAGAAAAACATAATCAGGCTTCTACTGGAAGGTTGTTGAACTTGTTTGGCTTAGATTATTCAGTTTAGCAACATTTAACCTTGTCCTCATTCTTTTTTGTGCTCTTATGTCTTCGAGTCCTTGTTGGGTAACAACTTTCTTTCCTTTTCATTTCACACCTGAGGTTGGTTTGTGATGTCCAAGATTTTCAGTTATTATGGTGGAGTTCATAGGCATTTCAGGCTGATAAAAATAAAAAAGAACAAATTTAACTAAAGACTTGAAAAAGGTTTACTTTAAATTAGACAAACATAATCAGGACATTTTAACTTACATTGAGGACTTTAAAGCCACTCTCTGTATGAAGCACCCCCATTCCAACCATCCTAGGTCTTTCATAAGGTATCCCTCTACCTTTGCTAGCACCAGTGACACCATCTCCTCTTGATGTACCAGTACAATCACCAACACCAGCTCCTCTACCTCTACTAGTTTCACCCACAACTACAGCACCAGTTGTTCTACCTCTACCTGCTCCACCAACAACTGCAGCACCAATTTCTTTACCTCTACCAACTCCACCAATAACTGCAACACCAGCTCCTCTACCTCTACCAGTTCTACCAACAACTGCAGCACCAGTTTCTCTACCTCTACCAATAGCTCTATCAACAACACAAGTTGCAGTTTTTTTTTCTCTATCAACACCCACAGCAGCAACAGCAGTTGCTGCAGGTGATCCTTTTGTCTCTACCAGTAGCTGCTGTTGCTGCAGCAGCCTACAATACATAAGAAAAAATATAATGAGAGAAAAAAATTAAAGCAAATAAAAGAGAATTAAAATACTAGTAAATTACAAGTAAAATGTTACCTTTGTAGATTTTTTTGGTCTTCCTCTTCTTTTACTTGTGCTTGGTGCTGCTGAAGAAGAAGCCACACTAGTTCTAGTGGAACTTGAATTCAATGAACAACTCTTTTTATTATGACCCTTGTTGTGACATGTGCTGCAGGTCATCTCAACACCCCTCTTTGATAACTTTTCAGTCCTGTTTTCATTCTGTTTTTTTTTTAGATTTACTGAGTTTGCCTGGAAGCTTTCTTATTGTAGGTGGTATAACAGAAAGATCGGTTGACTTGGGTCACATTTTCATACCAGTAACAGACTGAATGAAGTAACTATAAGTTTTGAGGTAAGTTTCCTTAGTATACCAATGAGTAACATAGTTAATAGGTTCTAACCTTCTAAAGTGTAGTGCAGCTATGGCATGACAACAAGGTATACCTTTAAACATCCAAGACCTACGTGTACAAGTATTATCCCTCAAATTCACTATAAAAGTATTTCTCCATCTATCCTTAACTTCAAAATCAAATTCACCATTCCACTCAAGAGTACACTTCATTGCTTTTGATGTGTTCTCTTGCAACACTTTTAGTGCAATAGGAGAAATATCAGTAATTCATGTTTCAGAAAACTGTCTCAATTGTCCTATTCTTCTCATCACCTTAACCCTTATTTCCTCAAGCATTGATATGATAGTCTTGTATTTTGCCCCTAGTATCCATGAGTTGAAGCTTTCAACCATGTTATTGTCAACACTATCACAATAACTGTGATATTTGAAGTAAACCTTAGACCACCTTTCTATGTTGTACCACAGAAGATTTCTACAAATTTTATCTCCTAACATCTCCATATGTTCTAAATTTCTTCTCAATTCTTGCTCATATGTAGATTTGGCTCACTTCCAAAAATAGTTTCTTCTTTCAATACCTCTTCAATTCTTAGACTAGTGGCTAGAACATGTCTAGCACACATTCTTTGCTCTGCATTTGAGAGCAAATTTGAAATTGCACCGTCAAGACCCTCAAACAAAATAAAATATATCAATTGACATAAGGATGAAACAGGTCCAAAAAAAAAATTCAGAAAATGAATAAGAGAAAATATATGAGGTTACCTTCTGCATATCAGTAATAGTAATCACTTCAGACCCATCTACCAGTTCAAGATCATTTTTCAGAAGTCTAACAAATCATTTTCGAGTGAATTTGTTTTCAACTTTAACCACTACCCAAGCTAGTGGTAGCATCTGGTTATTCCGATCCTTACAAACAGCTACAAGTAATTGACCCTTACAAACACCTTTCCAAAAACAACCATCAAACCCAATACATTTCCTGGCACCATCTTTGAATGCTCTCTTCAAAGCATCAAAACATATGTGAAAAAATTGGAACTGTTTCTTTCACCTTCAAAAGTTTCTTCACTAAGCCTCACTACACATGTATTACCTGGATTACCTGGATTAATCTTTAAAAGATCATTCCTATAATCCAAAATTCTTTTGAACTCCTCCGTATGATCACCCATAATTTGCTTCAACACAATGTTTCTAACTTTTCTTGCTACAATCCTCCCTATATATACCTTTAAATAATTTTTTACTAACTCTTAAATCTGAAAAACTCTAATTCTAGGTTCTGATGTTATTCTGTCCATATACCTTTCTGCTAAATACTTAGAATTCACCAATTCATTCTTTGTTGTGGCATTACATTTGTGGACTGAAATGTACTTCTTAACTAGAAAATATGTACTCCTAGAATCAATGCTTGCAAATAACAATCATGGACAACCATCTACACACTTTACTCTTAACCCTTTTTTATTCATTCACAAACTTATTTAGCTCTACATGTTCTTGAACAACATATCTAGTAAGAGCTTTTCTAAACTCTCCAACATTTGCAAAACAAAGTCCAAGCTCTCAAACTATTAATTTACAAGTAGGATCAAGCATAATCTTCTTATAATTTCTTTTGCTCTCCTTACTTTTCCTTCTCTTCTAGCAGGCTGTTCAACCTCAGCATTCCCATAAATATCCTGATCAGAATCTATTTTAAAACTTACCTCATCATTTGAATCAATATATGTCTCATCTCCAGCTATCTTGCCCTCTATACTATTTTTTTTCTTGGATAAAATTACATCATATCCCACATCCACTCTCTTTTTACCTAAGCTAACACCTCTTGCTTTAGGCTCTTGTTTTTTTCTCTTTTTGATTTCATCAAATCAATTTTTTTTGGCGGCCCTCTTTTATTCCCTCAAAATTCTTACCTCCTCATGAACATCACTACCATACTCATCATCTCCACCTTCATCAAAGAAATCACAATAATCTGATTTTTCATTAACATCACTTTCACTTTCCCAATCTGATGGAATAATTGGGACATCTGTTGCAGTAACAAAAGCAGTGTCATCTAACTTCTGATTAATAACAGCAGAAACACTATCCAAATTCTCACTAGTAGCAGAAACACCATTTACACTACCCAAATCATCACTCCTACCACCACCTAAGTTCTCACCCCTAGCAACAACACCACCATCACCCAAGCCACCACTAATAGCAAAAACACCACCACCACAACCACCTAAGTCCTTACCAATAAAAGAAACATCACCACCACCATCTAGGTCTTCACCCCTATCTGTAGTACCATAATCACTCAAATTTTTAGTAAAAGTACGTTCATAAGATATTGCAGCTTCTACAAAGTCCTCTTCAAACTCTAAATCATCACAGCCCCTAAGTCTTCACTTAACTCTTTATAAAAATCAGGACAAGATTCTCCTCCTACATGAGAGTCATACTCAATAGATGGGACCACATTTGCCACATCAACTAAATGTGTCAAATATAACTCAATAACATCTCCATTTCTAAGTAGAGGTAAAATACCTAAAATATCCCTATCACATATTACTATTATTAATTTTTTTTTTAGAGGTCTGAGATAAACAATACACGAGGAACAATTATACCTAATTTTCTTTACGATATTAATAAATTCAAAGTAAGAAAGTCTGTCTACATCCACATTGAAACAGTCAGTAACAGTACCTGATACTTAATACTCGATTTTTGTTATAATTTACCTCCATGGTGAAACCTCAATATAACATACACAACATTCATGGTTAATCTGAAGAAAAATAAAAAAGATAGTAGCTTAGAATTATTCATGGCAAAAATTCTAATATCAAAGTAAAACAATCTTAATAATTATTGGAGTAGTCAAATTTCATCGTAGTAACCATGAATTTCATAAAAAACCATTTGAAGTGAAATCATGTGAAACCGACTGAATTTGAGTCAAATCGACTGAAATAGAGAGGTTTTAGAGAAAAAGCTGAAATAGATTATTTTTTAGGTTTTCGAGTATTTGATTAAAGTGGATCGGATTATAAACGAGAAAAGATCGAATTATAACATTAACCAATCAAAAGGCACGTGCTTAACAATATCCAGCTTTGACTTGGATTAGGCTGTTAAAAGGGTGAAATAATTCGATTTAAAGATGTTAAGAGAGATAAATAAACGAAAGTTAAGTTTAAGTGTTATAGTGAGTTAGGAGGAAAAATTCAAGGGGAAAATATATCTTTTCTTTTTATTAAATAAAATTTTCAAAAAATAAAAATAAAATATTATATAAAATTTATTCATGTGTCCACAATGAGTGAATACCACGCGACATCACGTGAATAAAAATAAACTTAAATGAATCAAATTTTGAATGAATTAGATACATAATAGGTACAAATCTAAATTAAAGAATCCAAAGTGAAATTTCAACAAATTTAATATACTTAAACCATTTATCTTTTCCTTTTCTCGGGTCTGCCGAAGAAAATATCTCTATCCTTTTAAGGATCGTTTGATGTTAGATATAAATAATTTAAGAGATAAATAATTTTAAAATAAAATACTTCACCATTTATACTATAGTGATGAAATAACTTATTTCATATATACGATGAAATAAATTTATCCCATATTTAATTGGAAGAATTAATCAATAGTGAGATACATAATAATGGAATAACTTATTCCATATATACGATAAAATAAATTATTTCAAATAATCTCAATATTAATTATCCCAAAATCACAATTTCCCAACCAAACGATCCTTTAGTTGTTAGAAATTCAATCTCTCATTTCTCAACACAGTAACAGCCTTTGCATTACTTTACAATTTTATCTCTTATTTTCAACACGTCAAATCAGGTAACATTCAGGACAGGCCCACATATGTTATCACTAGCTAGAGTGGGCAATAAGCCACTGCCAAGTTTCATTTATTCAGGACAGGCCCACATATGTTATCGCCACTCCACTGCCAAGTTTCATTTAATTATGTTACTTAATTGAAACAAGATAAGTATGAACTTTCAAAACGATGATCACACTTGACCACCACATACACTAACAAACAAAAACATCACAATATTTATTTCAGATATTTAATTTTAGCTAACAAAATCGAGCCACTGGTCTACCACCATCAGTAGAGTAATAGTAACAACTTCACTTGTAACTGGAAAACCACTGACGGCCATTAAAGCTTTCTTATAAGTTAGCTCGGAAAACTCAATTTACAACACACGACAACTTAATACCCAATAGAAAAAACATAGTACTATATTCACAAACAAACATAAAAGTCCAGCAACCCATACTTCATTAACGAAGCAACTCGCAGAAAAAGAAAAACACTATTTACATGCAGATTTTCAAGATCATGATGCTTCTTTAGCCACCCAAAAGCTCTCAGCTCTTCTCATGATGCTTAGATCTGGTGTTCCCACTGTACAGCCTGCCATCAAAAATCAAACAACACACTCATAATAACAGTTATAATAACATTTGCACCACTTAACTTTTCGTATCACCCTTCGACCAGTAATTAAATTAAACAAATTAAAAGTTAATTTATGCTATGCTATTATGATCTGTATGGAGTTAAAACTTACCAGTCATAAACAGTGGGAGCATTAGGGTGAGAAGGCTTATCAAACACCTCAGCACCAATCCTCCTGGTAGCTAGATTGCTTCCTGGGTGAAACACACTCCTCCATACGTTCTCCTTACGTACCGTCGGCGACGTGTTTGTCGGCGTCACCGGCGTACCTGGCGTCGGCGGAGTCGCCGACATCGACAGAGACCTCTGGTACTTGCTAGATCCTTCTCCTGATGATTGCCCACCTTCACCATAAATTAAATATATATACAAGATCAATTCAAAAAATTTAAGTTAATTAGTACTACATCTTCATCAATTTTACATCTTTCTACATATACTACTAGCTTTAGAACAGAGTGTTCTCTATCTATTTCCCCCCACCCCCGTGAGTATGATGCATACAACATAACACTGGATCTTCATAAAATTAAACATATATACAAGATCAATCAGAAATTTAAGTTAGTACCGGATCTTCATCGATTACCACATTTAATTTTTCTTATATTTATTAATGCGAAATTAATTAGAACAGAGTGTTTTTCATTTTTATCCCCTGAACATCATGCATAAACATAACACTGGATCTTCAGAAATTTAAACATACACACGAGCTCAATTCAGAAAATAAAGTTAGTACTGGATCTTCTAGTAGCCTTACTCTTACTTATATATGAGGATCTTAATGAGAACAGAGTGTTTTTCAGTTTTTTTTTTTTTTTATTTCCCCTAAATATCATATGCATAGAACATAATTTAACAAGTGGATTTAGATATGCTTTAGGGGGAATCGGGAGTACCAGTATGAACAGAGAGGCTCTTTCGGAGTTTGCCTAGGCCTTTATCAGGGCTGGGACCAGCCATAACATCATCCCAAAGTTTATCAATCAACACCATCTTCTCTCTTAGCTAAGCTCACTACTCGTTTCTTCCTTTACTAGTTTGTATTGTTAGTGTGAATCTTTGATGGCTGGTTGGTACAATATATAGAGTTTTTTTTTTTTTTTTTGGCACTCCAAAATATCTGATCTCAAAGGCTCCTACCGTTTTATAATAAATGAATTATTAAATTTTAATATATAAATATAAATTTAATATAATTTTTTATTTTTATCAAAAAAAATTGATCTTGTAATATTTTTATAAAAGTTAATTAATTGTCAAATTATAAGGACAAATTTAAAAAAATTTAATAATTTACTTATTTTAAAACACCAATAAATATCTTAATAATTCATTTATTTCGAAACGAAAGAAATACAATTTAATTTTTTACTTTTTTTATTTTATAATAATGGCGTTACCTATAATGTCATCACTAATACTGAATAATAAAACTCTATCCATTACCAGTGGTGCAATGAATTAGTTTGTCCTTTTTTAATTAGAGATCTTGAATTTGAATTATGATATGATTTTTTTTTTTTAATAGGGAGCGTTTTCTCAAATAAATTTTGTGCAGTCTGAATTTAAATTAATCAAAATCTAATATAAATATCAAACATCAGATAAAAAATAAAATAAAAAACTATACTCTTTGAAGTTCAAATAAATAAGAAGAAATTACCTAATAAATTATCCTTTTTTATAATAATAGTGTTACCTATAATATCATCACAAATATCGAATAATTTTATCCATCAAAATTCAAATGGACAAGAAGAAATTACTGAATAGGTTGATTATTAAGTACTATTTACTTCTTTTTTTTTATATAATAGTAATGTTACATATAATGTCACCATAAATCTCTATTCATTGAAGTTCAAATAGATAAGAAGAAATTACCGAATAAGTTGATCATTATGGATAGAATTATAAATTTATTTTTTATTTGATAGAATTTAATAATTTTAATTTAATTCGACGGAATTTAGTAGTTTTAATTTATGCCTTGTATTTATATTTAGGAGTTTATTAAAATTTAGTAAACAAATTTTATTTTTAAAGTTTATGATTTATCAATTCAAATCTAAATTCAGATCACAGTCCTTTGGGTTCTGATATTTTCAAAGATGTATACTACAAGTATTATTTAATTAGATGGTAGGGATATATACTCATCAAATTTTGTGTCTCTGACGAATCTACTATCAAGGAAAGTGCCCACAGTTTTTTTTTGTTTCTGGAATTAATCTTATAGTTTCCATTCTATTTCTATGGGCAACAAAAAAAAAAAGAAATTATAAACCAAGACAGCTGACAGTTTACAACTTACAAATTTGAAATCCAACAATCTTGTGATCAGTAGCATATTAATAATAACATGGGTTTCTAATTCGTTTTTCTATTAATAAGCTACCAATTCAAGTTAGGGAAGGGAAATACTCATAAGAAAGGTTGATCTTAAAGGTAATATTTGGTTATCAAATGACATAGTATTTGCTTTCTCCATTGTTGTAGGTTGTTTTACTTTTGTATTTCAATTGATTTTTTTCATGTGTTATTTGAGTTGAGCATCTTTTTAAAATATCTTTTCTATTTTTAAAAGTTAGAAACAAATTAATTCGCAAATATTTTATCACCTTCACGTATCATGCATCAGAATATACTGTATAGTTCATTTTGTATGTATAACTGACTCAGTAAGCTTTTTTTAAAAAAAAGGAATGGGTGAAAAACAGGAATTACCATAAGTTTTAATGGCGCATTTGTAGTTTCCCTGGTGGAGTGAGGCCCCGCCATGACACACCAACACCATCATTTGTTACTTTAGAAAAGGAAATTACCAATTACCCCTTTGGATAAATAGTGATTGACGTTAATTGCTAAAGAAACACCTAGACTGCTAGACTTTAGCTAGATTTTTTTAATAAATAAATAAAATAATGAAATTAGTGTTCAAGTTACCTTGAACAATTCAGAGTACTTTATGTAGTTTTCATTATTTAATAAACTGTTATATAAAATTTTACATTAGAGGAGGAATTGTTACGTTATTTTTTCTGGGACATTTATTTGTGTTCTATATTTCCAGAACTGCTGTGTTTTAACTTTTGGAGAGTGGAGAAAATAAAAATTGGAATATAGTAATCAAAAAGTGGATAAGGATGAAGACTAAATAAATAAACAAAATAAATGTGGGACCAAGGGGGATGAGTAGGTTGTGGGTTGCTATCCAAGTGTCTGTTTCTTAAATTATGTACTGTCCTATTCTATTCTTTTGGTTTAATAAAAAAAGGAAAATGTAAAGTGTAATTAATCATCGGTCCCATTTTAAGTAGCATCATATTTAAAAAAAATAATTATAATTTCAGATATTTTTTAGATATTTGGATATTTATAAATTACTTTATTAAATATACAATAAAAACTTGAAAGATAATTTTTTTTCAATCTACTCTCTCCGTTTCGTTTGAATTGGCCCTTACTGACGTGATACCCTCTTTAAGAAAATATTTAATAAAAATTTATTTTACTAAAATAACTCTATTAATTATGCATTGAAAATATAAATTTAATTAAATACATTTTACATAGTCATTTAATGATAGAGATAATATTAAAAAAATAATAAAATTATCTTGATTTTAGAACTTACATAAATTAAAATAAAATAAATACTTTTAATAAAAGGATTAACTAATATGAAGCGAAGGAAGTAATAAGTTGATATTCTTTTTAAAAGGGCTAAAAAAAAAAAAAAGGCACATATAATGAAATGGAGGCAATAAATATCTAATTGAGGGGATCCCCGTAGTTATCTAGATTAGAAAATTAAGAGATAATTTATTATTTTTTATGTATTTTATTTTTGTTATTAAGTAAGATTCATTTTTAATATTTAATTGATTTATAACAATTAAAATAAATGACTATCATATTATTTTTAAGGAGTATGTCAAACCAAAAATAAAAAAGTAAACATGAACTATTTAGCTCTCTTGGGATGTGAAAAATTGAACCGATAAAAATGTTATTGGGTTATTGATATTGGGTTATTGAGTTAACGATTTTTTATTAGTTTTATAAAAAAATTTATTGGGTTAACGGTTCGATTTTGGTTTTAGCTTATTGGGTTATCGGTTAAATCGATAACCCAATAAGCATACACTAAGTTATTGTTTTACCCATATTTATGTTATATATATATAAATATTTATATATATACTACTTATTCACAATTCAGTGATTCACAAAGTATCAACCTATTCAGGACAATAAAGACATAATATAAAGTACGAATATCATCGTATTGGTAGACTTATATATATACAACTTATTCACAATTTAGTGATTCTCAAAGTATTAACCTATTCAGAGAAACAAAGGCACAATATAAAATACAAATATTATCGTATTGGAAAGCTTGAAGCATTTAGTAGCTTCCAATAATTAGGATTCAATTTTTTTTCGAACTAACATTCAGTTTAATTTTGAAGATTCTTATAAATTAAAATGCATTGCTTAGGATTTTTGCGGTAACTAAAACTTTATTTTTTTATGTTAGTTGTTACTATTTCTATTTTTTAAGTATTTTCTTATTGGTTAAATCGAAAATCGAACCGTTAAAGACTAAAAACCGATAAATCGAAACCGATAAGAAAATATCTTATTGGTTGGTTATTGATTTTACATATTTAAAAATCGAAAATCGATAAATCGAATCAATAACACATAAAATCGAACCGAATCGATCAATGCACACCTCTACCTTGCTTATACTTATTGTTACAGTTTAATTTTAAATTGGATTAAAAGTGTTCGAAAACTTAGTTATTTATTAATAAATCACCACCTGTTTTTTTGGGCAAGGTATTGAAATCATAATGCTTGAAAAATCCGTGAAAAGTGTTAAGACATCTCCGGAAATGTAACAAATTTTGAGCCTATAGTGTAACATTTTTGTAAAAAATGGGATTTTCGAGAGTTGTTTTGTAGATGACCTTGTAATTTTAGAAAATAAAATAACCCTTAGCTTTTATTTTAATATAATAATAAATATGGAGAGATATTAATAACTTACGATAAGAATATGAAATGGTCTCTAAGTCATCATCTTAGTGTCTTGGGTCTTTGGGCTTTTTACCAATGGAAATGATCTTGAAATCAGTTGGGTTTCAGTCCAAATTCCTGTACAGCTTTGAAAATTCTTTTGAATTTGCAAAAATGTTGAAATCAAAATCCCTTTTATTTTAATCAAAAGTTTTAATTATTTACGAGTGAGAAAGGGTTCAACACGTAGCTCAAAATATTTTTGTTTTCCCTCAAAAAAATCTTACTTATTCCTCATTAAATTCAAGACTTATTCTGACTCACATCAACTCGTAATGTGAGTTTAAATCAATCTTGATGCTATAAACCTCATTTGTAAAGAAGAATATATTTATACTAAACTAAATAACTAGTCACGATTAAATTTTAATTTTTCTCTGTTTCAATTCACATTTGGGTTTAAAAAGAACAAGTAAAAAATTAGTAAATGAATATCACACATGAAGTAAACAATAAATAAGCGAAAAGTTGAGAAATAACAAAATTAGTAACTAAAAATTACACAAATACACAATTTATGTTTCAATACTATAAAAAATTCCAACTCCCTAAACATATTACAAAAATCCCAACAAAAATATAGAATGCTATGTATATGTCGGCTATGTTATGTATATTAATAGGGAGAGAGAGTAAAGTAATTTTAAAAGTCAGAGAGAGTGTAATTACTTTCAAAATGATTGGTATTTATGTTAGTGAGACTTTGAGCCCTGGATCTGTTATCTCCTTGATCTGGACTACTTGGGCTTTAGGCCCAAATGTTTTCTTTTATGTTCGTATTCTAAAAGCCCAACACATAACGCCGGAAAGGACCAAGTCCGTATAAACTCATCTCAGGTGAATTCATGTACAAAAAGTGAAGAAATTAGTAAAATAAACATACTGTATAGTATTTTGAAAACAGTCTCTGACAGAAGTGCAAGATACGATTGCGTACAAGACACCCTTGTGGTAGGATCCTTCTCCGAATCCTGTACATAGAGAGTTTTAATGCTCCAGACTGTTCTTTTTTTTTAAACATAATCTATAATCTATAATATATTAAACGTGTGAATACCTTTAAAAAAGTGATTCGAACTTTTTGTTCTTCATTAAAAGTTTCCCCTTTAGACAAAATCATCTTTTCATTATTTTTCTTAAATTATGTATTTAATTATATTTATAATATTGTCTCCTAAAATATATGGGATCGGGAATTTAAAATATATGGTAAGACTTTTTCTTAAATTAAAAATTCTAAAATATATGATAAGAGATAATTTTAATCAATCATAGTTTACCTTAACTAAAAATCACTCCTATATTTTATTATAATTATACTCACTATAAAGATTAGCACTAATTTATTGCCTTGTTTTTTGACAAAAGAAAAACGTAGGAGTATATTTGACAAAATTAAAAAGTTGCCACTACTTCTAACAAATTATAACACTATGGTAACAATTACACATTCAGTCCTCATATATTGTCTTACTTTTGAAAAATAAAAACTGTTATTACTGTTGATCAATTGTCATAAAATTATATTTTTGACAAAATAAAAATTACCTTATTTTTTGTAAATAAAAACTGTCGCTGAAAATAATTTTTTGCTAAATAAAAACTAACATGAGAGTTATTTTTGTTATAAATAGGAGTCCTTTTTTCTTTTTGACAATCAATGGATGATATTCTAACACAAATTATATAAAAGTCAAAAATTAATTTTTTTTTAAAAAAATTATGAATACTCCTTTCATAAAAGAAGTTCTTCTACGCGGTGATTAAATCATTACGTAAATAAAAGGTGCATAGAAATAGTTATTTTGTTCTTTAATTTTTTTCGTTTCTTTATCTTTATGTTTTCAATTGTGTATTTGGATTGATAATAAATCATTACATAGAATAACATAGAGTTCACGAGCTTTTATAGTAATTGAGTTGTGTTATATGTATAGATATTTATCTTTGCAATCAACGGATGAAACAAGGGTAATATGCCAAAATCCGTTTGTATGGTCCTTCGAAATTATTTTTCAGCAATTAATTAGGTACTATTATTTTATTTTAAAATTTTATTCATTCATTTTTTAAAAGGTTTTATCAATTGTTCAACATATATTTAAAAAGCAGGAAGTGATACCTTTACTTTGCAATATATAACAATTGAATTGTAGCACATAAGATCAAGATGAGGACTTTAAACTTTGATTATTAAATTATTACCGACTTTTGGCTTTTTTTATAATCATTTTTACTTTATTTCAAGTTGCAAATTTGAATATTAGTTTGCAATCATTCATAAATGCATCTATGAGTTTTTAAATTTAATTCTCGACATTGTATTTACAGTTAAAGTTTTGCACCAATAACATTATCCGAACTCTTTTATTTTGATAATATTAAGTTTCATTCATGTTGATTTTTCCTTGGCATCCATAATCTTGCTTGATATTTGGAGAAGAATTTGAATAAGTAATTATAATTAGTTATGGTGCAAAAAGAACAACTAAAAATGATACAGTCTGTATATTTAAATTATTCTTGATTTTATCGCTTGAATTTGATTACAAATCTATATCTATCTATATTATATTAAAGTGTGAAGAAATCTATTTATATTATATTAAAGTGTAAAGGGTCTTACAAATATTGTTTGACCCTTTTATTTTCATTAAAAGACTCTCTTTTAGATAAAATTATTTTTTTATTATTTACCTAATAATATTTAATTAATTTAGAACTTTAAACCTAACTAGAATCAAACCCCCCCCCCCCCCCTTCTTTTTTAGGACTTCAAATCATGCGTATATAATTTTTAAAAAATAAAAAACCATGACCTCTATCTTATACATTAAATAAAAGGGAAGTAAAAGTCTACCAAAATTTTAAAAAGGTTCCGTAGATATTTTTAAAAAAATCTAATATTGATAAATAATTTACGAAAAAAGTAAAAATCTATCATATTTAGATAATTTCTTTACCAAAGAAAAATATTTTGAACTTTCATAAATTGAGAATTCTTCTATAACAATACAATAATATCTAATATGAACATATGAAGCAAGAAATATGTTTTTGTAATATTTGATTTACTTTGATACCTTGCTTTCGTAGATTTCTTTCTCCCCTAATTTTGTAGGTATCTTGAAGATGAATGATGATAATGATAATATAGACAATTGACGATCAAAATTTTGAGCCATACAAAATATTATGATTATTTTTTTTTCTAAGACACCAACCGTAATTTAAGGAGTTATCAATGTATTTTTTACTTACCTCATTTGTATCTTAGATATTTACAATTATTATATAACTAATTAAAAATTTTTTTTTTATTATTTAAGCAAATATTATATTTAATGTAACATTTAAACTCATTATATTAAGGTATACGTGTGATGCGTGTACACCTAAACTAGTATTATAAAGGATGCAAGTACATAAGTAGTCATTCTAGTGAAATATTGAGTGTCATATGGCCACATAAAATCAAATGACATATTGTATGTAGCCAAAATGCATTTAATTTTTGATTTTTCTCTTTCTCATAAAAGCATGTATGAAGAGTGAAAGCCATAACCTTCCTTAAGGCATCATTCGATTCAAAGATACAAGTGTTTCAAACATGCCATTTAATTCATACAGTATATGTTATTTCGCTACCGTGAGTATCATGTAAAAGTTAAATTAATTACTCCATATCTTAAACTATATGTTCAATAAAACATTGTCATTATATAGAATAGACTGAAAAGAGAAGCATAAGTTTCTCTTTTGGGATAGAACATAAGTTCATTTATATTAAAGTAAGGGAAAAGGATCAAAAATACCTTTAATTAATTGACTAAGTTTGCCCTTCGTTATACTTTATGGCCATTTATATCCTTGTTGTCACGAAAGTTAACACATATACCCTCAAAACTAACGGTGTGCCCCAAATTGATCAAAATTAACTGATTTCAATTTTAATCCAACCCAATTCACAAACCACCAACCCAACACCGTCCAATTTAACCCTTTTCCGTCGCATTTCTTTCTCTTTCTCTTCGTTCTTCATCTCCTCCACCTTTGAAAGGAAAATACAGAGCTAAATGCAAGAGAAAAAAAACAAAAAAAAAAAATAGCAACAAAGTCCATGGATGATGATCTCAATATTGAGTTCCTTTGATGCTCTCTCTGATGAGATTTTTGTAAGACACCATCTACATCTTTAATAGCTAGCATGAAAGTCGATAACCGTCGTCTAGTTTGTCAGAGGGTATATGAAGAAGGTCGGAGAGTCAGCGCCACATCTACGTGTGAAAGTCGATAGCCACCGTTTAGTTCGGCAACCGGTATATGAAGAAGGTCGGAGAGACAGCGTCGGCGCCACCGCCACCATCACTTCAAAGTCATCTGCACACCCGCAAAAGACGCAAAGGTTTGCATTGGAATTCGACCGCGTCCATGTTTATTAGCACTGTATTAATATTGATACAATATCAAGTCCATTTGAGGTTTGTATTGTATTTTCCTTCCATGGCTGGTCATTTTCCCCGTATTCTTTGAAAGTTGAAAAGGAAAGGCAGAGGAGGTGAAGAAAGGAAGAGAAATGTGACGGAAAAGGGTTAAATTAGACAGTGTTGGGTCGGTGGTTTCTGAATCGGGTCAGGTTAAAATTGAAATCAGTTAATTTTGATCAATTTGGGGCACACCGTTAGTTTTGAGGGCATATGTGTTAACTTTCGTGACAACAAGAATATAAATGACCACAAAGTATAACGAAGAATAAATTTAACCAATTAATTAAAGTAGAGGGGTATTTTTGACCCTTTTCCTTTGAAGTTATTTATTTCCTTGTACCCTAGTCTAGGTACCCGCGCGATGCGCGGAATATTTTTTAAAGAATATTCATTGAAAAAATATTAAGCTTATTCATTTTCGAACTATAAGGTTAATCAATTGTTGTTGCATTATATTGACATATTTCAAAAGTCCATGAAATATTTGAAATAATTATTAATAGGAAAATTACGGCTATATTTAATAACTAATATCAGCTGCAATTAATTTAGATATTTTGATATGAAAAGAACAATTATTAGTATTTTCTCAACCATATTTCGATCTGTTGACTGAGTTTTAAAAATAATAAAATATTAAATAATTATTAATTTGGTTGTTGGACTCTTACCTTTGTAATTTTAATCAGTTAAGAAATGTAATTATATTTCTTAACTTTCATTTCAATTTTCAATTTTTTTAGTCTATCAATCAGTTCTAACTACATGTTCTTTTAAAAGAAAAAAATAGCTTTTAATTCTATTTAAAACACTAAAAGTACTTAATTGTGTCGATTTAAATTTCACAACTTTCGATTTAAAACTAAACACATGTAAAATAAATTTCTTTTAAACTTTCAAACTTTATTCTATTGTTCATAATTCCAGCATTAATATCTTTAATAAGTATTTTGTTTATACTTGTATCTCCTAAGACACTATTCTCACACACATCCCCACCTTTACCCCTACCACCCCATCAATCCCACCAAATTTTACTTTTTTAACTTTTAAAATTTTTATTATAATTTTTTCTTACCCCAACCCCGCCCTCCCCCAAATGAAAAAAAATAATTAAAATCACTTTTCTTCTTTACCTTATATTTAACACCTACCCCTACCCCCTTACATTTTTTAAAATTTCTTTCCTTTCACTCTAACTCCCCCAAAAAATTTAATTTTTTTAATTAAAAAATATTTGTTTTCTACCCCTACCCCTTAATGTCACCAAGATCCACCACCTAGCCTATCCCTACCCCCGGACCTATCCCACCTCCTATGCCAGTGCAATTTTTTACCCTCATCTTCTCTTATTACAATGTTCATCACTCTATCTCTATCTATTTTTATTGTTTCTTAATAACATTTTAAATATGTTAAATCATATCACCTTAAAAAGAAAAAGTTTAACTATTTATTTTATATTTATAAGATATTTGTATACATCTTAATTAGAAACTTTAAGTTCCTTAATTATATATATAACTCAAAATAAATACAATACTAATTGTAAACAATACAACAACAACAAAAACTTTGAAGAATGCCTACATTTAATTCTCTAATGATAACAGACAAATAGAATTAAAGAAGTAAATCATACCTTACTTTTGATGGATTACTGCTAATGTATATTTTCTCCAAGTATCAATAATTGATAAAAATGATAATTCTTTTCAAACTTATCGTCAATGATAAATTTCTTCAAATTGAATGATACCTACATTTAATCTTTAATGATAAACGATAAATAGAATAAAGAAGCAGATCATACCTTACTTTTGATGATTATTGTCTATTTTCTCCAGGTTACATTATATCGATGTAAGCTATAATAGGAGTAAAAGGTGGAGTAAAATATATAAGGAAAATTTGAAAGTTGAAATTCTATTCCAATTCAAATTCTATTTAAATTCAAATTTGATCTCTTATCAAGTTGCTAAAAGGTTTTTCTTTATTCTTTCTTAGCCTTAGTTTTTTTTCAAACACCATACATATTTATCCTATGTAATCTATAACTTTAAATTGAGAGAAAATTTTGAAACCTATTGAAATTTATAACTTTAATATTCTAATTTTTCCTATGTTTTCTTTATTTTTGTTTCTTTACTTTCTTTATTTCTTCTTTATTCCTTTTAATATTTTGTTTTTTTCCCTACAATTTCATTGTTTATAATGAATTTAGTTAATTCATTTTATATTTAAAAATTTAGAATAATTGCATTTAGAGGGTGAGATTTGAGTACACAACACATATTATTTTTTGGATATGTAAGTATTTGTGAGTAGATATTATTATTATTATTATTATTATTATTATTATCTATTTTTCTAATATTATATTTTATATAATATTTAAATATATTTTATAACATGGAAAATAATTAATTTAGGTTCCGAGTTTCAAGCTAATGATAATTTTTTTTAAAAGAAATATAATATTTTTCAAATTCAAATATCCCTATCTTTTAAATTCAAAATTTTATTAAAACACTCCATAATCTTATCTTAAAATTGCTAAGTGACTTATTTTCTTTTCTGTGGGTTTTGAATTTGAAATACATGGATATGAGATTTTGTAGTAATATTGTAGTTTTTGAATTGTATAAAGATAATGATAAGCAGTTGGGATAAGATTATTTAGATAATCACTAAAAATTGAGATTAAATTAAAACTTTAAAATTATTGAGGTAATTACAATCAGTTAACACGTTTTTTTAAAACCTTGCTCCTAACACGTTCTTTTTTAAAGCTGAAAGTTTAAAACTTTCTAATGTTTTTTAGTTTAAATTTTTTATTACAATATTTTTAAATGTTGTCTTAAAAATTGCCATGTGACTATTTTAATAGCTTGACATGTGGCAGCTTATCTTAATTTTGTTTTGCTTTTATATATATATAGATAAAATTATTGAGATAATTACAATCAGTTAACATGTTTATTTAAAAACTTGCTCCTAACACGTTCTTTTTTAAAGCTGAAAGTTTAAAACTTTCTAATATTTTTTAGTTTAAATTTTTTATTACAATATTTTAAATATTATCTTAAAAATTGCCATGTGGTTATTTTAATAGTTTGACACGTGACAACTTGTCTTGATTTTGTTTTGCTTATATAGATACCTACATTTTCAGCATTTCATCAGTATCTTAGTTCCTTCAAGGACGGCCAAACAAATGAATCTAGTTATCACAAAATACAAAACCAAAAGCTACGCCAAGAATGTCCAATCATTCTTATCTTTTAGTTTTACTTTGTAATATCCACCAAAGCATAACTCCACATTGGCACATCACAATGTTTCAACCAAGAAAGTGACCATCAATAAACGTACATCTAAAAAGTTTCAAACTTTGAAGTCAGTTTCAATGTTGGATTAAATTTCTGTTTTTATACTCAAGAAGTTAAATAAAATGATACTATTATCTATAACATTAGAAATAGCTAGGAAAGAACCAAAAAATAGCAAAGGTTCGAGGCCAATGAACTAGTATATAAGACCATATTCTGGAAAACATAGTTGTTCATTAATTGAAAAAACATATACAGGAGCATGATGAAGAAAAAGTTACCAATTCATGCCAGAGATTCTTTATCAGGCGATTCACTCTCCTTTTCAGGCCTGGTTTGCATTCAGGATGTTTCCGTAGTTCAGGCACAGAGCAATATCCCCTCAAGTATTCGAGCCAAAAAAGAAACAGAGTTTGAATTTGGTCATTTCGTAACTCAGAACATAAATCAAAATAGTAACAGCAGCCCTGCTGATGTTTTTTTCTACAAGGGTCAGATCTTACCACAAGCCATTCAATACCCACAACCAAATGATCAAGCCGATCAAGTTGTCAAGCAATCCCATAAATCAGAAAAGGATTTTCCAATAGTTCGAAACAACAGCAAGAGCGGCACCAAGGCAACTGCAGGGCAATCCTTTGGTCAGAAAATTTTACGATTTACGACTCCTTGCAGAGACTGTCGTGGCACTGAAACAATTCCATCTATAAAACCACAAGCACTAAGATGATCAAGCACTATACATAGTGTCCACATGACACTTAATTTGTGTTTGGTAATACGAAAATCAAAATATTTATTTAAGATCGATAATAATGTTAGCGAATCACATACTGATTTGATGTAATCTTTTAGAATTAATGATTAATAATGTCTACTTGTTGGCTAAAGCAGTGATATGAAGTTAAAAACAATTTCCTCCCACAAGTAAGAGAGCCATTTTGCTTTTGGTGCTTTCATCCATAAAATTTTCATTCTACATGTTAATTTGATCCATTCAATTATATGGAAGAAATTATAGTCAACTAGCTAGTTCTACAATTGTAGTGTTCGAATCAATTTACTTTACCTCAATTAATTTTTACGGGTACTCACTACCTCCCGCCAATACGGATACCAAATAACCCCATCAAGTACTTAGAGCATAACAAATTTTATGCTTCGCACATGACATAAATAATGCTATAAATGATAAACCTAATACACAATGGACGAGTTTATCTATTTGTTGATTACTATATATTTATTTAAAACTAATTGAAAAAAAATTGTGTAATTTCCTAATACATAAAAGGTAAAGGTGGGAACATAATGCGATTTTGAGCTGTAATTAAGTAGTTTAATATAATCAAATTGGAGTGATTCATGGCAGCTTGACGCTTTGATTACACTTGAAGGGTCTAAACTCCCAAATGTCAAATTTATTTTAATTTTTATTATGGTCAATGGTATAATTATTGCAAAATCACGGGGCCAAATTTCAATTATAAAATTATTTTATTTCCACTTAGGTAGCTTTTTGTCTTTCTACTAATAATTGACTAGAGAATATGTATATGTAAGAAAGCAGTTGCATGGAGCGAACAAAAATCGTTAATCTTTTTGTGGCACAGGTTCATGGTAATCCCGTGCACTCGCATCACATGCATAGATCAATTTATCTTAATATAATTCCACTATTTAATTTTTTTTACCCTAATAAAAGAATATTCTATTCATTAATTTGTCATTAGTTGATTCACATGTTTTATCAAAATAAGGTCAATAATCAATTTGATTTTATAATAAGCTAAAATAACATTAGTACTGTAATATTATTTGTTGAATATATAAATGGATTATAATCTTCACACAATTTAGAAAAAATAGAATCAAAGTTCAAAACATTTTCTTAGTACATGATATTTTGGTCACTATAGTTTTCTAAAAGATCTTCAGCATTATTTTATTTTTTGGCAATATTCTGATTAGTTATCTAATGAAAGATTTAATAAGCTATATACATTGAGAATTTACTAAATTTCTGCATTATTTCAATATAGCTTAATCTATTTTCACACATATTTATCACTTATTTATGTTGTTATAATATTTTAAGTTACGCATAATTATTTTTCACTCCAACTTAGCTTGATTGTGTAAATAAATTAGTTAAAATGAAAAAGGAAATGAAACAAATACTCCTTCCATCCGATATTAGTTGGACATATTACATTTGATACGGTGATTAAAAAATTATAAATAAGAAGTAATTTTATTTATTCCTTAAAAAAACTTTTTAAAATTATAAATAAATGTGAAGACTTTTATAATGAATTAATTATAAGAATAATATGAATTTTTTTTAATTAATGCTCTCTTAATTTATTAAGATGACTAACTAATAAAAAATATAGTATTAACTTTTATTTTTAATAAATAAGATAACCTACTGAGTTAGGATTAAAGCTTCACTATAAGCGGTGAACTTGAACACATAGTAACAATACCCATTGAAGAAAAATTAAAAAAAAAAAAAGAATAAAATATTGGAGTTTCCTTTACTATCTTTACCAATACAGAACATCTCCCATTATCACTCCACTGATTATTTTTATGGTAATTAGTGCCCACAAAACAACAAGGGAACAGGTATACAAGATTTGTGTATGAACACTATTTAGCTGAAAAAACAAGAAATTGAAGGGAACCCAAGTAGCATTTGGAGTTAAAATGCTAGGATTCCACTACTGTTTCTTGATTCTTTGCTTCTGTGTGTCTCTTCAGCTTGTCTATTCTGGCCATGGTTAGCCCTTTAAACTTTTCTTGTAATGTGAAAAAATTGAAATGGGGTCAAGTAATTCTTTTGCTTTTGGGATCTAGTTGTTTTATTTGCAAGTAGTGTACTTCTTATTAGCTAAAAAAGTGTGCTTTTTTGGGTTTGTTTTTAGATGCACTAATGGAATTGTGTTTGCTCATTAATTGGGATGTTGCAATGGACTTGCTTTGATTTTGTCTTGTTGTATTGTTTGTGATAGATATTATACTGGTTTTAGCTAGTTATGCTGTTTTGTTTCTGAGTTGAATGCTTTGGATTGTTATTATTTTCGAGTGTACTAAAAAGTTTTTTTTTTTTTTTTTTTTTTTTTTTTTTTTTTTTATAGTTAGTTGAATAATGGATTTAGGGGAAGATCCCAACAACTATAATTTGTACATGTATGATGTGTGATACTCCTTCTGTTCACTTTTACTTGTCATATTTGGACAGGACACGCCCATTAAGAACCAATGGTCCACATAACCATTTTACCGCACTTCCCCTATTATAGAGAATAAGTAATTATGTTAAGGGTAAAACATGGAAAAAGATAATTGTCATTTCTTGATATGTTAAAAGTGACAAGTAAAAGTGAAAAATTATTTTTGGAATAGTGGACAAGTAAAAGTGAACAGAGGGAGTATTTGATATAGTTGGAATAATCATATTAATAGTTGCATTGATATTATGTTCGGTCTCTATTCTGTAAACTGTTTTTGAGTTTTTTAAGCTCTAGTGATCCATGGGGTGCTCTTGGAAACAACCTCTCTACTTCTTCGTGGTAGTGGTATGGACTGTGTACATTTCACCCTCTCTAGACTCCACTATATGGGCATATACTGGGTTTGTTGTTGTTGTTGTTGTTGTTGATCCGTGGGGTGCTCAGAGAATGCAAGACAAGAAAAATGTGTCTATAATTGCGGTTCAATCCGCCGAATCAGCTCGGAACAGTTGTGGTTGGCTATATAAATCTTCTATATGCATTCCATTCTAGTTGGGTGCATTTCATTCCAATATTAAATGTTATGCCTGTTACGTCTTATCCTATGTGCTTTACTGTTCTCTAAATGAGTTAAACTTTTGTAATGTTTTTGTTGTTGCACACTTGCTCTTAGTTGTTTTAGGTCACGTTTTCCTTTGGCTCTTTTTGGGTTAAGGGGCGGAACTTGGAAGTTGGGTTTGAGAGGGAGTGGGCATGATTTTTCTGGTTGTCATTTGATGAACCAAAGGAGGAGTAAATAGTAGTAGATTCAGAAATCTGCTGAGCCTCTTTCGGTCTACTTTTTGCCCATTAATGATAAGCTTATAAGTGCATCATATCAATGTAACATTAGTGAAAAATAAACACTATTCCACCTCAATTATTCAAGTTGCTCCTGCTTTCTCTCAAGTGTAGGGGTTGATAAACTTGTCAAGTACCTCTAGGACTACATTTTTTTTCAGTTAGAAAAGCTTTCAAGTACATTCAAGCGATGTGACATTAGTGAAGGTTAAAGTTAGTGTACTACTGATATTCGAGGTGGACTTGCTTCCTCTTTAATGTACCTATTCTGCTTTCTGGATATCTAGTGCATTTATTCCATCATATTCGAAACTTGCTTCTTGGCTATTACCATTAGCCTTCAAGTTGGTATTTTGTTCACTATACTGTTACTGCAGAGCCATATGTAATGCGAATAAGCTGTGGAGCCCGACATGACGTTCATACTGCTCCTACAAAGACCCTCTGGCATAAGGATTTTGCATATACAGGAGGGATACCTACCAATGGAACGAACCCAAGTTACATTGCGCCTCGACTTACTACACTGCGGTATTTCCCTTTTTCAGAGGGACCTGAGAATTGTTACAATATCAAGAGAGTCCCCCATGGCCACTATTCAATAAGGATATTCTTTGGAGTGGTTGCAGAACCAAGCTTTGATAATGAACCACTGTTTGATGTTTCTGTTGAAGGCACCTTGGTTTATACTTTGCCATCTGGTTGGAGCAATCACGACGATGAACGAGCATTTGTTGAAGCACTTATTTTTCTTGATGACGGTACGGCTTCTCTTTGCTTCCACAGCACGGGTCATGGAGATCCAGCTATACTTGCAATCGAAATTCTCCAAGTAGATGACAGATCATACTATTTTGGTCCTGACTTTGGTAAAGGGACAATTATGAGAACTGTTAAAAGACTCAGCTGTGGCGTTAATGATTCAATGTTTGGTGTTGATTACGGTGCTAATCATTGGGGTGGTGATCGGTTTTGGGGTTCAATCGAGACATTTGGCCGGAATTCTGATCGCCCCATTTCTACCGAAAACAGCATAAAGTCAACTTCCAAAGCTCCAAACTTCTATCCAGGATCTATTTATCAAACTGCTCTTCTTAGCACTGACAATGAGCCAGAATTAACATACACAATGGATGTCGATCCCAATAAAAAGTACTCTGTTTGGTTACACTTTGCGGAAATTGATCCTTCAGTTACATTTGCAGGACAGAGGGTCATGGACATTTCAATCAATGGTGACACTGTATTTCCAAATGTCGACATTGTGAAGATGGTTGGGGGTGTTAACAGCGCTCTTGTGCTGAACACAACAGTTCCAGTTAGTGGTAGGACCTTGGCAATCGCATTGCATCCAACAAAAGGAACTCATGCCATAATTAGTGCTATTGAAATTTTTGAGGTTATAATAGCTGAATCTAAAACGTTTCTCGACGAAGGTACATAATTTAAAATTTTCCAGTAAAACTTATTGGATGCTTGTTCAGAGCTTAAAGTGGGAAAGACTGATGTAGTCAAGTTTGTACAAATTTAATGCATGGATAGCCTTCTCACTTTGTTATGATATAGAATGTGGCCAAAATAGTATCATGTTTTTTTTACTCATTTATCCGTTTGTTCCATTATCATTCTACTATCCGTTTGTTCCATTATCATTCTACTATCCGTTTGTTCCATTATCATTCTACTACTCTGGATATGGAAAATTGGAAGTTATATGAACATTATTCATACAATTTTATCCTTCTTTATTTCTGCAGTTATATGAACGATTATTCATGTAATTTTATTCTTCTTTACTTCTTCAGTCAGGGGTTTGCAGTCGCTGAAGAATGCACTTGGACTTCCCCTTCGACTTGGATGGAACGGTGATCCATGTGTGCCCCAACAACATCCCTGGAGTGGAGCATATTGTCAGTTTGACAAAATTAGCAATAAATGGGTCATCGATGGAATGTACGTGAATGCGATTGCTTTTAGAAGTTTCTATCTATATGTTTATATGTAGGGCATATTCAAATATCACTTACATATGCATGTAGTTTACTTGTAATCTTCAGGGGTTACTCAAATATCACTTACATATGCATGTAGTTTACTTGTAATCTTCAGTCACATGAGCTGATTGTTTTGGAGGTGCAAATCTTGTTCTAAGTTGACCAAAAAGCCCATCTGGAATTTAGAAGAGAGTAACAGTTGAATTTGACAAGAGTTTCTTCTTTTCTTGGGATTTAAGTTATTTACTTTACTTAGGCAAACTACAAACTACTGCTCTTTTCCAAAATTACCCATCCGCAGCTTTGGAAGAAAACTGTCTTTGAGCATCAACATAGTTTTTCTTCTACTAGGTCTTTGAAATTTAAACTGATTTTGATAATTTAAGAGCTCTATACTTTAACTTCTTACCTACACTGGCCGGTCTTTTTAAAAAAAGTGAGATAAAAGTGTTTGTTATTTACATTTTCAATGTTAAAATTCTCATAAGTTCATATATTTCTGATCTCATTTCTTGGTCCCACTATGACAGTATAATAATGTATTTTGTTATCAAGATGTCTTTCTGTTTGTTGTCCTCAATTTTTCAAATATGCCTACACTTTCTCATTGTGTGTTTCCTTGCAAGCTTTGTGTAAAAATTCATTAGAGCACATATTTGTCGCAGTAAATATTGTTATTAGAGTAAAAATTCATTAGAGCACATATTTGTCGCAGTAAATATTGTTATTAGAATAGCAAAACATGATGTGTTCCTGTTGTTCTAATGCACAATCTCTATAAGCTTGATTGGTTTATATTAACTGTATTTTTTTGAAATGGAAATGGAATATCATTCTAGCTATTTACTATATAACACGTTACCTCTCTATAAGCTTGATTGATAAGGTCTTGCTTTTCTCGGCAGTGTGTGAATGCTTAGAATTTTCTTTGCATAATAATCTTATAAGCTTGATTGATAAGGTCTTGCTTTTCTCGGCAGTGTGTGAATGCTTAGAATTTTCTTTGCATAATAATCTTTTAATTCATTTTGTTTTTCTAACTGGTTTAACTGTAAGGTCAGTGATTTGGACAACCAAGGTTTAAGAGGCTTCTTACCAAATGAAATTTCTCGATTGCGTCATCTTCAGAGCATGTAAGTTAGAAAAACAACTTGCAATTAACTTTTATGTTGGTAAATATGAATTACTAGACGTTAAGAATCCGTGAACTGCTTCCTTCTCAGATGTTTTGACCATCCCTCTTTTCTTAATGATTCATTCTTGCTAGTAGTTGAAACTGAAAACAGTCACTTCTAAATGTGACTAGTCTGATCATGTTTTGCTTGTGTGCATTTTTACAAGTGACTAGTCTGATCATGTTTTGCTTGTGTGCATTTTTACAGAAATCTAAGTGGTAACAGTATTCATGGCCCTATCCCCATTGCATTGGGAATGGTAAATAGTCTGGAGAAATTGTGAGTAAACCTTTCTGTAACTTCACGTGCTTTTCAGAATGAATTTATTTTTTTTATTCTTCCTAAATAATGGATAATCAAATTTGATTTACCTTATCAGAAAAAAGTAATGAATAATCAAATTTGAAATTAAGCGTTTGTGAACTCTACTATTTTGAAAAGTGTTAGTCATGTAACTATGTTTTTCATTAATATATCATAGACAGTTTTTCTTATGATTATTAATAAAAGAAAAGATTAATTCTAGTTAATAAGATATCACTCTTTGGTTTCAATATATAAACTTGGATGTTGTTGTTAAAACGTTATTTATTAATATGAAGTTTGGATTGTTTAATTTAAAATTTAAAATTATTTCATTTAACAATTACATAACGTCTTCTTTATTTATTTCCTTTAGATAATTTTTTAAACATATTTCAAAATCTTCATTATTATTCTAAGTGAAGTTGAAATCATAAAATTTATTATTTTGACGCCTCTGGACAATTTATAAGGGATAGCGGATTATTGTCATACTGAGAAACATAAGAATTCCTTACGGGTACGACTCTTATTTTAAAAGAGTGAAAAGAATGTCGTATTTATTGTGTATTAGTAACAAACACTATAACCTTACTTGGATTAAAGTAGTGCTCCGATTTCTCTGGACATCTCTCTTCAACTTGAAAAGATACAAAATCATCTCGTTCCATATTTTAGCAAAATAATGAAGGATATTCATATTCCACCAGTAATAGAAAAAAAGGGCGAGTCTTAACTGCTGACTGTGTCTAACAAAGATTTGCATTACAGGGATCTCTCATACAATTTCTTCAATGGATCGATTCCTGAAAGCCTTGGGCAATTGACCTCATTACGGACGCTGTAAGATACTTCAACTTTGGATCAGTTGGAAACAAAAGAATGATAGAACACTTCTTTTAAATTGTTTCAGTAAAGAGAATTAAATTACTATTTTGTTACAGGAATCTCAATGGCAACTCACTCTCTGGAAGGATTCCTGCTGCATTAGGTGGAAGGCTCTTGCACAGAGCTAGCTTCAAGTATGTTTTCTATACTCAGTCATATTATTTGGTGTAGGTCTTGTTCTTGGTGAATCATTCTTTTTATATTCTATCATATATTATAGCATAGGAAGATGTTTTGCTTCTATGAATCTCTTATAGTTGCTTTATTTTTCGATTTTGTGGTGCCAAATGATTATATTGCATGGCATGATGATTCTTTATGCCTTAAGAACATTGTTGTGCTTAGTTGTTTGGCCATGTTCTGACAGTGGTTATCGTGATTATGCTGTCTCGCAAATTACTTGTCCTGGACTAGTTTCCACTAGCATGTAGCAGTTTTATCCAAAATATGATGGCCTCGATATGGCCTTTGAAGCAACCCTATAAACTTCAATCAGCATCTAGTATGTAATCTGAGAAACGTAAAAAAAATAAAAAAATTATTGGAATGTTGTAACTTATGATACTCGGGTTAAGGGTCAAGTTGGTAATTTTTCGTACTTCTCCCCTTACCGGGGCCCAGGTATCATATACTCCTCCAAAATATAAGAGGTTCATGGGCATGTATAAATATGTGGTCAGATTTAAAAAGCTACAAATTTCTTGAACGTTGTTTGTATAATTTATGACGATAAAATACTTACAGTGGGTGGTTCCAGTTTCACTGATAATGCAGGCCTTTGTGGTATTCCGGGATTGCCAACATGCGGAACACATCTCACAGTTGGAGCAAAAATTGGGATCGGTCTAGGGGCATGTGTGGCTGTCCTGCTTATTGCTACCTGCATAACATGCTGGTGGAAGAGACGGCAGAATATCCTCCGAACTCAAAGAATTGCCGGTAAGATTCTCATTTCCAACGTTTTTTGACGCTGGATTCCTGATGAATTCAACTGCTACCTCTGTAAAATTTGAAGTTAGGCTTACATATAAATGGATCATCCCGTTCTTAAATTGCTTTTTCATATTTTTCCAGCGAGAGATGCTCCATATGCTAAGTCAAGGACATCATTCAATCGAGACGTACAAATGGCTAGAAGCTATAGTCACGAACATACTCGAACAGCTGCTGAGAATGGACCTCCCTTGCTTAGCTGACGGATAAGTGATTAGTACCAAGTCAGTGAGATGATTTATGACGGGAAGATGTGTATATTGGGCATAGAAGCTTAGTTCAATTGGTGTTGCATAAAATGTGTCTTTTCATTAGAATACACACACAGATATCTTGGAGGGAGTAGAAAGAACGTTGTATATTACATGCACACTTTTTGTTAGTTTTGTTTAACCGACACCATGTACCATATAACTGTTAATTGATGAATGGGAAGATGAAGAATTTTTTCCAGCCCCAGTTTTTCTTTCAGACTTTCTCTGACCTTGTCATCTCAATGTACCTGCACATCTTTAAGGGATGCTACTATGTACAAAGTACATTACATAGGAACTGGCTATTCGTGGCATACTTTATTGTAAATGAATGGGTTTTTTGGGGGCTCAATCTCAAAACCCGCTCATTCAAGGAGGATTGTTCGAATTCAAATAATCAAATCATCAATTTATCTCCTAACTAAAGTGAAATTCTATTCACTCTAACACCCATGCTCAGGCCCAACTAGAGCGTGAACCAGAAGCCTAAAGAGGGTTGAATCTAGCTTTGATACTAAATGGAAAAACCCACATAAATCCCCTAGGTAATGAAAGTAATTACACAAAATTTCCTCTTTTTTTCTCTCCCGAATTATGGCAAAGATACTCATACATTCGGTCAAGTATTATACATTGGTCGAATGTATGATGAAACAGCTAATCCTAAATTTAAGGTAATTGAAATTCGTAATTATTTTACTATTCCTTAACGTTTTTTTTTTAATCTGAAAAGCAAAAAAACAACCAATTTCTTCTATATACGTTCTTCAATACTTCTAAAATCAATATGAATATCCCCATATTGCTGCGATATTCTGAAATCTGACAGTCAAAAATTAGTTACGAGTCATACAAAAGTGACGCAATAATTATTTCGGAAAGTATTACTTTCTTGAAATTGGTTTCTATGATCGCCATGGAATTGAATATCGACGAAGTTTGTAAAAAAATTGAAGTTAAATATGTGGTTGAAGGAAATTCTTCTCCAATTGTCCTAAGAAACGACAATGGAGTGAGGATTTACGTTGAGTTGAAGAAACAATTTTCTGGGTTGGTTAATTTTTCGCTTTGTATTTCAAATTTCGATAAATCCAATAGTGAAATAGAGTTTGATAAAGAAACAAGTGTTGTAATGTGTATTGAGGGTAGTGAATATGATTCGGTTGCGTTAACAGTTGTTGAAGCAGATAATCAGTATGCTCTATATGTTCCTGAAATTGAAGTGAAAAACTTCATTACTGATTGCAAGAACACTGAAATAATGGTGAATCAGATTTACAAGGATAAGGAAACTCTTGTTTCAGTAACGGCAAGACATGCAATAGCTAATGACTTCAACTCTAAAGCAAAACGATTCGACAAAAAAAGGTATGATATAAAAGTGTCAAATATTTTTGCTGAGCTTATAATGTATGGAAATTTGTTGTTAGAGGTTTTGTAGAAGTATTTGTTGTGTAGTTAGGTGATCTGTTGCTTATGATTGTTAAATGACAAATGTATATTGTATGATTATACATGCTTGATAGTGTATAAATAAATCGTGCCAGTCAAATAAATGTATGATAATATGGTTTAAGACATTCTGTAGTTGCTTTTGTTTCTTGTATGTTTTTTAAGTTAAAATATGAATGTATAATATTATATTATACATACAGAGAAATGCAGTACCATTATTTCCATTTCTGTCTTTCTATTTTCAATTGTAATAGTTTTGTTTAATACATTGACTTAAGTTTTTATATATTGATGCAACTATATACTGATTTGTCGTAACAAAGATTGCAAGTGGGTCTTGAAGGGGTCTTGTATGTGTTTTGCTAATAGGTTAAGCCAGCAGGTAGTTATCTTTATTGTATATATGATTCGGAACGGAGGTACATTGTCCATATTGAGCGTGGCACGTGCAATTGTGGTCGGTATCAAATTGATGAAATACCTTGTCCATATGAAATTACCGTATTAAAAATTAAAAATGTGGATGTAAAGGAATATGGTCTGTATTGTTCTGAATTATACAGGCCAAACACCATAGTGAAGACATATGAACTCCCGATAGTTCCAATGCCAGACAAGAAGGATTGGAATGTTTCATTTTTTGTTGATGATGAAGAAGTTTTGCCGCCTAAATATAGAAGACCGCTTGGTAAGCCAAAAAAAAAAAAGGCATTTGAAATCAAGTGAATCACTGTCTTTAAGTTCAAACCACTGCGGTAAATGCGGACGAACCGGTCACAATCGAAGGACTTGTGGTTTCTTTCCAAAGGACTCTTGATGGAGATAATGTGTTTTTTCTATATGCTGATCCTTTGAATGGTTTTATTTGTATAAACATTTTATTAGATTTTATTGGAATGCTGGAACAACTAATATCTAGCTGTTTTATTGTTATTTGATTTTTAATTATTTAATGAATGTTTTATATTCTAAGAAAATTTAGAAGCATTTTTCATATATCATATTTCGTAATCATATTAAATTTAGCTATAAGTGATGTGTATATTTAGTATGCAACCTGAAAACTATTACATTAATCAAATGTTGAAACATAAGCTGTAGCAAACTGTTACACATTACTAGTTAATGTATATGAAATGTATGATATAGCGTTATACTTTGTTTTATTGTATTATGATAGACAGAAAAATGTCATTTAACTGACTTTTGTTTTAAAAAAAAGAATATCATATTAAATATGAGAATCATCTTTTATGTGTTTGATGACACATTATAAGTTTTTTGTAAAGTATATGTTGTTCATGTACGAATATATAATATCAGATTATATATTTGTGTCATTGTATGAAATAGTATCATACTTCATAAAAGTGAATGTTATGAACTATGTTTCATATTTTTTTTCCAGGAAAAAACGTATGACAACATATTTTATGTTATGGATTACATATATTTAAACGTATTAGATATTACTTCAATGTATTTAACTTATAAGATAATGAACGTTACAGTAAAACTATAAAGTGTTCAAATTGAATATCAGTTTAATATTATATTTGTTTCTACACGTTTAACAAAAAAATAAAAGGGAAACTCAATATCTACAAAGAATTAGTTTGTAACAATACAGTAGTGTGTTAGTAACTAGAAATCATTTTTTTCAAAAATAAGAAGACATCCATAAAATCTGCATTAACATCTAGAAAGTAATCTTGGAATTGTTTTTATCAACCACAAAAATAAGAATTAGTTCTTTCAATTCTGACTATTATAAAACATTGCTACTCTAAAGTAACAATTGCACTTGCATCAATTTCTTCAAGAACACTATTCCTTGGCCGCGGCGGATCACCATTATCACTCGTGTACCCTTCATTTGCCTTTTTCACTCCATAATACCACAGTAATGAAGCATAGCGTGCACGTTGACTTGCAGCATCAAACTCACATGAGTGAATTTGCTGCTCTTCACTTAATATTTCTGCATATGCACACACAAAGACGCTACAATCCCTGATTTCAAAAAATAAAAGATGAAATAATAATCAGTACATTACTTATAACATCCTTATACACGAAAATAAACTGTAATTTACTTACAAATTATCAGAGGTTTGTTGTGGGATGTTTTGCACATAGTCAACATCAAATGGGATTTCATTGACAAGATCAGCTTGTTGAGCAAGCTTTCCTTTGTACGCTTCAAGTGATGGCCATATAAACATGTATGAGGGTAACTTATACATCTAAAAATTTCAAACAAAATCATAATTAAACAACATAAACAACAATTATATATGTATGAGGGTAACTTATACATGTCAAAATTAATATGTAACAATTTATACCAGACCAAACATATCAGACCATATATGCAACGATTTGTATCAGACCAAAACATAAACAACAATTATACATGTATGAGGATAACTTATACATGTCAAAATTAATATCAGCTTTATTAGAATATATAACCTATAGAAAAATATTTCAAAACACGTACATTATATATTACTGTGATGAAAGAACTAATGTATAATGTCTTATTATACATATGTCAAATTGTACCTAAACTCATAATAAATACCTTCGGAAGACGTGGTCGGCCGGAATTATCAAACTTCTTTTTACTTACTTTTGAACTAGACTTCTTCGATTTAGAAGCGACCTTATCCTTTAATTTCTTCATTGTAATAGAGTCGTTTCTGTGCTTTGAGCGATTCTCTGTGAATTTCAGATCCTGTTCATCAAAAGTACCAGGAACAAATCCAAGTGGCATATCTTTTTTATTTGAATCTAACTGAGTTATTTCTAAACTAAAACTTGGAGGATAATCCATTACCAATTAACACTATTTTAACTTAACAGTAGTGTTAAATTGAACTACCAAATAAGAAAACCAAAGATCTAACTTGTACTATATGAAAAATAACAAAAAAATGAACTACTGAACTTGAATATGATTGAACAATACAGAAATTTGAACATGCAAACAAACAAAACACGAAAACCCCATGATTTGATAAAGTTGAACAAAAAAAATTCAAAAATTAATAAAGTAAATAATTAAAAACAGTTAAATCTTGATAACTTACAAGTTGGTAACCACTATACAACTGTTACTTTAATTTTGCCAAAAAATCAGGGTTTCAAACGTGACGTATTAAACGGATGGATAATAAGAGCAATGGAGTGAAAAACGGAAGCCAAAAGAAGTGGTATAATATTTAGGAGAGAGAATTTACCAAATAAGAGAATTTTTGTAATTATTTTGAAATTTGTGTAAATACTTTACTAATTTGGGATTTAATGTAATTATGTAACTTGGGGGTTTGGACTACAGGTGACAAAATAAAATGAGGTGTAGGTGACAATTACTTTATTATGGATTAAGAAAGTTGGGAAAGTTTGAAAATAACCCACAAGTTTTTAAATTTATACTTTGATCCAAATGTAAGCCTATATAATGGAAAAAGGAGGGGAAAAAGGTGTCTTTCTATCTCATTTCACCCATTGTTGTTTTCTCTCTCTTAGCGATTCTTGTTGTTCATTGTTGTTGCTGATTCATTCATCATCTTCTGCTTCACTATCATTATCTTCTACTTCATTATCATCTTCATCTTGTTCTTGTTGACCATTTGTTGTTGTTGTTGTTGTTACCGGTACTGTTGCTATTTGACCAATTTCTTAGGCCAAATTTTATTTCTAACATCACTTTCCACTTTGACATTACTTTATAAGAGACGTTGGTAAGTCAAATTATAATTTTTAGTTGAATTTATCATTTGGGTAACTGCTATTGTGTTGTTGTTTTCCAACAACGGATAGAACCCAATCGTGAATCCAACATAAAATCCATCTGTTTAAACAGATAAATCATCTGTTACGACAGATGAGATATCTGTTTCAACAAAAGGCTGATATGTTGGATTCATGTTTAAACAGATGGGTCATCTGTTGCAACATTTGACATATATATTGCAACAGATTAGTTACCTGTTACAACAGAACCTGAACACGATTCCAACATAGGTTACGACAGATTAATAACCTGTTGCAACAGGTAAGTCATCTGTCACAACAGGTTAATTATCTATTGCAACTGTCACTCATCTGTTGGAATCACCTTCAAAGGTGATTTAGTTATAACATCAATTCCAACAGGCGATTCATCTGTTGCAACAGATATTCAGACCCGTAACATGAATCCCAACAGGTAAGAATCTGTTGCGACTCATCACTTACCTATTGCAACAGATAACACATTTGTTGGGATTCATTCACGACACTATAAAATCACTATCAACTTTTTTTAACAAATGACTTTATTTAGGTACCACTAATGGAGGAATTAATAACAATCGGGGTGGATTGCCATGGTCAATAGGTCGAGAAGAGCAATCGATATGTATGGCATTTGAAGGAGGGTGAAATGCTAGAGACGATAGCTATGACAGTCTAAAGTGATATTTCGTATGATGATTTTGTGAACTTAACCATCATCTTTTGTGGACTGAATTATCAACCGAAAGAATTCGCCATCAGCTACATGCACAGCTCCTTTGAAAATCAGAGGGTACTGCCTTTTAAGATAATCGATTAGGATTGGTTGCGTTCTTATCTAAGTTATTCAACCAGGCCGGTGTTAAGGGTGTACATGGTTGAAAAGACAAGAGAGAATAAGAACCAGAACGTATAAGAAGAAGAAGAAAAAAAAGACTTCTTTGATGATAGGTTGGATGATCTAGACATGAATATTCTAGATGATGATCAAACACCTACACCCGTTGATGCGACCAATACGATGTGCAGTTCTTCTCAATTGACACAATCTGGAAATCTTCAAGACGATGGACCGGTTTTTTTATTGGAATGTCATTCAAGGACAAAAATTAACTATCTCACTCTTTGTTTATTTCTTGCTTGAAAAAAGATTTCAGAATAAAGAAGGTGATTAATTCAAGCAGTGTCTTTTGCTTCAAATGTTTTAATTCGAACTGCAAGTGGTGGTTGAGAGCGGTGAAGTACGCAAGTTCTGACAGATTCATTATTCATAAACATGAAAAGCATTACACATGTGGTTCAGAGCACATCTCGGGCCAAAATCCTCACGCCATGGCAAAGGTCCTCGGTGAATATTTCAGGAGTAGTTTCCTGATGCAAATGCCTTTCAACAAGGTTTATGGTCAATCAACTCCTTACGGATTTGGGTGTCCTGGTTAGTTATTGGAATGTATATACTGCCATGGGGATTGCCAAGGACCTGGTTTGGGGGACACTCGATCATGGGTATGAAGTCTTGGATGCTTACCGTTACATGATTGAGTCCACAAATCCTGAAAGTAAGACGGCATTGCATCTGGATGAAAACGGAAGGTTTAAGTACTTTTTTGTATCCTATGGTGCTTGGATTCAAGGTTTTCGACATTTGAGAAAAGGCATAGCCGTTTACGGTACCTTCTTGAGGAGTAGGTATAATGGAGTTCTGCTAGAGGCGATGGCGTAGGATGCGGAGATTCACATATTTTCTATCAGTTTTTGTGTAGTGGTTAAGGAATGTGATGCCTCTTATGGATGTTTTTTTGAACAACTGCGACGCTGCGTCGAAGATATTGAAGAGTTATGTTTTTTATCGGATAGACATCCAAGTATTCCAAAGATGGGTTCACTTTTCTTCACTTCAGCTTACTTTGATTGTTGCATTAGGCATCTTGGAGAGAACATTCGAAACAACTATCACAATGAAAGGGTTGTCACCCTTTTTTATAGAGCAGCCAAAGCATATAGTAGAGAGGAGTTTTTAGACCATTTTAATCAAATAGAGGATGTGAATCTCAAGGTAGCAGAATTTCTTGCACGTGTCGGTTTCGAGAGAGGAGCCGGGCATTCTGTCTAACAAATAGGTACATTCTTATGAATTTAGTGTCTTGTTCGATTTACAAGTTTACTTTGATGTCGTACTAAGTGATTCTTTTCTATAGGTATAATATTATGACATCAAACATAGATGAATCGGTGGATTCATTGTTTGGCGATGAAAGAGAATTACCCATCAAGGCTATGTTTGAAAAAATAAGCGAGAAATATAGCGATTTTTTTAATGAATGGCGTGTGCAGTTCAAGTGCCCAGAAAAATGAGCCCAATTTGTTCTCAAAATTGAAAAAAAATATCAACGAACATCAGTTTGGGGAATAGGTTATTCTCTCATAAAATAGCAGATTACAAATTCCGTATCACCGGTCATGGTGATGCTGCCACGGTCGATCTTCAAAAAAGATCTTGTACGTGTAGAGTTTTTGACTTGGACAAAATACCTTGTCCACATACTATGGCAGCCCTAGATCTCAATACAGCCATAAATATGGACCTGAAGTTTATGAGCACTCCTCTCAATATTATTCGGTGAAAAAAATATGAAATGGCATATAGTGGACATATTATTCCGGTGCCTCCCGAAGAATCTTGGATTGTTCCAGTAGAGCTTATAGGGAGATTAATACCTCTTCCATATATTGATCCGAACACTATCAAACCGGGAAGAAAGCCATATAAAAGGAGGCATGGAGTTGGAGAATAATTTTCATCAAGAAGAAACAAGTGTTCCATATGTAAGTGCGCTGGCCACAAAAGAACTACATGCCTGAATCATAATGCACCATGATCGTTGTAATTGCAGAAACTTGTGTTGTTGTTAGTTTGTTTGTTGTGGAATTTTATATATTTAACTCATCGTTGTGAACCTAATGTTATCATCTATTATATATAAAATGTCTTTTTTTTTAAATAACTTGTGCATCAATAAAATGAGGCAAAACATGACTAAATAATACAGCAAACCATAATTATTCTCAACAGTTGCACAAACAACTGGAATGCTTTCCTCCAACAGATAAAAATCTGTCAAAACAGATGGATAATCTGTTGAGACCCAACTGATGACTAATCGATTCCAACACATGGTCCATCTGTTGAAAGAACTCAAAAGTCAAAATTGCTAGTGCTACTGGATTCAGCATTGCCTCCAACCGTCGACATGTTAACATGTATTGGATTAGAAGAAATAGATAGAATGAAAATTGAATAAGAATTAAAACTCCAAATTCTGACTAAAAGTAAATTTTTCATTAAATGAAAAATAAAATACGTTAGGTATAAATCCGATATAGAAAAATTAAAATACATACGCTAAAAGAAAAAATACATTCTAATTATTATTATCATCATCATTATTAATGATAGCCGGCCGATCAACTCGCAGTAGCAGGGCTCTCATCAGCCTCTGCATCTCTCTGAACATTATCACTCTCACAGCGACCAACTCGCTCTGCAGGTCATTAACCTGCCTTTGAAGTTCCCACACTGTGTCGCGTAGAATAGCAATGTCCGAAAAAGGATCAACCATATCTAGAACACGCATGAATTGACAAATATAAAGAAAAGTGTTCACAATGTAATACAACGTATACGACCAACTGGTAAATTTACGCCAGAAAAAAACTTACCTCAATGAGAAAGGAATATGCTATTTCAAGAGAAGTGGTTGAGGATGTCACACAAAAAGAGAAAATACAAGAAATAAATAGAGTTGAATGAAGATTAAGGAGGGACCTATAATATAATCTGGACGTGTCAGACCAAAAGGCAGGACTGTTCAGCTCCATTGTATTAATTACATTCAAACTGGTGGCGTTTTATTTTCTTTGAAAAGTCGCGACTTTTTCTTTTACACTAATTAGTTCTCACCTTTTCATAGCGGTTTGAGACTCGATAAAAGCCGTTATTATTGAGCTGTTGCAACAGATCGTCCAGCATATTTAACAAATTTAGCGTCTGTTGCAACAGATGGATGGATTGAATGTGCAACAGATGACTGTCAAAACAGATTTACCATCCGTTGCAATAGATGGTTTGTATATGCAACAAATAAGACATCTGTTGCAACTTATGTATTATCTGTTGCAACAGATGGACGATATGTATAAGTTGAAGGAGATGTTTTGATATCTTCTGACAGCTGATTCATCAATTTTAGTTTCAACAGATGGAGTATTCGATTCATTAGCTGTTTTGAATGTGTTAGATAAAAAGTCTTCACCTTTTTTTAATAGTCCCTCCGTTACGTATTAGTTGGGCCCTATGGGCTTGGCACACCAATTAATAAAAATATAAATTAGGTGATTATTTTACCAAATTGGCCTTATTAATTATGATTAGAAAGTATAAATGTGAATAATATAATTTATGTAGTCATTTAATAATAGGGGTAATCTTGGAAGAATATAATAAAATTCACTTGATTTTATAAATAGAAAAACTAAATTGAAACAAACATTGTTAGAAAGAAGTAATCACATGCGTGCAGATTAATCTAAACAAAAAAATTTAGGTCTATCGCAATAGATTTACCATCTGTTGCAACATATTGATTATCTGTTGCGACAGATGGACCATATATTGGAGGAGATGTTTTGATTTCTTCCAACAGCTGATTCGTCAGTTGTAACAGATGGAGATTTCGATTCATAAACTATTTTGAATGAGTTAAGATAAAAAGTCGCGACACTTCACACCTCCATTTTAATAGTCATCACATTCGTGCAGATGAATAAACAACATTGACAATTCCTGATGGGGTAGGAAGAATAAGATGTGTGCAATGGATTCCATTTTCATGCAAGCGAGTTATGTATATTATTGATCAGGCTACCGTGAAGACACACATAAAGTGCAATGATTTTGTGAATGCAGTTTTTATCGATTAGACACTGATCCTTCAAACAAGATCTTGAATTGTACAGTTTAGTTTGATAGGTGCGAACTGATTAGGCCGAAGGGTTCCAAGATGGTGGTATCGATACCCCGTTATAATTTAATGACACGATTCATGCACATGTTTTTGTGTCAAGTTTGGGGAAGGGTTCAAATTTTTTGCAGCAGTGTAACTATCCGATAGTGATTGGACCAGTTTTAATGGCACAATGTAATTCTTGAAAGGCCTCCGAAGCCTCGCAATGAAGCAAACAACGATAAAACCAATAGAAATTCCCCTGGTCCAAATTTATATGGATGGATTGGTGGAGGAGAGTTTTTTACAGCAGAAGGTGCTTGGGATAATACCTATGCACGAAGGGGGAGTTGGAGAAGGCCATATATCATTTCAGACCTTGTTTAAGAGGAAACACAGGGTAGAAAGAAAAGTGTAGCGAAACTGGCCAATGAAATTCACATTAGAAACAAAAAAACTAGATGAGCTTCAAATGTGGAAGTGTATCAAAATATAAAAATCCGTCAGTCGATGAAAAAAAGAAGAATGGTCAACAGGTCTGGAGCTGGATAAAGAACTTTGCTTGAGAATGCAACTAGTGAGTGTGGCCTTAATGAGGACTCTCACAAAGTGCAGGACAAGAACTCCAAGGAAAAATCTTCGCAAGCACGGAAGGTGGTAAGATTGTCTGTCAAAATTAAAACCTACATGTCAATTCAGATCGACAATCTTACCACTTTCCATGCTCACGAAGATTCTTCCTTAGATTTCTAGTCCTGCATTTTGTGGGTCTTCGTTGAGGCCGCGCTCGCTAGTTGCATTCTCTAGCAAAGTGACCAGCTCAATTCCTCTTGACCATTCTTCTTTTTCTTTAACGACTGATGGATTTTCATTTTTGGATACATTTTCACATTCGCATCTCATCCAGTTTTTTCATTTTTCATGTCAATTTCATAAGCTAATTTTGCTACACTTTCCTTCCGACCCTATGTATCCTCTTAAACAAGTACTAAGATGATATATGGCCTTCTCAACCTCCCTCTTCCCGCACAGGTTTTCTCCCAAACACCTGTTGTATAATAGTCTTCTCCAATAACCTATTCATATAAATTTGGACCAGGGAAATTTTTATTAGATCCATCGTTGTTTGTTGCAGTGCGAGGCTCTGAAGGCCTTTCAACAAGTCCATTGCGCCATTAAAACTGATCTAATCACTTTTGGATATTTACACTGCCGCAAAAAACTTGAACCCTTCCACAAACTTATCACAAAAACATAAGCATAAACCGTCATTAAATTGTAACGGGGTATCGACACCACCGTCTTGGTCCCTTAGCCTCACCAATTTGAACCTAACAATCTTAACTGTAAAATGACATATCTTGTTTGAAGAATTAATGCCTAATAGGTACAGAACAAACATTTACAAAATCATTGTACTGGATGTGTGTTTTCATGATAGGTTGATCAGTAATACATACCTTCCACATATGAAGTGGGTCCATCTGCAAGTAGCTTATTCCTCCGAACCCATTTTTACTCTAGCCTTTAATTCTGGCCGGGCAAAAGTGGATCCGATTTCACTTCTTTTTGTCTGCAAACAAGAGAAATACATTTGATGTCAAACAATAGAAGAACAAAAAGAACATTACAAAAGGGTAACACAAAATTGAGTGAATCAACAGATGACCAATATGATGCAATATATTACCCATTTGTTCAACTGATGAGTCATCGTTTGCAAAGGATGGATACATATTGCAACAGATGGTCCATCTGTTGGAATAAATCAAACCAGCCTTGCTATTGGTTTGATTTCTTCAAAAAGTTGCTCTTTCTGTTCTAATAACTGATTTATTAGTTGCAACAGTTGAGGAAACTGTTGCAACACCACCACCAACAGCATCAAAAACAAAGAAACAAACAAAACAACACTATATGTTCCAACACCATCTACAACACAAACATCACATGTTCCAACAAAACCACCACCCCCAACAATAGCACCACCAAAGTACCAAACAAAAGACATAAAAAAAAACTATACCAATAACAAGGCATTTTAAGTTCTCCTAACAGATGACTTTTTTTGCATATTTTAATAAAAACAACGGTTCGTTCATTCAAGACTTAAAAGTCACCTTTCCTTCAATTTTCTCAATAAATAGCAAACTAGTAATGGGTAAATCATTAATAACAATAGATGTAAATGTCTAATTTAAACGACATACAAAGAAGAAGATGAGATAAAAAAAGCAAATTTGAACCATACCTGTAATGTCAAAAAAGCAAACGGATCAGAACATCCAGTTCAGTCGAGAAAATATATTGATTGGTTGAGATCCCAAAGGATCCTCATCCGAAAGAAGAGAGAAAAGAGAGAAAAAAAGAAAACAACAAAGATAATTGAGAATAAAGAATTAAGAAGAGTTATGAGTTGAGTCTAGACTACTTTATGGCTGAAAGAGAGAGAGAGTTCTAGATATGGGGGGTTTAAAATATTCATTAATAACTTTTGAGGGGCACGAAGAGACGGTGACATTGAAAAGACCAGATAAGACTACTCACTCAGGAGATTTTTGAGTTATCCAAGTAGTACCGAGTAATATTTTTTATTGCCTTAGTATTTTAACTATTTTATCTCGGACAGGAAATGCCTAAATTGCTTTATAAAAAAAAGGATCTAAAAACGTTTAAGTGCAACAGATGACTTAATCTGTTTGATAGTTTACAATAGATTCATGATCTGTCGCAACAAATGACGTAATTTATTTGGTAGTTTACAACAGATGCATAATATGTTGCAACATGTTACCTAATCTGTTTGATTTGATCCAACAGAAAAGATATCTGTTGTAACAGGTTGAACATTTGTTTATATATGATTTCAATTGAGTTCATATGTTAGACTAAAACCTTAATTGAATGTGAGTTCTCATAGGGTCTAATACAACTTTAGTTGAGTCTTTTGGGAATTTCATGATGAGATGGTACTGCGTTCCTTCGACCAGAGTCGTCGATTGATCACTCTGAGCTGAGCCGATTCTTACTACCTCATATGTTAGACTAATACCATGATTGATTAATCTAGGACTAGGGTACTTATACCTTGATTGAATAATCTGAGACTAGGGGTGAGTTCTCATAGGGTCAACTACAACTTCAATTGAGTATTTTGGCAATTGCATAATGAGACGGTATTGTATTCCTCCTGACTAGAGTCATCAATCAATAACTCTGAGTCGAACCGATTCTTACTACCTCATATGTTAGACTAATACCTTAATTGATTAATCTAGGAATAGGGTACTAATACCTTAATTGAATATAGGATCAACTACAACTTCAATTGAGTCTTTTGTCAATTGCATGATGAGACGGTACTGTGTTCCTCCCGACAAGAGTCATTGATCGATCACTCTGAGCTAAACCGATTCTTACTACCTCATATGTTCAACTAATACCATAATTGATTGATCTAGGACTAAGGGTGAGTTCTCATAACGTCAACTACAATAGATGATAATGCCTATTTAATAATTTACAACAGATGGGTAATCTGTTGCAATAGATGAATTAATCTATTTGATATTTTACAACAGATTCGTGATCTGTCCCAACAAATGGCTTAATTTGTTTGATAGTTTACAACACATACGTAATATATTGCAACAAATTACATAATCTGTTTGATTTGATCCAACAGAAAAGACATATGTTGCAACAGGTTGAACATTTGTTTATATATAATTCAATTGAGTTCATATGTTAGACTAATACCTTAATTGAATGTGAGTTCTCATAGGGTCAAATACAACTTCAATTGAGTCTTTTGTCGATTGTATGATGAAACGGTACTGCGTTCCTCCCGACCAGAGTCGGCGATCGATCACTCTGAGCCGAACCGATTCTTACAACCTCATATGTTAGACTAGTACCTTAATTGATTAATGTAGGACTAGGGTATTAATACCTTAATTGAATAATCTAGGACTAGGGGTGAGTTCTCATAGGGTCAGCCACAACAGATGGCAGAGCCTATTTGATAATTTACAACATATGGGTAATCTGTTGCGACATATGATAATCCATTTGATAATTTACAACAGATGGGTAATCTGTCGCAACAGATGACTGTTGACACCTAACTTTTGCTCTCCGTGCTTAAAAATAATGTATTTAGGCTTCCTGACCATTAATGGGCACAAAATACAATTTTCACATATTTTTTACAATTGATAACAAATTATTGATTTTCATTCTTACTTTAGGATTTTTTACTCTTTATAATTTATTAATAATTTTTTTTATTCTTATCAATTTATTATTTTACAAATATTTACGCACGTGCACGACATGACATTATATATATATATATTCTTTACAGTATTTTTAAATTAATTATACTTTAATAATTTTAATATTCTTTACATTTTTTCATTCAACATCTATATTTTACAGTCTGCAAACGCTGAGTCGGATTAATTATTTTTGTGCAGTTTAATAATTTGATGTCTTATCACAGCCAACAACGACTACACAATAATGTCTTGTCACGTCCGACAATGACCACTGAGTATTGTCTCATCACATCTGACAACGACCACTCAATGACACTATCCTTTGGATAATTACTTTGTCTGTTGGTTAAAAGGATGAAAATCCTTTGGCCAATAACTTAAAGACCTAAGGGTGTTCTATTATAAAAAGAGAGGACACCCTTTTATCCATTAGATAAAAGGGGTGCTCAATTTTTTGTATAAATAGGTGGTGGGAGGACATATTTTGAACATATATTTTTTATTCATCTTTTCTCTCTACACACACATTTTCATACACCCACACATATTTTTTCTCTCTCTCAAATACAAACCAAAAAAAGACACACGTTTTCTTTCTCTTCATCTTTTTTACCTAACCAATAATCATGATCTTTGAAAAGTAAAAAAGAAATCAAAAGAAAATCTTGAATTTTGATATTTCTCATCTTTTGCAATAATCAATTTTAAACGGACACATTTACACACACAGAAAATGCGCTCCAACGGATATACACATGTACTATATATCAGGGATATTATTCTTACATTAAGGGGACTTGAACGGAGACACTGGCAGAAAAAATCTCCATTTCTTCTTACAAAATACACATAAACACACACTACAAAACACCAAGACAAACACACGTGAAAAAATATATACACAGATGCCTACTACATAATTTTTTTTAATTTAAGTTTTCACTTTCTCTATAGATCTAAAACATTAACAGTTTATCCGTTCTCCGGCAGCCACATCGCCGGAGAACTAACGCCGACCACAAGCCACATGAGCTCCGACCGGCTAGTTACCATCACTGCCGCCCTCTCCTTCTTCATTTGTTGTGCTGCTAGTTCACTAGAGTTGATGGCCGGCGAGCTTTGAGCTCCAGCCATGCCACCACCACATCGCGGAAGCCCCCCTCCTTTACTTCCCATTTCATTTTGCTCATCAAGAACTAGCCAGATCTAGTCGTAATCACGTTTTCCAGCGTTGCTCCGGTGAACACCATCGAAGCAACGCCATTAATAGCTTTTGTGGTCTCTGATCTTGTGGCTTTGAATTTTCGGCCAAGCTCCCTTTTGAGCATTTCTTTATATGTTTCCATTGATTTGCTTGTTTTGGGATCACTTTTGTTTTGGATGTTGTTTTATTGTGTTTGACACGTTTGGGATGGTTTAGATTAAATTTTATCTTCCTGTACTCTTTTTTGGATATACACAGATAATGAACAAATACTATCGTGGCCAATGAAAAAATTATTATTAATTTTGAGGCCTTCGTAAATAAAATACGAACTTTTTACGTATACATACGAAATAAATAAATATTTTTTGGGCAATGATGAAACTTTATAAAAACACAAGATTTTATAATTCATATCTTGGCAAGACGATTTAGGACGGTCAATTAATTGAGCAACCATTTCGCATTCATGACATTATCTGAGCCCACTTTTTTTAAAAAAAATATATATTTTTAAATATTTATACATATATATACTTGTTCAATTTATTTTGATTGTTTTTATTTGTTACTAATATTCTTTTTTTAAGTGCTTATACAGGTTATTTTGAAATATTCGTCGGGAGTTGCAGTCAAAGGGGCCCTTAAATTTTATATTGTATTTTATATTCTCACACTTGTACAAATAACAAAAAAAAATAGTTAAAATTTTACCTTTTGGGTGCCGGGCGGGGATATTCTTTATTTACATAATTTCATCAATTTTAGGCAAAACTTAGGCCGCTAATATTTACATAAAATAATTAAGTTAATCAACTAATTCACATTCACATATTACATAGCTCTCTTTTAAAAAATGAATTTATATTTTCCTTTGTGATTTTTGATTAAAAAATACTTTTCCTTTTATATACTAAAAAGGAAAAGTATTTTTTAATCAAAAATCACAA